>NC_047667.1:73701059-74001059 GCF_011762505.2 Arvicanthis niloticus | reverse complement strand
TTTTTTTAGAGTACATTTTGTACTAACATTGATAGTCATTTTTAAAGAAATATTAAAAAAAAAAGAAAAAAAAAAGAGGTTATAAGCCAGTTGTGGAGTCACCCACCTGTAACCCCAACACTTAGGATGTTCTGAAGTTCAAGGTCATCCCTGGCTTGGGACACAGGAAAAACCAACAAAATAAAAAGGGTTTCACACACAGTATCACAGACTGTCCCTGATTGTGACCTTCCAATAACTGGAGAAGCTGCACTGGATTCTCCTGCTCGGTGCTGGAGTGAGCTCAGAAACTGAGTACTCAGTAGGAGTCGCAGAGTTTGGAGGCAGGAATTGTGGGGCCATGAAAGGGGTCTTGGTTTTTGGTAGAAGTGCTGGCTGGAAGTAGCCCAGAGACCCTGCAAGGGACAGGCATCTATTCCACCTCACTCCCAGAGTCCAGGCTCCTAACACATGGCACGGAACTCCATCAACCTGTGCTGTTCAGTCACATAGAACATTGCAGTCTCTCCCAGAGAGGTTTATGTCACCCTACACAGGTAGAGGGCGTGACTACAGGCTTCAGCCTCAAGAGATTTCCGTATTAATGAGCTACCTAAAGGCCAGAGGGCGTAGCTAATTAAGTATTTTTTCCCAGTCCCTCCTTCCTTCTCCCTCCCTATTTAAGTCAGGTACCCCCTGGCTTAAGTAGGGGTGCACATCCAGACCGTCTATCATCTGCCATGTCAATAAAGCTCTTGGAACCCCAGACTTTCTTGTGTTATTGGGGGCCTGCAGTGGTGCTGCCATTGTGGAGGACTTCTCTGTGTTCCAGCCCGGGAGGCATCGTTCAAGCCAAGTGAGTAGGACAAGCGAGCACTTCCTGCGGGGTACCACCAGAGCTGCTCTTTCCCCCTTGTCTCTCTTTGGGCATGGGCCAGCTGCCCGCCTGTGAGCCCACAGTCTCCGTTCTGCTATGCCCCCCAGTGGCATCTGGGGGCGCCCCAGCGGCCTCTCATGGCCCAGCACCCGCCTGGTGTCACGTGCAGAATGAACTCAGTCAAGGTTCCCGCCCTCCAGTCTTGTTGGAGCAGTGGGAATCACCAACCACCCAACAAGATTCAGAAACTCACTCTCGCGACCACGCGTGAGCTAATCATTCCCCGCATGTGGTGGAGGATTCGGGCAGAGCCAGTGCTTCTACCAAAAACCAAGACCCCTTTCACAGCCCCACAAGGAACTGCCTAGTACCCCAAAGTACTGCTCACTGTAAGCCTCTCCCCAGCCATATCCTGGGCAGCCAGGAGCAGGTAACTGTGACCACGCAGATGTCAAGTTTGCCTCCATCACTGAAGATGCTCAACAAGTTGGTTGAAGATGCTCAACAAGTTGGTTAGCCAAGATTTTAAATTGTTACAGTTTATGGAGATAGTCTTGGCTTTGTTAAATGAGATCCGTTTAAGCAGAGCAAATGTGTTGTAGTAATTATTTAATCTCAAATCGGGGTTCCTACCCCACTTTTGATCATTCAGTTCCCAGACAAAAGACACAAAAGGTTTTTTTTGTTTTTGTTTTTGTTTTTTTAATGATAAGCAAGATATCTACCCTCTATGCCATTAGAATCTATTTCCCCCGCTAATAACTCCGAATTATAACGTGTATGTTCCATCTGGGCTCCTCTTAGCTACAATTGGCCAGCCCTCATGGCCATGCATTCATAACTCACTTACTCCATGGTGGCTTCCTGCTCTCTCCTTTCTTTCCTCATCCTGGTCTCCTCAGACCCCAAGCCCAGGGGAATCCGAGAATCCCACCTATCTCTCTTCTGCCCAGCTATTGTCTGTAGGCATCCTTATTCACCAATCAGGGATAACTTGGGGGCCAAGCTTACATAGCATCACTTGGGTATGTCACTTGGGTGGTGCAGACTCTCTTGTCCCTGGGATCAGTCAGGCCTTGGGAGCCAGTAGTTAGCATTACAATATAAGCAAAAGACTAACCCTCAACACAGATGCCACTACTATGTAATGTCTGGCAGATTAGAAGGGCTTTTACAATATAAGGAGATGACACCATTTGTTGCGTATTTGGGTCTTAAGACAGAGAATGAAAGAAGGAATAGAGACTTCTAGTCCATTTTGTTCTTTAATCTGAAGGAAGAAGAGATGGTGTGGCTTCTACCTCTTCAAGAATCATTAAGGAGGAACAGGAACACTAGAACAGGTAGAAAGAGAAACTGACTTTATGGTTGCTACAAATGAAATAATAAGATATATAAACAGCAACCCCGTGTAAGGTGTCTCTGCCAAAAACAGAATCTGGCCTGCGAGCAAAGAAAAACAAGAATATTAAAACCCAAGGGTGGCCCACTGGCCACAGGGAGGAAAGCTGCCAGGGTTAGAACTGAAGGATATAATTAAAATATTAAACAGGATAGACACAAGTAAGAATTCTAAACAACAATCTGAAGAACTGAAAGTCCGAGGTCTATCTAAGGTGATGATTCCTAACCAGGAGTGGTTTGCCCCACCTAGGAGACCTTTGTCAATGTCTAGAAAGAAGAGGACAAGAAATGTATGATTGTTGTCTGTGTTACAGAGGCACCACAACACCAGAGCAAAGAATCATCTCATTTTAGTGGCAGCAATGTTACTCTTGAGAAGCACTCATGTGAGCGAAATATGTAGCCTGGTAGACATCCCCCAGGAGGCTCGACTGGGCTGAGCACTGTTCACCACACACTTTATCTCCTGACTCTCACTGAGTAGGTGTGCTGGAGTCCATTCCGGCCACTTTGTAATGTAGTTAATCTCACCGGGAGAGAATAAGACCACTACCACAATGTTTTAGCCAAATTTGAGGCAAACTTTTTATTATATACTGGCCAGGTCCATACCTAGGATTCCCAGAGTATGGTGCCAAATTATATTAGTAAGGGACTTATAAAGGCAAAACCCCGTAAGGCTACATTACTTGCCACCTACACCCAATCAAGAGCAAGCATATTTTCTGATGTACTTCCTACCTACATGTGATCAAGCACACACCCTGTGTAGTTGGTGCAATCAAGCTTGTTTACAGAAGTGAAAACACAAGGTTTGCAATCCTACACCAACAACCCCCAGCATTCCAGGAAGTTATCTGCCCTTGAGCTTGAGCAAGTAGGACTTACAGGTTAGAGGCATTTTCGTTTTATATATCTCCTAGACACAGTAATTTAAACTTAAAGCCTAACTGTATCCATCACAATGTCCTAGGTGACTAGGTGACTAACTGTATCCATCACAATGTCCTAGGTGACTCCATGTGACTAGGTTTAAAAGACTGAGGTGGCAATATTGACACCATGGAAATGGGCAAATATGACAAATAAGTGCTTTGTAACCTAGTGTTTCACATTCCAGAGAGATGGTTTTAAACATATACGAATACGTCATGGCTCCTCGGTGACTGGAACAATGAGACTATTTTTCCCTTCTTCCTGTCCTTCCTTTGTCTGTCTCCCTTTTCTTAATAGTACTACTCTTGGGCCTGGGGGAATGGCTATGTTGGTACAATGGTTGCACGCAAGCATACAGACAAGAATTTGGGTCCTTTGCACCCATTTCCTTTCTTATCACCTTATCTGAATTGTGGGTCTCAGGAGGTAGAGACAAGAGATCCCAAGAGGAAGCTCGTTAGCTGGACTACCCAAATTAGCAAGCTCTGTGTCCAAAAGCATGGAGGAAAACAATGGGAGTCAACCTGTGACTTCAACACACATAATGCACACATGTGCACATGTAAGAAAAGAGCATATCTCTCTCTCTCTCTCTCTCTCTCTCTCTCTCTCTCTCTCTCTCTCTCTCTCTCCTAGCCCTTGGGCCTTTTGTTTGTAGTTAGTTGTTTTTCAACCTGAAGAGAACAAAATAATCACCAGGAGGGCTTATTAAGTCATAGATTGCTGAGTCTAATCTCCAGAGGTGCTGACTTACTGGGCCAGAGACGAAACCAAGGACTCACATTTCTCTCAAGCTTTGCAAGTGATGTTGGTGGGGCTGCTCCCAGTGGCAGATTGACTCTCTCTTCCTTCACTGCTGTTGTCTGCAACCAGAAGGAAACTCCACCACCTTTTGCTTTGCCATGTTAAACAGTTAAACCTAGCCTGGGTTTTCCAGAGTCCAGCCTGGTGCAAGTTCTGAAAAGCACATGACCACAGAGGTGATCACATGTGGAAGGACTTTACCAGGCAGGGGCTTGGAGGAGCAGAGAGAACCCTCCAATGGGTGACTTGAGGAGAAATTCTTGGGGAGACAGTATAGGCTGGTGTGATGATTAATATTAATTATCAACTCGACAAGATTAGAGTCACTTGAGAGATGAGCCTCTGGTCATGCCCATAAGGAACTATCCTGAATTGGTTAAGTGAGGTGGGGCGATCCATCCAGAGGAGAGCCTTGGAACGGAGCGTTCATTGCATGAGAATATCAGTTCCATGCTGTCTTGAGGAACAGCCAGACTGAATGACTACACTCAGGATGCAACTGCATAGCATCTTCTCTGTTTCTCAACTAAGCACCTGCATGGCATGCTTCTCTCTCACCTACTCTGCTCACTGCAGCACTGCAAGGTCACCTTATGTAGGATGTTGTTTCTGTTTTTTTTTTTTTGTTTGTTTGGTTTTTTTTGTTTTTTGGTTTTTTTTTTTTTGCTTTTATTTATGTATTTGTATTTTTTTTTTTGTCTTGGATTCTTTGAAAATAGATCATAGGATCATTGTGCACTACAGTTGTGCTATAGGGTAGGTTGAAATGTCCACTTGCCAGAACCCAGAATCACTTGGGAAGCAAATCTCAATTGAGGAATTAACTACATCAGGTTGGCCTGTGGGCACATCTATGGATACACTACAAATAGCTGCTTCAAGTTCCTGCCACCATGACTGTCCTTCCATGATGGACCCTTGAGCTATGAACCAAAATAAACCTTTCTTTTCTTCAGTTGCTTTTGTCATGATGTGTTGTCACAGCAGCAGGAAAAGTAGCCAAGACAATCAAAGTTTAGGAAAAATAATTCAAGGGCTAGGGACATAGCACTGATTTCCTGCCTACGGGAAGCACTCTAAGATGACTTTCAGGGTAATTCTACAATGTTCTTCTCCTTGGATACTTTCCTGGCCTTAAATATGGGAGGTGCCTGTGATTCTGTCCAATAAAATACAGCAGACACAACAGGACACCACTCCTAGTATTAAGGACACATTAAGGACCTTGAGAGAGTCTTTCATGAGTCTTGAGTCAGTCAGCCACCATATTGTAACAGACTCCCAAAGTAGAGAAGTATAGACTCCTAAGAACTAGGAGTAACCCTCAATTGGCAGCCAGAAAGAAAGCAGGCCCTCCATACTTTCACAAGAATTCTGCCAATAACTCCCCATGCTCATAAGAGAACCCCATGTTCCAGAAGGCAATGCATTCTGGGAAACTCCCAAGTTACAGTGACCTTGAGTAGAAGGATCCGCTGAACCACATTTGCTAAACCACCTGCTGACACAGAGAAGGAATCAGGCTATCAATGCATCTTGTTTAAAGTTACTGAGGTAATGTATTATGTGGTAAAGAACTGGTATGTCTCCAGTGAGAGGGAAGAAACTCTTACCTGAACCACAGTAAGGAAAGCAAGCCAGAAAAGTCCGAGAAAACCAACCTGTGTAGCCAGAAAAGATGCTGTTAAAGAGTGGAGATCCAACCTGCCACTTGCCCTGTCTCCTGCCAGATGCCAGTGGTGGGGAGTGTGGGGGTGTATGTATGTGTGTGTGGGTAATACCACTAGTGAGCCCTGCCAGAGGTTCTAAAGAGGGACCAGCTCATATGACCAATGCATGAACTTGTCCTCCATAGGAGAGGGCACAGAATAGACAGCAGGTTTGGAGAGGCCAATGGGAAACACATCTGGTGCTTGTATGTCCATAGAGTGGCTGTAAGAGCACTCACCGAGCATTGTCTTCCTGTTGTTAGTTACAGAAACGGACAGTGGAGGGAAAAACCAACTGATAACTCAGGCTTTGGTTTCCATGGTAGACCTAAGTAAAAATACCCTAAAAATGCAAATGACTTAAAATTTCACTTTCTGCCTTGATAAGTGGGCTGATCAAAGTCTTTTCCTCCAATAATTCAGTTTCCGACAGAAGCCTCTGCATTATACTCAGCCTTTTGACTCCCAACATGTTTTGAGGTCTAGAAAGAGACACATCATGCATCTAGGTTGGTCATAACCAGACGTCTCTGCAGTTAATGGGAGGTGAGATGTTCTCTAAAGACAGTCTTGCTATCATGTTTTCTTAGCTACTCCTTAAAAGAGACGATTTATTCATTGTTCAGATGAAAATGGATTTGTTTAAATACCCTGTATCTTACTTTATGATCCTGGGGTTGACGATTTGTATTAGGTTGCTAGGGCAGTCTAACACAGCACCAGTAACAACAGGAATTTATTGTCTCATAGCTCTGGAGGCCAGAAGTACACGTTCAAGGCATTGCTTTTTTTTTTTTAAGGCATAGTTATATTGGATAAAAGCCTGCTCCAATGATGCTATTTTAACTGGATCATCTACAAAGATTATTTCCAAATAAGGTCCCTTTCAAAGATATTGGGAGTTAGGACTTGAAATCTTTCTATAAGGGACACAAGATCACACATAGCCAAGGCAAAGCCTATGTTGAGTAGCTACGTCTAATAGTCCTGGTGAACCTTTGATCATCACTGGTGTAAAATGGTGCATATGCATTGCAAAGAGTTTGGCAGTACCATAGAAAAGGTAAAAATGTGGGGGCTGGGAAGCTTGCTCAGTGGGTAAGCACTTGCTCTCTACATCTGAGGACCTGTGTTCAGATCTGTAGCACTCACAGAAAGCTGAGTCAGCAGTGCATCTGTAATGCCGGCACTGGGGAGGAGAAGACACTCTCTTCACTTGCTAACCAGGCTAGGTGGATGTTTTAGCTCCTGGTTCAGTGAAAGCTTACCTCAGAAAATAGGATAGAGAGAATGGAGAAAGACGCCAGAAGCCCACCTTTGACATGCATGGGCAGATGAACCTGCACATACACGTGCATACACATATATCACACACACACACACACACACACACACACACACACACATGCATCTGGTAGATGGTCCAGGTTACCTATAGTGTTTTGTAGAAGCATGATGGTCCCAGATTAGAGACAGTCCAAATAACTGTTACTTCAACTAGACAGACATGTGTGACATGCATTTAACAGAATATTATTCATCCCTAAACAAGAAACAATTGCAGACACATATTATGACATGGATAAATCTCAACACACACTAAGTGGAAGGAGCCTGTTATAAAATACCACACATTGTCTAGTTCCATTTCTATGAACTGCCCAAGGAAAGCAAACCTAGGAAGACAGAAAGCAGCCAGGCAGCTGCTAAGACGTCAAGAAGGAATAGAAACTAAGTGTAAGCAGCAGAAGAGGTCTACTGGAGTGATGAAATAGTTCAAAAGCCGGGCTGCAGGATGACATAGTGCAAGCCATGGGACGTGGTGGCCATGTCTGTCATCCAAGCTCTTGGGAGGCTGAGGTACGGGGATCACTACAAGTCTGAGGCCAGCTTGGGCTATGGAGTAAAACCTTAATTTAAAATATAAACACACCCAGGACCCACATAGGTTCAAAGCACAGAAAATCCTCACACTGAGAATGGCGAGTGAACGCGAAGTCCCACCCCTAATGGAGAAACCATTGGCAATTGATGCCCTGCTGGGAGAGGTTTTCTCCACTGTGTGTGTCGCTGGGTATATCAGACATACTTCATGCCCAGGGGCAGCTGGCCAATACAGAATGAATTCCGTGGCTTTTTTGATTTTTTTTTTTTTTGTCTTATTAGGTTTTGGCTTCAGTATTTGAGAGAGAGAGACAGAGAGAGAGAGAGAGAGAGAGAGAATAAACTTGAGTGAGTAAAGAGGTAAGTGGGGTCTTAGAAACACTGGGAAGAACAATGACTATGATCACAGTACAAAACTCTGTTCTTCAAAGTTATTTAATTGTGCTTTTGAGTTAAAAAATTTATTTTTTCATACCTGAGTATTTTGCCTACATTATGTCAGTGCACTGTGTGTGTGTGTGTGTGTGTGTGTGTGTGTGTGTGTTGCCTGGTGCCCAGCAGAGGGCATCAGATCTCCCAGAACTGGGGTTACAGACAGTTTTGAGCCACCATGTGGGTGCTGGGATTGGAACTTGGATTAAAATTTACCTATTTGGGTAAATTTTATGGCTTATAAAGTCTAAGGCAATAGTTTTAGAAACAGTGTTGTTGAGGTAAAAATCAAGCCATCTTCTGTGTTGAGGAGGTTCTACATCGATCTGTTGAACAGACCGAAGCCCACTGTCACCGTCTGTGTAAGTGTGGAGGCATGGCCAAGCATCACGAATGAATGAAGGGAAGCATGGCTTGGACCACTGTGCATGGAAATCTCCACAAATAAAACAAAAGAAACTGACAACGGGCTTTCCCTGGAGACCACGGACAAGACAGGCTTTCCCCTGCAAATCCTTTAGCATTTGTTTTATTATAAACTCCAAGTGTATATCACCTCTTCCAAAACATGGGTAATTGTACATTTTTAAATCATCAGTCTACTGCAAGCCAGAATAGACATTCAGTATTCGAGATTAGTTTTCAGAAAATGAAGAATGATTTTCCCACCATGGGTGAGGCTGGTTAGTGAAGGAGCTGCCAGGTCTCATATTTGCCCTCTAGTGTTAACAATAGTCCAGTCCCCTCCAGCAAGGAGCCAGATCACACAACCAGTGCACTTTTATTATATGCCTCACCTGAGATCATGGGCTATGTGCTTTTTTGGTCTGCTTTACCCCTTTGCATCGGGAACGGGGAAGAGAGCCTTTCACGTAAATTGTTCCAGGGAAGGGGACTATGTAAACATTAAAGCAATAAATGGTATTGAGAGCTGGGCGGTGAGGCCCTATTTATAGATCTGCACTGATTTTGAGCACTTGCTGGGCTGTAGTTAAAAAGGGAAATGTGTGACGCCATTTGCTTTTTCTTTTAACAACCCTGGCCGTCACGCAGACGAGCATGTTACTGCTTCTCCGTCTTTCTGCCCTTTCATTTGCTCTAATTTCATGCAGACTGAGGCTGAGGAGATTACTTCTTTAACTCCAGTAAAATAGCATCAGAGAAGAGAGTCCTATGATGGAGGAGTTGACTACTGAAGAAAACAGAGGAGCCAGCCAGGCCCTGGGGAGTTAGAGGCCAGCCTCAGCTACATAAGATGAGAGAGAGAGAGAGAGAGAGAGAGAGAGAGAGAGAGAGAGAGAGAGAGAGATACAGAGACAGAGACAGAGACAGAGACAGACAGAGAGAGACAGAGACAGACACAGAGAACTAACACTTGCTTTCTTAAATTACTTCAGAGACTTAAAATATATCAATCACCAGTTCTTTCTGTTGCTTCTATTCGACCACGTGTGTCCTGGTTTTTAAGACCTTAATATTCTTTGAGAGCAAGCTTCTCAGCCATCCCATTGCATTTACACATAGGGCTCTGTGAGTTCAGACACAAGAGTATAGGGAGGACAGAGGACCATTTGCAGAATTCTACTATCTTCTACCTATGGGTCGCCCAGGAATTGAACTCAAATTGTCAGACTTGACAGCAAGCACCTCTCCTGGCTGAATCATCCTGCTGTACCATAGAACCTCTACTCCATCACAAGGTAGTCCTCTCAAGCATAAGACGCTCGAGAGATGATAGATAGCATATCCAGGCCTTCATCATTTCTGGTGGGTCTATGAGGCAGGCAGCAGAAGGCATTCTGGTATTTGTGTGTAACCACTGTCGTCGTCATAACAACAGATCTCTCTCTCTCTCTCTCTCTCTCTCTCTCTCTCTCTCTCTCTCTTCTCACCCCTCTCTCTTCTTCCCTCCCCCCACCCTACCCCCGTTGGCTTGGGTATGTGGTTGTAAAAGCAGACTGTAAGTTCCTCAAATACATATTTCTCGGAGCTGGGGAGATGGCTCAGTGGTTAGGCACTTGGCTTACAAGTCTGAGGACATACAGGCCATGTGTGTGTCCACCAGTAATCCCAGATCCAGAAGAAGGTGACAGGAACCCCAGAACAAGCTGGCTAGCCCAACTAGTGTTATGGGGAGCTCTGGGTATGACTGAGAGACCATGCCTCAGTGACTAAGGGAGAACAATTGAGGTTATGCTCAACACCAGTCTCAGATCCCCCCCGCCCCACACATGTAATATGCTACTCACAGGTGTGTGCTCACACACACGGATACGTGCATATTCACACACACACATGCCACATGGGCACTCACATGCACACATGAAAATAGAAAAAGAAAAAGTATACTTCCTTAATTCGATAACTTCAAAACGAGGTTGTTATTGGAATTGATTGTAGCCAAGGTAAGGTGAAAGAAAAGCATTCACGCAGAGGTCTCCTGGGCTCCCAAGCAGATCTGTTTGCATAGAAGTAAATCTCTTCTCATGCTTTGTGTCCTCATGACATGGATAGGGCACGGTTAAATACACAGCCCTCCCCTGCCTGAGCAAAGGTGCTGCCCCTTCATAACTGTACGCCCTCAGTGTCGTTTCAGGGAATGTGGGAAGAATGGACAATATTAGGTAAGACCGATGATCCAAGCATGCCTTAATTCCTTTGAGAGCAGCTTCCACGTTCCTAGAATTCCTGCTGAAATGAAGTGCTGCCTGGTATCTGGAGGTATCTAAATAGGTAAGCATGCATGTGTGTGGAGTTGGTCATCCCCTTTTCCATACAATGACACATATCAACCCTGCTGAGACGAACCAGCCTGGCAGATGGTGTTAAGGTAATGTACTTGGGTCTGCACATGCAGGTTTGTGCATTTGTACAGGAATATATTTTGGTGTGTTTTGTCCTCGCTTCAGCAATGTGTATAAAACAGAGGAATGGGGGCTGGGGTCATCCAGAGAGTTATTGGAGGCACGGCTGTGATGTGTGTGTGTGTGTGTGTGTGTGTGTGTGTGTGTGTGTGTGTGTATGTTATAAGTGGGTGAGTGTGTACATATGTGATGTGGAGATCAGAAGACAACCCTGAGTGTTATTCCTCAGGAGATATCCACACTTTTGTTGAGACAGGGTGTCTCAGTGGCCTCATGTTTGCTGGGTATGGTAGGCAGGCAAGACAGAAGACAGGCCCCACCAGGGTCTACCCTACCCATCATGCAAGTATAAGCCTGTGTCACTATGACTGGCTTTTCTTTTCCTGTAAATTCTGGGTCTCAAACTCAAATCCTTGCTTGTGAGGAAGTGCTTCCCTGACTGAGCCATCTCCACAGCCTATTATTGTGATTTTCTTTTTCTGCTTCTTCTTTTTTTTCTGGTAATATTAGGGATTGAACCAGGGCTTTCCTTGTGAACACTAAGTAAGACTGTTACCACAGAGCTCCACGCCCAGGCCACGGCGGTGCTTCTCTTCTCCAAATCCCAGCCTCCACGGTTCTCACTCTAGCATGACTCTTCCTTTAGTAGAGCTCAGACTTACACCAACATGGAAAAAACATATCTGATTGATACTCAGAACAGAAAGTTATGTTTGCTGCAATAATAAAATTATAAATGCTTATACACAACAGCAAATAATTGAGGGCTGAGAATATATAGGTACGGAAACTGAGAAAATTCTTCTAAGCCCCAAAGTAATATTTGAAACCTCTACAGCTCTGCGTAGCTTACAAAGCATGCGAATGTGTTCTCTGCTCTGACTCACCTACTGACCTCTCAAAATGCTCTCCTCACAAGTTCGCTGAGGGAAACAGGCTTAGAAACATCCCAGGAGCTGTCCAGAATCAAGGCATGGTTAAACATTTCTTAACTCCTCCTCTTGGGGGCGCTCAAGACCTCATTGCCTTTTGCCTCAAGGCGGAAACTCCTATCTGAATGTGTGGTCTTTCCTAGGATATTGTGGTTTAAAGAAGACTGTGCCGGTAAGCTCAGTGAGTATTTTCAGGAACCAGATCCAGCACTGACTAAAACATCTCAGAAGCTACTGGCTGCTATTTTTGGAGCACATGCACCTGTTGGCTGTGGTGTGTGTGTGTGTGTGTGTGTGTGTGTGTGTGTGTTTCATTGACAGTCTCGCTAAGGAAAGTTACCATTTTTTCAAATGTGCCACAAGATCAGAACTTTCTTCAAGGTCGACTCTGGGTTTGTATGAAGATGGAGGTAGAATTCCCCCAGTATGTCTTTCCAGAACTGAGCTGGATTAACCAGCTCTAACAGTACCTTTCTGGTGTGTGTGTGTGTGTGTGTGTGTGTGTGTGTGTGTGTGTGTGTGCGCGCGCGCGCATAAGAATTTGTTTTTCTTTTGAAGTTAGCAGAGATAACATGAAGAGCATAGACTTGGCATCAGGAGATTCAGGTAAGAACCCCAGTGCCTGTTCATTTAATGTCCCTACAGAACCTCTCTCTCTCTCTCTCTCTCTCTCTCTCTCTCTCTCTCTCTCTCTCTCTCTCTCTCCTTGAACTGACAGGACTACAGCGGGTCATTCTTTTTTTTTTAATAATTTATTTTTATTTGTGTGTATTGATGTTTTGCCTCCATGTGTGTTTGTGTGAGGATGTCAGATCCCCTGGAACTGGTGTTACAGACAGTTGTGAGCTGCCATGTGGGTGCTGGGAATTGAACCCAGGTCCTCTGGAAGAGCAGTCAGCGCTCCTAACCACTGGGCCATCTCTCCAGCCCCGGGTCATTCTTTAAAATCAAAAATACTATAGAAAAAGAACTTCTCATTCATTTTTAATGATTTCTTTGGCTAGTGTGGTGGTTTGAGTAGGTTTGGTCCCCATAGACTCATGAGTTTGAATGCTTGGCCCATGGGGAATAGCACTGTCAGATGCTGTGACCGTGTTGGATTAGGTGTGCCCTGTTGGAGGAAGTGTGTCACTGTGTAGGTGGGCTTTGAGGTTCTACACTCAGGTTCTCCCCCAGTGTGGAAGAGCCCCTCCTCCAACTCTTCATTAGCCAGGTTCTCCTGACTGCAGTCAGATCAAGATGCAGACTCTCAGCTCCTTCTCCAGGATGCCTGTCTCCATATTGCCGAGCTTCCTGCCATGATGATAATAGACTGAACCTCTGAAACTGAAGCCAGCCCCAATTAAATGCTTTCCTTTATAAGAGTTGCCAAGGTCATGGTGTCTCTTCACAGCAATGAAACCCTAACTAGGACAGCTAGCATAATGCATTTTTTCCCTTTTATACCCCTACACTTCCTTCCTTCCCTCAGGAGACCTATGCAAGGATGTTGTTAACTCTTTCTGTGTCGGAGAAAACATATCTCATCCTGTGATATTCATCCCTGGCTTTAAGTTTCATCTTTAAATATTACTTTCTCTTCAAGCACTTCAGAGAACACTGAATTCTGTTCTTGCAGATATGTTGCCATTAATCTGGGTGTGGTGACACATACCTGTGATCTCAGCACAGAGGAGATGAAAGAGGCAGGAGAATCAGATTCAAGACCAGCTTAGGCTACACAGTAAATGTGTGGCTGGCTTAGCTACATGACAAAACAAAACAGACAAAATATAAAAAAAAGAAGAGAAAAAAATGGAGGCTGACAAGATGGCTCAGCAGGTGAAGTGCCCACCATCTAATCTGACAGCTTGAGTTGGATCCCTGGGACCCACACGGAGAGAACTGACTCCCAAAATCTGTCCTCTGACCTCCACAGTCACACTATGGCATGCATGTGTGCGCACACACACAGAAAGAGAGAGAGAGAGAGAGAGAGAGAGAGAGAGAGAGAGAGAGAGAGAGAGAGAGAGAGAGAGAGAGATACAGCCCACATTCAAAATAAATGAATGCATAATAAGAATTTTTTTTAAAAAACAAGTTTGTTGGCACTTTGCCCCTAAACCAAGGCAGAGATACTAATATTTGGAATAGTTTTTTGTTGTTGTTGTTGTTGTTTGCTTTTTGTTTTTTCGAGACAGGGTTTCTCTGTGTAGTCCTGGCTGTCCTAGAACTCACTCTGTAGACCAGGCTGGCCTCGAACTCAGAAATCCGCCTGCCTCTGCCTCCCAAGTGCTGGGATTAAAGGTGTGCGCCACCACCGCCAGGCTGGAATAGTTTCTTTACCACTAATTACAAATACTTTATGTGCAGCCATAGGCCTAGTGGGAGGTATATGTTGGCCTGTAACTGACCTTTCACCTGACCATAGTTATAGGACAGGCCAGTCAGGGCCAAGAAAGGGTCCAGAACACATCAAATACTGGGTTCCTTTGGCTACTCTAATGAAGAGGTACAAGTTTAGCAGCTTGAGATGCAAATGTATAACCGTCTAGGTTGGGAGACCCAAGCTCTAACAATCAGGTTGGCAGGATGGCCTGCTTTGCTGGAGGCTCCTGGGGAAAGCCCCTCTCCTTCCTTGTCCAGCTCCAGAGAACTGCCCAGATGCCCGGCTTTCTCCCATTTCCAAAACATTGCTGTGACCTGTAAACTCCAGCGAGGGACCTCTGTAAAGGACTCCTGCCAAAGACCCACCAGAACAAGTACAGCTGTCTAGGCTGGACACAAAGCACTTCCATGCTCTGTCTCTGCCCTGGGGCATCTCTAACGGTGTTTGGTTGACCTTGGAGAAGCGTCTGTCTTGTCTGCTAGCTCCAAAACCGATCTGTTATTGCTCTATCAGGCCACTTTAGATGTTTGTTTATTGTTTAAAGTCATTTAAAACCCATCTCTCAGTATTGTATTCTTTGAAACATGGGTGTTATCAAGCATAAATAAATAGTTGCACATTCCTAATTAATTAGTTGATTTCAGTTGCTCCCTTATCCGTCTCGACAGCATCTCGGATGTCTCCTTGCTTTGCTGATAGCTGTGATTGCCGTCCCCAGGCGTACAGCCATGGTACCGCGGACAGTCTCTGCTGTGCTCAGCCCCTCTGAAGTGGGAGCGGTCTCTCTGCCCCTTGATGACTATTCATTCTGTTTTCCTTTGCGGAGAGAAGCTGCTGAACACACTGGCACAAATATATTTGTCAATGAAATACTTCGGGGTGTTGTTGGCAGACTTGTGTGAACTCTCTGAATTCCAAACTGATGCCCTTCTTTTAACTACATTTATCTATGATAGGCTTGAGATAGAACTGTCTGGAAGGCGGCGGTAAGTTACAAGGGCAGATGGGAAAATCAGCACTAAGATGTGATGGTAAGCTAGAACTAGACTGTTCTGTTCATGTCACATCTGCTTGGAGGCTGTGAGCGTAGCACAGGCGGTGTTAGGAAGCACAGGGGAAGTGTGTGGGGGGAGAAAGCGGCATTTACTACCAATTATGCTGCTGGTCTCGAGGCCAAGTCCTGAATTCGAATCATCAAAAACAGATAAGGAGTCTTCCAGGAAGCTCGCTTTTCCTCTCACGATGAAATTTAATATAACATTTGGTAGCTTGAATGTAGCCTTTGACTCATCAGCAAGAAAAAGCAGCTTGGCCTTGTTTGTTTTCCCTGCTTGTGTCTTGTTTGGGGTGTCAATAGTGCAGAGCCTGTGACAGGCAGCTGATCTCTGGGGAAGTGCAGCCAAACGGAAGATCCCAGCCAAGCCAGGAACTTCAGTTCAAACACTCTTCTCAGGCAGACAATGCTGCCCCTTGTGTGGCTAAAGAACAGGGCCAGGGCTTTGTACCAGGATAGGAATGACAATATGCCCTAAGATTCACTTTCTTAATGCAGGGTTTGTGTTACTGTCCCATGAAAGACAACTGTGTGTCCACGGAAAACAGGATCATATTCTTGGTGTGGTGTCCTGGAAAAATACACAATCATTTTAAAGCTCCAAATATTTTTTTAAATAAGGCTCATTAAAGGACGTGAACTTAATTCTTATACTCTAACCTTTGCTTAGAAATGTCTGTGATGAGTATTCGAATGACCTTGTTCTCTTTGTGGACGCCTCCCACTGTTTAACCTTGATTGCGGGTTCAGTCCAGTCACGGAGTCGTCTATTAGCCTGGACTTTCTTGACTGCTCTTTTAATGGAGTGTCTCTCCCAACACCCCAGATGACACTTGTGAGATGTTTCTTTCTGCCAAGCCTTCTTTGCTGATTTCTCAATGCCATGTTTGCTGTAGAGCTACTGACCTTCTAGGTTCAGTAACTATGAATCTCCACCACATGCTTACTCTATCCTGATGCCCCTGTCCTAGAACTCTCTCTGTGTGTGTGTGTGTGTGTGTGTGTGTGTGTGTATAGTGTACTGTGTGCCCCCACTATCTTAACACAGTACTCCAGTCTGATGCCCCTGTTGTAGAACTTTCTCTCTGTGTATACTGAAAATCAAGTAAACTCTGCAGGACAATCAGTTTTCCACAAGGTGAAAAATATTTGAGAGCCAGTGGTGTATATGCTTCCTAAAGAGACTGCACATCCTCTTTCCAACTCCACACCCAAAAGGGCCTGATGTCCCCAACCCTGCATCTTCAAAAATGTCTTTAGTATAATCTCTCTCTGTGTGTCTCTTTCTGTCTCTGTCTCTTTGTGTGTGTGTGTGTGTGTGTGTGTGTGTGTGTGTGAGTGTCTGTGTGTCTGTGTGTCAGTGTCTGTGTGTGTATGTACCCATGGAGGTCACAGGACAATTTTTGGGAGGTGGTTCTCACACCATGTGAGTCCTGGGAAATCCAGCTCTGGTTGTCAGGCCTGGTGGCATCTTGCCAGGCCTAGCCCCGTAGCTTCAAAAGATTGTGCAGTGCTTCAACTTCCTCAGTGGTTGGCTGAGGACTCTGTTGTCCCAATTCTAGTAACTCGGTCTCACTCCTCTTTCAGATTATTACCAGCCCCTCTACAGCTCTACATCTGTCATCTATAAGCCTACCAATCTTTTACGTTTCTTATATCAGTTATTAACCTATCTCTATGTGTATTTTATAGAACTATGATTTGTGATAGTTTGAATGAGAAAGACCCCCATTGGCTCATATATTTGAATGTTTGATCCATAGTCGGGGGAAGAGGTTTAACATTCAGGATGAGCTCGGAGGTTTCAAAAGCCCACACCAGGCCCCGTTTCTCCCTATGCCTTCTGCTGCTCGGTTAGATGTAAGCTCTCAGCTCCTGCTCCAGCACCCTGCCTGACTACCAGCACACTCCCTGCTTTGGTGATAGTGGACTTAACCCCAGTTAAATGGTTTCTGGAGTAAGTTGCCTTGGTCATGGAAGCTCTTCACAGCACTAGGACAGTGGCGAGGTGAGACTGATGGAGCTATCCATGTTTGATGTATACGGCATGGTAAGGTTAGGAGTGGATATATATTTGTGAAAATATCACACTGAAAAGGTCACGTCTATCACTTCCCAAGGTTTTCCCCGCCCTAGTTACATGTGCACGTGTATTTAGTGTATTTAACTTTTGTGATAAACATACTAAGCATAAGAGCTACCATCTTGTGCTGGAGAGCCAAGATGTGCCAAGATGTGTACCGCCCATGCGGACGACCCGGGTTCAACTCCTAGTACCCACTTCGGTGACTCATAGCTGCCTGTGACTCCAGCTCCGAGGGATCTGATACCTCAGGACTCCAAAGGCACAATACACAGAGACATACATAATTAAAAAGTTAGAAGTACCATCTTAGAATGTTTCTAGTGTACAATACAGTACTGTTGACACACTGGTGTTGTGAAACTGAATAGTGTACCCTTTGACCATTGCTTCCTTGACCCCGCACCCCACTCCCACCCTGGCCCTAGGAATGCCTACTGTGTCCTCTTGTTTCTGTTTGACTATTTTAGATTTCACACACAGGTGTCTGTTTGGCTTATTTTATTTTATACCTTGTCTTCTAGGTTCATCTGTGTTCTAGTAAATGGCAAGATTTCTTTCTGCTTTTCCTCTTTTTTCATTTACGTGTGTGTAGTGTGCATATATGTGGGTACATGTTTGTGTGTAGTCAACATCAACATATATGTACATGTGCTGGTGGGAGCCCGACTTTGACAGTGGGCATCTCCCATGACTCACTGGGGCAGGGTTTCTCCACTGAACCTTGACAATATAGGGACTAAAAGAACGTTTGACCTGCACTCTGCTGAAGGAAGAAGTAGAAGGACTGTCATGAAGAAACAGAAAAGTGTCAGGAATGTCAGGCTGTCTATGCTGACTCACTTTGACCAAGAGGAAAATGAGTTCCTCACATCTTTAAGATGGGAGTCCAACACTCGGAGGCAGAGGCAGGTGGATATCTGAGTTTGAGGCCTAACTGGTCTATAAAGTGAGTTCCAGGACAGCCAGAGCTACACAGAGAAACCCAAAATAAATCCTGTCTCAAAAAACCAAACCAAAACCAAACAATAGATGGGAGAAATTTTGCAACTTGGAACGGAATAGCCACTGCAGTTACACTGCGTGCTCCTGTGGAACTGGCGTTTAGGGGTGCTATCTTCTTTGAACACATTTTAAAGATGTGGTTCCCAGGCTGTGTCACAAAGCTGGCCAAAACCTTAAAAAAAATTGTATGTATACCCCAAAGGCCGATTTAAAAGGACATGTTTTTCTGAAGTAACTGTTTGAAGAAGAGATGAGGCCAGGGGCTGCCAGCAGAAGGGTGCACTCAAATCTTCAGTCTCACTAAGGGGAGTGGCAGCCATCTTGGTTTTCCTTTGTTCTGAGAGGAAATGGAGATGATGTCATCAGTAACTCCTATCTGAGTCACCAACCCCCAGGCCAGTGTCTACATTAGCAGAGATCTGGTCCTGTGAGGACAGGAAGCAGCAGGGTGGAAAGGGATCAGTGAGGGCGGCAGAGGAGCCAGTTCTGCTGGCTCAGGGACCTGGGGCTGGGCTCCTGCCTGCTCAAGCTAGGGGAGGATGTTCTACAGCTTTCGGCCGGTGTTCTGCCTCACTTCAGACGAACACTTTCTGGAAGGATCACTGCTTATGGTATTTATTGATTTAAAATAAAATGAGAAACACTAAACCTTACCTTTCCCTAGAGAATTTTAGGAAGACTTGAGGTAAAACTATCCCATCAGAAAGAATACTGTGTCTCTTGGCTTCTGAAGGGTAAGACGGTTGTTGTAGCTATAGCCCTCTTCCCTGGGAACCCACCACCCCCACCCCTACCGTGTGTGTGTGTGTGTGTGTGTGTGTGTGTGTGTGTGTGTGTGTGTGTGGTGTCTGTGTGTGGTTTGCCCATGAGCATGCTGTAGCTCACAGAGAGGAGAGGCATCAGATCCCACTGGCGCTGGAAAGTAGGCAGTTGTGTCCTCTCCATGTGGGTACTTAAAATGGAGCTTGGGTCCTTGGTGAGAAGAGAAGACACTTAACCGCGGAGCCAGGCCCTGTGTGCTCCATTTCTACCTGCTAGACCAGCTCATCCAACCCTGGTGTGATATACCTATGATGCGTTTCCTCACTTCTGCTTCCTCACGGCCTCATCTAAACAGAGCTCCAGAAAGGACATTATCTAAATGTTGTTTGAATGATGGGGAGATATGGAGATAGGGAAAATGTTCTCTGATTTTTATTTCTACAAGTAAAAAAGCAGGGCAATGTTGGCACATGCCTTTAATCCCAGCACCCAAGGCTGAGTTGGAGGCCAGCCTAGCCTATAGGGATAGTTCCAGGACAGTCAGGGTTACACAGAGAAACCCTGTCTTGGGGCATGCATGGTTAGGGAGTGAGCAGATGCAAAAACAACAACAACAACACCAAAATCACAAAAACAAAAAGCATTCATATCTAGATATTTGAGGTTGAGGGTGTGACATGTAGCTCAGTGGTATAACAGTATATTGTCAGGTCATTGATGAATAAGGCACCATGAGTCCCACCACCAATACAAAATACAAAAGGCAAACCAACAGCAAAAAGTTGACATTTGTGGACAGTTAGTAGCATGTTGAAAAGTCTTTTTGGTAGAGTTTTATGTGAGAAAAGCAGGTCAGGAAAACACACCGAGATCTGGACTTCTGCTACGTTACGATGAAGGAGTTCTCAGAGTGCTGTGCACATCGGAAACTTAGTTTATATCTTCTGTGATGAAATTATTGATCTTACAATTAAAGTAATTTTTAATGTTCTCTCTTGTGTTGTATTAATAATCCCTCAACCATTTTAAATTACTGTTAAATTATCTGGATTTAGCAGCTTAGGAGTACTATTTAACTACATTCAGATAGAAAACCATACAGTTGATCTTTTAAAATACAGTTGTTCTGAAAAATACCCATCTAGAAAGTATGTGAGACATGAATGCCCAGCAGAACACACTGTAAAACAAAGACTTAAGTGCCCTGAAGTCAAGAAATGAACTGGGGCTGGCTGCCCCTGAGGTTGCAGGCGCCTTCCACTCTCAACACTCTCCACACTACCGCACTCTCTCCATAGACCACAATGTCGAGTTTTGTTTGTTATAGAGTTGTGAGGTCTCTTGGTTCTATTGCTGTGCAGAGACCACGATGACCTGGGCAACTCTTATAAAGGAAAGCATTTAACTAGCATTTGATTACAGTTTAAAGGTTTAATCCCTTGTCATTATTATGGGTAGGATCCCAGCATGTAGGCAGACGTGATGCTAGAATGAATAGCTGAGAGTCTACATCTGAATCCACAGGAAGCAGAAAGAGCCCCTGGGTCTGGCTTGGCCTTTGGAAATTTCAAAGCCCACCCCCAGTGTCACATTTCCTCCAACAAGGCCACACCTCTTAATCCTTTCAAATAGTGTCACTCCCTAAGCATTTAATATATGAGCCTATTTGGTCCATTCTTACTCAAACCACCTAAATACACACACTTCTTGTGAGATAATCTCATCCTAATAAACCCATTTTAAGTTGGAAATAAGTTGTTCAATGCACGTCATCGCCCATGTGTCTTTCCATTTGGGGACACAGTATACTGTAGAGAGCAGTGGGTCTCAACCTTCTTAATGCTGTGACCCTTCAATACAGTTCCTCACGTTAGGTGACCATATTATTATTTTTGGTGCTACTTTGTAACTGTAATTTTGTTACTGTTATGAATCATAATGTAAATATTTTTGGAGTCAGAGGTTTGTCAAATGGGTCTCCACCCTGAGGTGGAAAACTTCTGCTGTAGAGTGCTTGCTGTGGACACTGGAGGTCACATGACCGGGAGGTGTGGCTTGTCGCCTCTGCCAGCATCTTAAGATGTATCACACATAAATCACTAGCTTGGGAGAAGACTCAGGTCCCAGATTGAAGGCACAGCTTCTCCTGAGCCCTCACCACCATCCCACCACCGCAGAGTCAAACAGTCAAGGCAGTGGCTGGTTTTGGCCTTTTGAATGGACATATTTGCAAGTGTCTTCACCTTGTTCAGTGGGTTCACTGCTACCATCTCATTAGGATTTCAGGTGAGGACTATGGTGTGGTTCTTTACTCAAATGTTAGGCTTTTAGGTTAATTGCAAGTTTTGGAGTCAGGACCTACAGCAGCTCTCAGTCTCCTCCTATCCAAGTCCCCTGCTGCCCTTATGAGAGCAGAGGAGCTGGCTTTTGTAGCTGACCGCTGACCGGACTGTGTGAATGAGATCCTGGCCCATCCAGGGTCATAAAGCATCGACTGACAAATGCCCTGGAGCCGAGGCCCAAGAGCTGTGGGACTTCTCTGGCCCCAATTCTTACCCATGAAAAATTTGTATTTTCAAGGACTCAACACCCAGCAGTTATCTTAAATGTCAAACAAACCTGCTGTTACTTTCAATGCATTAAAAATCTTTTAATGGCAAGAATCAGTATTAACATTCTTTTTTTTTGTTTTGTTTTAAACTAATAGCATCTAAATGTAAAGGTCTCTGCTTTTTTTTTTACTCACAAAAACATTTGCCAATATTTCAAATTAGACAATTTTGCTTTTAAGAGAGGATCAGAAATGTATTGTTTGTGAGATAAGACATTTTAGAGACACGGCTCTATTCATATCATAAGCCAGTAAGTGAATGCCTTCTTGAGGTCAGGTATCTCCCCAAGGTCATACTTAAATACAGAACAGATTTTCTGGTTCCCAAATTTGAACCCAAAATATTGCTTGGGTTTAAAAGCATAGCTTGTGTAGGATATAGAGAAGGTCATTTTTGTCATTTCACCATTGATCTCTTACTCTAGTAAAATGATAACTGGGTACAAACCCCTGCATGGTTCTCCTGACAGCTCAGTTTCGCAACAGAGACTTGGAGAGATTTTATGAGATAGCACTGGTACAGTGGCCATGTCTCATATCAAGATATACCTATGGCACAGAGCGCTAGAAATTGATTGTTTTTAAAGCTACATTCTTATTTTACTCTGTCTGTTATTAGCTATAAAATGACTGAAGACAGCCGGGAAGCTGGAGGGTTGTGGTCCCCAAAGGCCAGTGTGAAATTTAGCACCGAACTGCTGTAATTCCCGGGGGAAGAGTTTATTATGAAGTTAGCCAGCTTTGGTTTTAAAGGACCCCACTGTGTGCTAAGAAACTGTGTGTGTGTGCGCGCGCGCAAGTGTGTGTGTGTGCGTGTGTGTGTGCGCGCATGTGTGTGCGTCTGTGTGTGTGTGCATGTGTGTGCATGTGCGTGCGTGTGTGTGTGTGTGTGTATGTGTGTGTATGTGTGTGTGTGCATGTGTGTGCGTGTGCATGTGTGTGTGCGTGTGTGCATGTGTGCGTGTGCGTGTGCGTGTGCGTGTGTGTGTTTATTTGAAATAGCTGGGAGGATAACGGTGGGACTTTGTTCACCATCATATACCCAGTTATATCATACCCGGCTCCTGACAGAGAAACAGTACTTAAGTGAACAGTAAAGACAGTTAGTGATTCTGGCTTAGTTATGCCTGAATTCTCAGTCAGAGGCCTGGTGAGATGACTCAGCAGGGAAAGACGCTTGCTTCCAAGCCTAGTGATCTGAGTTCAATACCCGAAACCATATGGTAGGGGAGAGCGAACTCCTATAATTTGTGTTACATGCACACCCACCCACCCACAACCACTTCTGAGGGTTGTTGCAAAGCTCAGAGATTGATCTAACTGGGGTGAGGGGGGGATGAAGAAAGTATAGACTCACATACAAAAGCAGATGGGATTAGGTAGGCTGTGTACTCTAATGAATCAGTATCACCAGCAGCCTGGAAACTGAGTGTGTTTATTTTACACACCTGAATGCAAAAGGTGGATTTAATAGTATAATAGTATAGGAGGGGGGGGTAACTAATCTTGAAAGGAGGTCTCTATATGGCAGGAGCCTCAAGTTGTAAACCTGGGAAGAGGAGGCTGTGGATGATACTTTCAGTATACACAACATACTGTCAACATCCACAAAAGGACCAGGGAAGGCTTTGCCATTTCCCATGGATCCGAGGCAGTAGGGCCCGGGGGGTGGGGGGGGGGAGCGGGGGGCCCATGCTCAGGTCACCAATACATATTCATTTAGAACTTCACCTGCTCCCACAACCCAAACAATAACTGAACACAATAAAAACATTAAAGTTTTTATTCAGACTAATGTTCCAGAGGAGTGGCCGACAGCATCTAGTAAACTGGGTCAGTGTTTCTTCCCAATTCCTATCTAAACAGAACCTCAGGAATCAGGGTCTTTGCAAATAATCCAGCTAGGATAAAGTCGAAAAAGATTAGGACAGGACCTGATATAGTGACTACTGTCCTTCAAGACTCCATGTGTCTCCCTGAAATAGAGTCAGGGAAGAGGCTTCATGATGACAGATACAGAGCAGTGGAAACAACTGGGACTACAAACCAAGCGAAGATGCTGATAGTCATCAGAAACTAAAAAGAACAAGCAAGAGTCCTGCTACCCGCACGCTGACTTCGCATTCTAATCTCGAGAATCACGAAACGATACGTTTGTGTTGTCTTGAGCCACACATGAGGTATTTTATCATCACCAGAAAGAGTCCCAGGCTGTGGTAGGAGGCAGAAGGGAAAGGGTAAGATTTCCAGAAACTAATGGCATCTCTTCTAATCTCTGCCCCGCCGAGCAGAAAGAACACCTAGCTGCCTCCTCAAAGTAAACCTGAAGGCTCTGAGGAATCGTTATCTAGAGAATACTTTCCTACTGTAGTCAGGGACAAACCAGAAAATGCTTTGGTATGACATAGGAAGGACATTCGTTAGGAATCTCAAACTCTCTTTCTCGTACCCCCCACCCCCCAAAGATAGAGATAATTACGGGGTTAAGAAGATGCGCTAAAATCTGAAAAGCCATCAAGCCCTATCTATAAAATGAACTATGAGGCAAGACGGTGGCAATGTCAGATCCTAACAGAACTCACGCTGGAAGTTTAGGAGGAAGGGTATGACTTCAGAGAGCCCAGACGGTCTCATCCTGCCACTGAACAGAGAACATATTAATTCAGTTTGGCCACCTGGGGCCCATTTAGTGCACTAGAGCAGTAATTTGTTAAACGGGTCCCTCATAGTAAACTGGAGTGAGTAAACATTGAGCAATTTAGGATGGCAAACCACGGGTAGCTCAAGGGACATACAAATGTGAAGCTGTGATTAGATCCCTTGTGTTATATAATGTACAAACTAAATGCATTACATGGTATGTTGTATCTTTCTGAGTTTATTTCTGGACACAGCCGAGCCCTTGACAGTTCAGATCGAAACTATTCCAGCTATCAATTCATGCTTCCATTAAGATTCCAACTGCTTATATAACAAACCAATGTCAAAGATGGTTTCTTTTATGTTAGGTCTTAGGATACACCCAGGATTAACCTAGAAGCAGAGCACAGCAAGTCAGTTATAAATCATGCAGCAGAAAGTAATAGGTTTTTATTCTCTTTCTCTAAATTTAGCTGTGAAAATAGTTTAGCAAGTTGACATGGGGGTTTATGACGTCTCTTTTCAGGATTGTCCTTTAGCATTTTCAGATGTGATTCTAAGAGGCTGGTGAGATGGTTCAGCAGGCAAAGGGATTTGTCACCAAGTCTGACGACCTGAGTTCAATTCCTAGGACCCAGGTTTATCTCCTGACTTCCATATGTCCACCAGTGCACAGATGTACACACATACACACACGCGCGCGCGCGCGCACACACACACACACACACACACACACACACACACACACACACGAAGGGCGAGAGGGAGAGAGGGAGAAAGGTGTCATCCTTTGTGGTTGCCTAGCCTGCAGTGTGACCAGGGTTCAAGCTCCAGTACCACAACACAGTGATTAGAAGGTGCGGTGAGGCAGAAGTACTCGGGGGACAGCATGTCTGGAATGCTTCAAAGGGCAGGGCACTGTGTGAGGTGTGTGGCTTAGGACATTAGGACAATGCATTCCCCACCCCCAACTATTTCAAAACTGCCTGGAAAACAGCTTTAGTTTTATTTTCAAAACAAAACTCTTCTCTTATTCACAGAATTGTATAGCATGGGCTGATACACAGAGTTTACATGATATCCCATGACTCCATGGGACCTCCATGAATGCATAGGTTTCATTGCTTTTTACCAATTTGCTATTTCAACTACAGGGCTCTGTTTATCTGGTGTTACAAGGACAGTCTACTCCTTCAGAAATTCTCATTTATTTTCTTTCTTTCTTTCTTCTTTTTCTTTCTTTTTTTTTTTTTTTTTTTTTTTGGTTTTTCGAGACAGGGTTTTTCTGTGTAGTCCTGGCTGTCCTGGAACTCACTCTGTAGACCAGGCTGGCCTCGAACTCAGAAATCTGCCTGCCTCTGCCTCCCAAGTGCTGGGATTAAAGGCGTGCGCCACCACTGCCCGGCTCTCCTTTCCTTCCTTCTTTTCATGCTCTTGTTTGGTCACCTCCTGAAGCTTCGGATCACATTGTGGGCCTTTCCTGCCATTCTGCTATCCCTGCCAGTGGGATTCCCAAGTAGTATGGGATAGGCTATCTTTTATATTACAGATTCCATGCGTGAAATCTGGCATAATTGCAATTTTATACCTGCTTTAAAATTTTTTTGAAGATTTATTTACACGTACGGGTGTTTTGCCTGCACATGTATCTGTGCACCGTATGCACACAGTGTTCACAGAAGCTCAGCTAAAGAATGGGATTCCCTAGGACTGGAGTTAGACGGTGGTGAAATACCATGTGGTGCTGGGACTTGAACCTAGGTCCTCTTGCTCTTACGTGTTGGGCCATTTCTCCAGCTCCAACACTTGTTCAGGGCACTTCAACCTCACAGACATACCCCAAGTGTTTTCATGGTGATTCTAAATCCAATCCAGTTGGATCTAATCAAGTGTCTGTCCACTGCTCTAACAGTGTTTGACAACTATTACTATAACTTCTTTTGTTTTGAGACAGGATGTCACCATGTAGACCAGGTAGAATCAAATTCAGAGATCTGCGGTTCTCTGCCTCCTGAATGGGAGGACTAAAGGCACTGCCACCGAGACTTATAACTATAAATAAATATGTGTGCATGTGTGCATAATATTCATATAATAAATCTTAGTCTTCTGGAACCAAAAGGTAAGGTACAGGATATTATTACTATTACTATTATTGTTATTGATTCTTTGAGATGGGGGGGTCTCACTAGGTAACTTTGGTTGGCCTGGAGCTTGCTCTGTAGAATAGGCTAGTTTTGAAGTCATAAAAAGGTTCTGCCTGTGTTAGCCTACCGAGTGTCAGGAAGGACTTAATCTTTTAAAAGGATTTATTATCATTATGAATATGAGTGATTTGCCTGAAATATGCCTATGCATTACCTGGGGGCACTGTCCTCAGGGGGAGCTATTATACAGATCTTCTGCAAGAGGGGCCCGTGCTCTTAGCTGCAGAGACACCTAACTCTGGAAAGACTTAAAAGAGAATATAGTAAATAATTTTTAGGAATTTTAAGAATCACTGAATAATTATTTTTGTCCTGGCTCTTTTCTCCATCCCTCTTGGGATAGGAATTTCAGTTCTCTCTCTCCTGCCCAAGTTTTAAAAAATGAAGGCAGGTCCTGGAGAGTATGTAATTACAAGTCTCACAAGTCAGTATCTACATCAGTAAAGCCACCATGAGGGTGGCAACTCAATGACCTAAGTTTATCAAATGTTTTAAAATAGTTAATTGCCTTAAACGAGCTTGTTTCAACCAATAAAAAAATAAGATTATAGATCGTACACTGTGACAGTAAACACACAACACAGGTAGAGCCTAGGTGGTGAGCAGTTTGAGAAAGCGAGTATGGAGAGCAGACTATACTGGGAAACCTTGTCTCATTCACCCTCTACCTGGCCCCGAGTGTGGAAAGAAAAATCCAGAAAGGACTAAGAGAAAGCAAGTCTATCTCCTATCCCACTATGTCTCCATTCTAATATTTCTTCCTTCGTTCACTGCTTTCTGTGTCGTTAAGTTCCTTTTAAAACCAACGGGATACAAGGACCCAAGCAAGTCCTTAGCTATTTCTGTCCTAATAGGGGAGGGAGCAGATGGCCTTAATTTGAGTGCTTTTCACAAAGCATGTTCAACTATCTTTTAGAGGAGAATATCCAAACGCTGCTAGTTTTCATGGGCCTTGAAAAAAGTGCAGAAAGTCAAGAAGACCGGGCTAACGATCCTGTGAACTGTGTATTTTTGTCTCATACAAAAGCCTTACCTAGAGTTTAGTGTCCCTGAAAGCCCTCAATTTCATCTGGCAAGCAGGAGAGGATCAAGTTAACCAAAAACTCTGTGTTCACAGGACACAGAGTTCAACAGCAGAGGGCACAATACCCACCAGCTAGGGCCAGAAGCCGGAGGAGAGGGTTGGCAGAACCTGACGATATCTGGGTCTTGTAGTTCGCTATTGGCCTCTTCTGCATGCTCGCCCCGGAGATGAACTACAACCCCCACTGTGCAACGCGAGCCCCTCTCGCCACCTCTTGTCTTTGGCGAGGACAAATCTCCTGGGAAACAGCTCCGCCCCCCCTCCCCCCCCCCCCCGTACGCACGCGTCACGTTTGTTTACCCTGAGGCCCCGCCCCCAGCCTCCGGCTCTCCCCAGAAATGTCGTCATGCTATCTATGCATATTCATGAGCAACTCCGCCCCGCCACCGCCCGCCTTTCCGCGCCTCATTAATATTCATAAGGCGAGCTCGGGCCGCAGCTCCCGGGAGCTGAGGCTGTCCGGCAGCGGGCGGGGCCTGGCGCTGGGGAGCCCGCGACCCGCGGGGAGGGTGTGTGTGTCGGGGGGGCGGTGGTGGCGAAACGGGCGGGCGGGCGGCGCGCGGGATGGAATACCGGGACACCGACGGAATGCTCCGAATCGCCACATAATCCTCTGGAACAGCCGCGCCGAACGCCATCGGCGTCTCCGTTCTCCGCGCGCCGCGGCCGCCGCTGCCGCCGCCGCCGCCGCCGCCGCCGCCGTCTTCCACCTTCGCCTCACCTCCTCCTCCGCCGCTGCCTCCGGAGCTGGGGGGGCGACGTGAAGCCCCGCCACGATGGAGCCCGCCGCCGCAGCCCCGGCACAGCGATTCGCGGACCCCACGGGTGAGGACCGAGCCCTGGCGGCGGCGGCGGCCGAGGGCGGACGGAGTCCGGAGCCCGCGCCGAGCGCGGCGGCCCCGAGCGGCGGGAACAGCGGCGCGGCGCGAGAGGAGGCCCCCTGCGAGGCGCCGCCGGGGCCGCTGCCCGGCCGCGGGGGAGGCACCGGGCGCAGGCGGCGGCGTGGGGCTCCCCAGCCCGCGGCCGGTGGGGCCGCTCCGGGGCCCGCGGCCGGCGGCGGCGGCGCCAACTCGCTGCTGCTGAAGAGAGGGCGGCTGAAGAGGAATCTGTCGGCCGCCGCCGCCTCGTCGTCCTCGTCGCCGTCCTCGGCGTCTTCGGCCGCTGGCGGCCTCCCGGCGTCCTGCTCGGCCTCGGCGTCGCTGTGCACCCGGAGCTTGGACAGGAAGACGCTGCTCCTGAAGCACCGGCAGCTGCTTCAGCTGCAGCCGTCGGACAGGGACTGGGTGAGGCACCAGCTCCAGCGAGGCTGTGTGCACGTCTTTGACCGCCACATGGCCTCATCCTACCTGCGCCCGGTGCTCTGCACGCTGGACACCACGGCCGCCGAGGTGGCGGCCCGGCTTCTGCAGCTGGGCCACAAAGGCGGCGGGGTGGTGAAGGTGCCGGGCCACGGGCCGCCTCCCGCCGCCGCCCCTGCCGCCAGCGATCAGACCCGGGACGCGGAGCTCGGAAGGGACGTGGAGCCACCGCCCTCGGACAGCGCCGACGGGGCTGCTCGGGGCCCCGCGCGCGCGCCTCCTGCCGACCTGCCGCTGCCCGGGGGCGCCTGGACGCGCTGTGCATCCCGCGTCAGCCCCGCGCCCTCGGACTCCAGCCCCGGAGAGCTGTTCGCGGGCGGCCCCGGTTCCCCGCCCTGCGGCCAGCGCCCAGCCTCCGACACCGAGAGCTTCAGCCTGAGCCCCAGCGCCGAGAGCGTGTCAGACCGGCTGGACCCCTACAGCAGCGGCGGCGGCTCCTCCTCGTCGTCGGAGGAGCTGGAGGCTGACCCGGCCGTGGTCTTGACAGGGCCCTCCGGGCCGCCCCACCGTCCCGGCCGCCCTGCTCAGCCTCGACCGCCTTCCCCGAAGACCTCGGCTTTACTGCAGCCGAAAGCCCCGACGGGCGTAGACGGCACTGGCGCGATGGCCGGCGAGGGTCCCAGAGACGACAAGGCGGTGGCAGCTGCAGCTCCGGGCGGTCCTCTGTCGACTCCGGGGAGGATCCGGGAGACTGTGCAAAAGACATCTTCGCCACCCTCCCTGTATGTACAGCTGCATGGAGAGACTACCCGGCGTCTGGAGGCGGACGAGAAGCCATTGCAGATCCAAAATGACTACCTCTTCCAACTGGGATTTGGGGAGCTGTGGAGGGTGCAGGAGGAAGGCATGGACTCGGAGATTGGCTCCCTCATCCGCTTCTATGCAGGTAAGGAAGTTGCCTGCATGTTTACACATGGCTTGGAACCCTGGCAAGGATCCATAAATGAATCGAGGGGCCTGCTGAGGCTGTCTGACACTCTTCTCTAGCGTGTTCACATGCGGTCTGTGCGAGTACTAAATTGTGCATTCTTTAAATCTGCAAGGTTTAGTCAACTGTTCAGGTCTGAGGTTGGAAAGCCAGGTGGACAAGGTGACAAAGTCACCTGGAAATACAGGAAACTGCATCTGAGAGGAGTACTCTGAGAGGAGTACCAGTCCGTAACTGTAAAGGTGGTTTCTTCCAGGCCTCTACTTGGTTGGGTTGCAGGCAGTTTGGGATAACAGGCAACTCTCTGACACTTTAATATAGACGGAGGACAATGGCCAGCGAAAAGTGCTCCATGATGCCTTCACTACTCAGCTGTCCACACTTTACCATTCATAGACAATAAAGTGCAGTGTGGGCCTCTGGGAGCTTCTCTCTTGTCAGCTGATGCTCTTGTTTGTCCCACGGTCTGCCACGCGTATTTGTTCACTGAGCCCTCTAGACACCCGAGAAGTGTGTATGCTTGTTTTGAGTGCTGCTAACCTTCGGCGCTCTTTAATTGCTTTATTTCAGTTTCCAAATTTGAATCTTGCATAGAAAACGAGTTGGCCAGTTTCTGTCTTACAGCCTTTATTGTCAGAACTTCGGCGGGACTTGAAACAGACTAGACGACTTAGTAGTAATGCCGGTGATTACTGCCTCTGATACGACCTGAACTCTTCACTAGCGTTTCTTAGTGTCTGTTCAAGTCTTGTCCCGGTGTGACCAGTCAGTTTCTCCTCTTGGCTGGAACTAAGTTGTGGAGTTAATGGCTCCTGGTTATTGTTTTTGAGCTTTGTAAGTTACTTGCATTCTCTAGTTGAAAGAGTTTTTTTGTGGTCAGAACTTAAGAGCAGAAGAACTTAAGAGTGGTTAGCTCAAGAGCATTAAAACTTTAGGTGTTATATTTAGGTGTATGTACTAACAACCCCACGACTCCCATGGCGGTTCTTCCACAGTGGTTTGGTTTTTTAAGGCCAACATGTGTCCTAGTTGCATTTTAGTTTGAATGAATTAGTCTTTAACACCCACATTGATATATTCAAGACCTCATCCCTGGATGAAACGTTTAAGTTTTCTTGAAGCTTTTCTGAACATAAGTGGATATTTTGATTAATATTTGCCTTATGAAGAAAACCAAATTGTAATACAATAGCATTTTCCTGGTGCTAATATCTTAATGGATGATATGCCCTTTATTTTTATTTATTTATTTATTTATTTATTTATTTATTTCATTTCATTTATTTATTTATTTGGTCCAGAAAAGTGTAGCAGCAACAACTATATCTTTTTCTTTTGTGGCTCCTGTGACTGGTGAAATAATTTTTTTCAGAGACATCAAATAGTAATCACATTTGGAAAGGGGAGTATTTTTACATGAGAATGATAGTCTTTCTTAGCCACATAGAGGGAACTGGGTATAAAACAAAGTATATGCAATGGGTAGGATTAGGGTACGCTTTGACATATGGAGGAAGCTTTTTTCTGCTTTGTTCATGACTGGATGTTGCTCAGGATAAATATCTGAGGGAAGGTTGGATGTCATAGTTCTGAGATTTTGGTTATCTTCAGAAGTGCTTAAAATATTCTGAGTGGGCTTTAAGCAGTTTGTTTTCTTTTTATCTCAGTTTAAAATGATCTGACTTCTGGTTAAATCTTAAATGTGTAGTTATCTTAACCTTTTTGTTTATGAGCAAGTAGTAATTGTTACCTCCTTCTGAATTTACTGCTTTGTTTCTGTGAGCACAGCATAAATAGATGCAGGCGTCTGTGTATACGCTCATAAAAGCAACTAATAAAATGAGGATGCCGTACACAAATCATCCAGGCTATTCTTGAGTCTGAAGCCTGTGTCCATGTGTTCTAGAAGGAAGGTATCTGATTGTTGGAAAGATGTGGTGTGTAAGCGAAGTTGGACTTACTTTAAGCCTAAAGTAATATAATATACTAAGTATCTCTGTACTGATGTTTTCCATAGAACAAAACTCAGCATGACTAGATGCTGTTTCAGTTTTTGCAAAGGTGTTTGTTACTAACAGAAGGGTCCTGCTGAAAGATGGTCTCACATAGCTGAATGTTGTGAGGGCGTAAAGGCTTACCCTAGGCTGATGAGATTCCTAGAAATTGCTTCTGTGCTCCAGTGGCATACAGGACAGCCAGAAGGAGCTGTTGTGTTTTGATTATTAGTGCTTTTGTTTAGCTAGAGGATAATTCATGTATGTTTTAAATGATTTCCTTTAAGAAGACACTGGAAAATTCTGTATTGATTTGCTTTGATAATTTTATATGTAGCATATTCTTGAATTCATTGTTGCATGTCCTTTCTAGTGGAGTTAGGTAGAGTTAAAGGTAACTAGGAAGTTTGAGACTGCTTGAAGATAATTCCCTGTATTTAACTGGAGCACATCATCTCGATCTGTGTTTTACCTTCTCAGCCACCTTGTTTTCTTATTTTCACAAAGCCCTTGTCCAGCAGAGAACTTCCACTCTCTTGAAGGTCACTGCTCAATTCAGTTTCAGTACTTAAAATCTTTCTCAGGTGATTGCAGGGCCTTGAAAGCTATTTGCAGTTACTTTGAATGGTTTTGGGTAACGTCAAATGAAAGTCTTTAAATGAAGTCAGTGTTGGATGAGAGGTACTACCTAATTACAGTTACTGAAAACTTAGTTTGAAAATTAGTACTGCACTTATGACAAAAGCATTCTTTGAGTTTCAAAATATTAGGAAATTCAGATGGCTTTATCTAATGTTTCCATAAGTTTGCTAATTATACTAATGTTTAATTTCCTTTTAAAAATCATACACCTTAAGTTTTACCTGAAAGAGTAATTTTAAGTTAAAAGAATTTTAGGAATTCAGTTACCTGATCTATGTTATGAATACCTAGCGTGAATGGGCTGTTTTGTTCGGGACTCCCCGGGGCGTCCGTGTCATAGGGCAGTAGTCAAGTCTTACTTAACATTTGTTTCATTACCTTGTACTTTAGCTCCAGTTGCCTGTTTAGTTCAAACTGTAGCAGCAAGAAAGACATTGGGAGGATGGAGAACACCCCAGCCCCTAGTGTGTTTTGGAAGGTGTGTCTATGTGGCCTTTGTGGTAGTCAACCTGCTTCCCCTTTCCATGTTTCTCTTTCTCTTCTGGAAATGTTCAGTCCTTCCATGATCTCCTACAAAGATGTGTGGTTAGCATCAGCAGTATATGGACAGGCAGGTTCTTTCTACTGTAACTACAGTAGTACTGAGTCGTGCGGTCTGAACATGTGACTCCAGTGTCTGCTTCAGTAGTGCTTTGAAAGTACAAAGGGTTTTAATCTATTTTGTTGTTTTTTGTGCTGAACACTTTATGTTCATATATTTGTTCTTTTTCATATGAAGTATGTGAATCTTTTGACTGTGGCTTGATAACTCTCCTACGCTGGGCTTTGATTGTCTTCTAGAATATGAAAGGGCTTCACTTAAATGATCTCATTTGTCTCTTCAAGCACCATTAAGGAGGAGGCCCTGGTGTCAGTCTTCTTTTCAGATTGCCCATCTGATGCTTGCTGTGGGTTTCAGCCCCTGGTAGAGCTGGGATTAGGGAGCAGAGCTCCTCTGTTTTGTAATTCAACTCACTTTCTATGAATTGGTGCTGAATTTCATTTACACTTGAATTTTCCCTAAAAGCTCTCAGAAAACATGCTGTTTATAATGAGGTGTTATTACCGGTTTGTCCTACATGGGGTTCCTTGTAAAGGGCAGATGACTCTGTTTTTATCACATGGTCTTTAAAAATATAAAGAACCAAGATTGACAAGTGAGCACAGTGCAGAAAGTATTGAAATATTCTGAGTATTCTGGTTATAAATCATGGTACTTCAAGGCTATGGAGTGATTCGTTTTTGTTTTTGTTTTTTTTTTTTAACTCAAGTATTCTTGTTTGTTAAATCTTTATTGGTAAATTACCTGAACAGATAACTTGAGAGTGGGGGTTTATGTGATCTCTCCTTTTAAAGCAATAAAAACCCATCACTAAAGAGCATATGTATTTGAAATTAGAATCACTAGTACTCTAACAAGAAATAGTCCATTTTGACATTTTCTTGTACCATTTTGTAATTCTTAGGTGTATAGGAGTTAGAGAGCAAGCAGTTTTTGAATTTTACTATAGCGTTTTGAAAATGGTGGTGGTTTTGTATTCATAAAGATTGTAGAGGGGAGACAGGTATAAATCAGTGTGTATGAAGTCTCGGGTTATAAGTTTTGGCTTTTTCCTGAGGTAAGATTTAATCAGGAGTACAGACCTAGCATGTGTGAAGCTCACAGGTCAGTCCGCACTGCCATCACAAAACTAAATGGATTGTCAACTCAGCAGCCTTAATCGGTTTCATAAGATGTGTTTGTTTTTGCTTTATTAGGAAGGTAACATTCACTGACATCATATGGGGTCCGCTCCTTGTTTAAATCTTGGCAGTTTTGCTTATTTCTTGAATTGAGTTTGTGTAATTTTGTTAAGCAGCTGGTAGAGTGTGTCCTGGTTCTTTGACTCCCATCCTGTGTGGGTCCCCAGGGATGTGTTAAACACACATGCACACAGATGCATTTCTCCCATGGCTGGAGATTTCTAATGTGTCACATACTATTAATGTTTTCTGTTTCACGTGACTGAGCGCCGTGGACTTTGAGAGAACAATTTTCCCCCAAAGTTTCCATAGAGTTAACTGCTCCTCTCTCTCAAAGGCATCTCATACCTCACTATTGAGATTAATTTAATGAGACACTTGTCAAATGAGGCAGCGTACATTTAATGATTTTGTTAGGTGTCACATTTTATGCAGTCCAGTCTGTCTGGACAGGAGAAGGCTTAAATATAAACTCTGAAAGTCCACTCTATGGGAAAAGTATTTCTTTAAAAACACCTGGCATTTGTGAAAATTGAGAAAGAGGCCTTATCAAAGTGTCTCCTAACATTCTGGGAGGAGAAGGATCTTCCAGTCCACTTTCTGAGACCCTGTCCACTCTGTGTTGCATTGGCACTGAAGGCTTGGACCCAGCCCAGTGTCCTGGACGTCTAAGGCAGACTCTGTATTTACCTTTGGCTTTCTAAAGACAGTATAATAACTAAACCAAACCAAACCAACCCCCTGCCTCCTCATGGAGTTTTAGGGTTTTTTTTTTTTTTTTTTTTTTTTTTTTTTTTTTTTACCTAAGGCTGTTTGACTGTTTAGATGGATCTGGAAAGAATGGACTTTAATGGTACTTTGATTAAAGAACCTTTAGGGTGTTTGGCTAGCCCTGTCAGAGCTCTTTCAAGTTCTGTGGTATAGTAATTTTTATCATGCATTCTAGAGGTCACCAGTTAATGAAGCACAGCTTAAGTATTCCGTGTGTAATGGTTTTCTTGTTATCGCGGGTCATTCTGGGACACTTTTTAGTAAGTTAGATGGAGACAAAGCATAGCTGTCCCACATATTTGTGTTGAAATATTTTCTCCTCGTATTTTCAGATTCGATACTGTTTTTATTCATTCTAAACATTTAGTGATAAAGTCGTGGTGAATGAGGTATCTATCTAGTGGCTTCTGCAATTGTAGTGATGTGGTAAAAGTGGGCAACACACTTTATTTGTATATAGTACATATTTTGCATTTGAAAACAAATATTTCAGCAAAAAAGGAAAAAGTTTCCAGTATTTTTGGCATAAACTTTTCTAAATGAAGCCTGACTAAAAATAAATTAGTCTCATTTCCAGTTATATAAAAATATATTCAATTGAAGATTGAATATAATGTGAAATAATTTAGTTGTGAGCCATTTTAATAATCAGTGAAAATTCTATTTAGAAATTTAAAGTATAAGTGGATTTGAGTGATTGTTTTGCTTGCTTGTTTTTCTCTTTAGTTTTTCCTTTTCCCAAGCAGGAAGAGGTTTGTTTGTCAGTGTGTGTTGTGCTGCACATGTGCGGTGAGCAACACTTGGAGAATAGATCTTTTCATATTCCTGCCTCGGTTAATGATGTGTTACGACACTTGGACTCTCTTGTCAAGTACCAGGTGTATTTTTAAATGTAGCAAGAGTAAGCATGAGCCATGCTGCTTTTCATTACATATTTATTGGGTTTAATATTCAATTAACTTCTGAAACATTGGTTCAGATTTTGAGATTTTATAAACAGTTCGAGTTTTGGAGCTTTTCTATGAGAACTGTATCCCTTGGGAGAGCTTTTTCTTTTCTCATCCATGCATATTGAGGGTGTGGCTAGCTGCAGCCTTGTTGAAGCTACATCCTGTGCTTGTGGCTGATGCTCTGTGTATGTTGTGGGGACAGGGAGTAAATAAACAGTGTTTATCAAAGTACAAAAATTTGGGAGTAAAAGTCCCCTCATTTCATAATTTGGGAGGAAATGGTAGTGTGTTTTTGAGAAACCAGTCTGTTCTGCGAGTTGGTAAACTTGATATGATTTGGTGCATTTATTTATTTTTTTTCCTGGTGCTGGGGAGGGAATTCAAAGCCTTTGGTACATGCTAGAGAGAGTCCCACACTGCGGAGTCATCTTTAGCCCTTGTTTTTGTGAGACAGGTCTTGTTTACTGTACAGTACACTATGGCTTTGAACATGAGATCTGTCTGTCCTTCTGCCGCTGGGGTCACAGGTGTGAGGTAGCAGAAGACTTGGGTATTCATTTTAACCTGTGCTGGGCTGTGAGTTCCTCACCTTTAGAACGATGAGCTTGGTTATAGGGCAGGTCCGAGATCTCGTCAGAGAGACTCTCTCAGGATCTTGCCAGACTCATCCTTCTGAGACTCTCTCAGGAAGCCCCATTGATTCAGAGTTTGAAAGTTGTTGTTGTAGCCTTTTTAAGATGGATTTTGAAAGTTGTAATTGATTTGAGTTCTGTATTGTTGGTTCAAAGCTGTCAAGTCATCTAGAAAGAACCTGTATCTAGTATATTAGATGTCACAGCAGACTTTACATGTAGTATATCGCAGTCAAAGCAGACTTCTGTTTGGATAGAATTCAGACTAAAGAAGTAAACAATGTTTTATTTATTCTCTTCACCACTGATTCCGAAGTAGAGTCTGGATGCTAGAGATGAATTGAAGTTTTCTTAATTGATTTGTAAATCTCCCTTCACAATATGTAGTATTACTGTAATAACATTTATGTATTTTACTGTAATAACATGTAGAGGATCTCATCACTCAAAACTTGCTGCTTGAATACTTTTTAAGATTTGTTTTATGTGTATATATGTATGTTTATGCACTTCTCTCAGCCTCCCTCCCTCCCTCCTTCCCTCTCTTCTCTCTCTCTCTCTCTCTCTCTCTCTCTCTCTCTCTCTCTCTCGTGTGTGTGTGTGTGTGTGTGTGTGTGTGTGTGTGTGTGTGTGTGTAGGTAGATAACCAGAAAAGCCAGAAAAGGCCACCATATACTCTGGAACTAGAGTCACAAGCAGTTGTGAGCTGCTCACAGTGTGGGTGCTGGAAACCGAGTCTAGGTTTTCTGAAAGAGTAGCAAGTGCTCTTAACCACTGAGCCACTTTCCAGCTCTGGTTAGTTAGTTGTAGCTTATGGTAGGCTGTGTGTCTGTGTCCTAGTACCTAGGGATCGATGGCAGGAGGAGAAGCACTAAAAAGACTGAAAATCCCCACAACTCTTATCAGATTATGGAATTCAGAAAACAGAGATAATTTAGCACAGTTGTATTTTGCTAGATGAGGAAAGTAAACTCAGATTAATTCAGCATCAGAACTAAGAGGACACTCAGATTTTGATAGGTTCTCTAGTGTTCTTTTCTCCACACTGTGAGCTTGTAAGGTTAACTATTTTTAGATGTTCTTTATGTTTTAATTATTCAATACAAAGGTTGATAACTGTTCTTTATACATTTCCTGGTTTCTTTCTTACTGTTTGTTTCTAATCAGTGCCTTTGACAGGTGGCGTATCACTGTGACAGACTGTAAGGGGAGAGCCTGTAACTGAGACGCCAACAGCTGGGTGCGCGTTGCACAGAGGGACATTAGATTTCATTCTTCATGCTGCCTACCCTTTGGGAGATGTAGGGTAGAACTTAGACCGGTTGGCTAAAAAGAGGCTGAGTTTTAGAGTCTCAGTTCGGGCTTGGGTTCAGCTTTGAAGTTGAAGTAGTTAGAAGGATGGAAATGTTGGGAAAAGAAGTCATTGAATTAAAAAAAAACTAATCAGAAAAAAATTAGAGTAGATTTGAAAAACTTCTTTCCAAGCATATGCACATCACAATATCCAATATTAATTGTTCTTTATAAATTTATTTTTGTATATGGAACATATAAATTGTTCTATAGAAAAAAACTAAAAATTCAATATAATTTAACCTAAAGTTAATTATGCAGTTTATTATTCTAGTATCTATGTTAAGCCCCACTGAAGTTCCTGTTCATGGTTCTGCCTTTGTGTAGTGTCAACAGTTGAAAAACTTTGTTGATCTTTGAACTTCTGTTATGTATTGATTTTTAAAGTCCGTATTATGAAATGTGCTTTGAGAGGTATCTACCTATCATCCATCCATCCATCCATCCATCCATCCATCCATCTACCCATCTACCTACCTATCATCTGTGGTAGCAAAAACATAATTGCGAGCTCTGGAAACAAATTTCCAGGTATTTTTGAGGGGATATGAGAAAGATTTCCTGTTAACATGTCTCAAGTTTTTTGACTTGATTCCCTGAAGAATTACTGCTCATTTTTAGTATGAGAATAGAAACCTTCAAAGCGCAGAACTACAAAGGTACGAAAGGGCAGAGTTACATTGCATCTGGAAGAGTCAGTGATGTGTCCCAGATGCTGAAGCAAGGGAGGAATGTCTTGACGGTTTCTTACAAAGATGGGATGGCCTGGCTGCTGCTGACGTTTGGATTTAAATAACAAGGAACTTTTATGCATAAATCCTGGTCTGATAACCAGACTTATTCTATCTTGAACTCAGGCACATACATGCACACACATGCACACACATGCACACACATGTTCCCCACTGTATTTTTAGGTAGGCGACAGACACCAGGAGTTGATAGTGATTGTATTTGTGGGTGAAGTATATGCACAGCATATTCCCAAGGAAGAGAAAACTGTAACAAACTGTTCTCCACATGAGTAGCTTAATGGGAGTGCCTGTTTATGTCACTAATCTGTTTTGGGTGGGATACTTTTTTCTTGATGATTTATAAATCTCTTTGGGAGGTTCATTTAGGGAAATGTTTTGTTTCCCAAATCTCTAATATCTTTGTTATCCATTTACTTCTTCCCAGTTTTTTCCCTCTGAGTTCTCAGGTCCTGTCATACTTAGGGAATGCCTTTCTCATCCTAAGACTGAAAAACAGTCCTGGCTGTCATTTCGGTTATCTCTCTGTTGTTTGATTAAGATAGGAAGTAGGGAATTGAAGTTGTCCTAAGATTTTAAAATTGAGTAATTGTCTTTTTCACTCATTGAAAATGCTTCTCTTTTCCCCAGAGAATTTTACTTGATAGGAAATTCAGATTTATATTATGGTGTATTTTTGGTTCAGTAACATTTGAATTTGTTGAGGCAAAAATAAGGGAAAAAAGCTATTTAGTCAGTTTATGACTGACTGCCTTTCTTATGCTTGAATTTCATATATTGTCATTACATTAAAAAAAGACTTATTTTTTGTGTACATGTATGTGCCTGACTGTATGTATGTGCACTACATGTGTTCAGTACCTGCACAGGTCAGAATAGGGTGTTGGAATTCTTAGAACTCGAGTTACAGGTGGTTGTGAGCTGACTAGACCTGGGTGCTGGGAACTGAACCCCACCCAGTTCTTTGGAAGAGCAGTGAGGTTGTTTTGTTTGACAGGGTTTCTCTGTGTATCCCTGACTGTCCTGGAAGTCTAGGCTAGCCTTGAATTCACAGAGAACAACCTGCCTCTCTCTGTCACCACACTGGGCCTACAATGAGTGTTCTTAGCACTGAGCCATTCTCTAGCTCAAGCTGGAACTCGGGTTGTCAGGTAAATACCTTTCTTTACTCACTGAGCCAACTTGCTGTGTTTTGGTCATATCCATCCCTCCTTCCCTTCACCTTAGAAACATGATTCTATGTTTCAAATGTGAAGTCTTAGAATAATTTCCTTTTCATTAGGCATTAATCTCAGTTCTTAATTAAATTACAGAAAATTCATCTATTTCTCTTTCTGGAGAAGTCTGAATTACCCTGATGGCTATTGTGAAATACTGGAGGTTTATCTTTGGGATTTAGAAAAAGCAAGGCTATGATGCCTCTTTGGAGTCAGGAGGCCCGGCTGTCGTTGGGGCTTTGAGGTGTTCTCTGTTGATCTGGGAAGTAGGTGCATGAAGAGTGGTCATGAGCCATTGCAATTTCTCTTTCTGTGTTTTGGTACTAGGGAGGGAATCCAGTGGCTCATGTGTGCTAGGCGATGTACATTGCGCTTTAAGCTACATCCCTAGCCCTGAGCAAGAGCTCCAGGTCAATCAGAGACATTGTTTGAAAGATGGTGTTCTTGACCTAGGGTTGTCCTCCGCCTCCGCGTGTCCTTGTACCTGTACACACACGCACACATTCGTATTATAAAGAGAGTAATTTGAAAGAACTCTGATTTGATATAGGAGAGCATTGTGTTACCAGGCCAGTGTTACCATGGAAACTGCTGTACATGAACTCCCAGAAATGATGAAGTGGAATTTAGTGGGTGTGGAGGAAGGGTGAAGCAATGATATTAAATGTAGAAGATTCAATTACAGCATCTATCATCTTTTAAGCAGCTTTTAAAATCTGGCGACCAGTTCTTAATTATTAAGTGTCTATAAGCAATAAGTTGTACTGCTATTGGGCTTTGGCTTTACAAGGTTTGATTTGGTAGAGAACTGGGTTTCTTTTCTGCTGGCGTATTTTAGCCAAGGTCTTCCAGTGTAGCCCAGGGTAACCTTGAACTTGCAGCAATCCTCCAGCCTCAGCCTGCTAAGTGCTGGGATTCCAAGTGTATACTACAGTACTTGGTCATGGGCTTTTAGTTGTATTGCTGAGGTTCCAAACCACCATTGCTGGAAGGGAATTGAGTACATTCATGCTTAGAAGGGAAGTATACAGACCCATTGCTCTGAAACACTAAATGAAATAAAATTTTAGTTGACAGATTGATTTAAGTTAGTGTAAGCATTGTAGTTTGCTTTCTGTTGCTGTGATAAAGACCATGACCAAAGCAACTTGTGTGTTTTACTTCACAGTTTATAGTTTTTTTAAATAAGAGCAGTAGGGGTAGAGCAGGAATGTGGAGGCTAGAACTGGAGCAGGGCCCAAGGAGGAATGCTGTTTACTGATACAGGGTGGCACTGTCCACAGTGGGCTGCACCCTCCTGTATCAATCAATAATCAAGACAATTCCCCACCCACATGCCCACAGGCTGCTGTGGTGGAGGCATTTCCTCAACATTGGCCCCCTCTTTCCAGATGCCTCCAGCTTTTGTTAAGCTGAGAAAAACAACTTACCAAGCACAGCAAATAACATTTCTTTTTTCCTCCACACTAATAAAACAGAGGTCACTTCTTTTAATTTGCAAAATTAAGTGTAAAAGATTTAAACTGCCTTATCATTGTTGTATTCTGCTGTATAATGCCTAAAAAATGTGTAGTAGTTCATTATTTAGCAAAGATATTACAGTTTGAGGCCAAGTTTCAGGTTCTTTATAAATATTAACTAATTTAATCCTCATTATAACCCCAAGAGGTAGATAGTGCTATGTGTATTGTAGATACACAAACTGAATTACCAGTTTGCAGTCTGTCTGGATTTGTATAGAGAGCAAGGCAAAAGTAAAATTTAGGTCCACATGCATCTGATGCCAGGGTTAACTAGTTCACTAGTAAGTGTCTTCTTTGACCTGATGTAGAAAACAGTATGGCGTTGTGATCAGGTGTGGTAGTCTGTATTGGGAAGCACAGTCTTGGAGCTCTAGGTTCTGGGCTTTGAGTCCTGCTTGTGCCACCAGCTCTGCTTCCTTTACTTCCTGCTGCTGACGCTGGCTGAGGATCTACTGGGCCATGAAGGAACTGCCTGGGAACACAGTACTGCAAAGCAGGTACTAATTAGCCACACATTGCTAGGTCTTTGTTTTTGGTGGGAAGAGCATTCACTGAGGAATTGGAGACCTGTGTTTAACCATGAGCCTCTACACTTGCTGTGATGCCTGTAATAAGTCCTTTAACGCCCTCAGCCTCACTTGTCGGAGAGAGAGAAAAGGCGATTAAAAAAATCCATCTGAAAGAACTTTGAGGTTGAGATTTGAGGATATATGTGGCAGTGCTTTGTAAACTGTGAGATGTTATGTAAATGTAATGTGGTTCTATTATTTTTAGCAATAGTAAATTGCCACAGATGTTAATGAGTGTTAATTAGGGCTCATTAAGGAAGATGGGAGATACTGTTTTGGCCCTGATGCTCAGTTATCGAGGACCACATTCAATTGGTAGTTACTACTGAATGTCTCCAACACAGAAGGTGTTTAATATGGCTTACACTTGCAGACTTGATGGCACTTTTGGGAGGCATGGTAACATTTGTAACAGAAAGGTGATACTTTTAAAGGAAGCGTGATTCTCACTGGTTACTCTAATAGAAAAGAAGGGAGGGTCCTAACTATATAGAGTGCACTCTGGGAGAGCTGGAGCCCTTGAGGGCCACAGGAGGAACTGCTGCCTTAATTCTGGGATCTGACTTGTTTAGCGCAACCACAAGGCTTTAGCTCAAGGCCCATTTAGATTGCTAGGGGTTAGTCATTCCAATTTCGTCTTTAAATTTGCTGAACACTCCCCTAGGCAGCCAGGCATTTTTATTTGTTTGAATTATATGGGGCTTGCTTTTGTGTCATAGCTTGTTAGTGTCTAGGTTCTGGGACAAGCATCTATTAACATCTTTTGCTTAGATGTGAATGTGTCCCTGAAGCTTTGCAGTGCCCCACGTTATGCTGAAAGACATTATCTTCTTCTTCTTCTTTTTTAAAGGCCTGTCACATTTATTTATTTTATATTTTGAAAGAAGGTATTTATATGCCATGTGTTGACCACATTAATGTAAAATTTTAAATGATAACAAACTGGTCACGATTTGGTGCTTTAAAAAAAGTCTTAGACTTTGTCTTAAACTTCATGGACCATTTTTATCCTTTAAACTATGTGTTGACTAGGAGGAAGTACAATTCTTAAGTGTTCACATAAACAAAACTAATGAACTGGTGTTTCCCCTCCTGTCTGTAATACTGCCCACAGGTAGGGCATTTAAACTTTTTTTGTTACATTTATTTATTTGTATATGTGTGTATGTGTGCATGTATAGGTACATGTATATGTACGGATATATGATGTGTGCATGAGTGTACATTTATTTGTGTATATATACATGTGTATGTATGTATATATACATGTGTGTATATATGTGTGTATGTGGGTATGTTTATATCTGCATGTATATGTGTGTGTATATCTGTATGTGTGTGTGCATCGTGCAGCAGGTGGAGGACAACTTGCTGCTTTCGTTGGGAAGGTGAAGTGTTTACTAATGAGGTCTTATGAATTATCATCTTAGCTGGCTCTTTGAAATGCTGCCTTGTGTATTAATGTGACTGACGACGCTGGAAGAGCTTTGTTTTGCCCTTCCACATTAGCTGTAAGATTCTGACATATAAAATATTTCTGATCTTGTCTGACAGAAATAAGTCATGCTTCTAAGTCAAATGAAAATACTTATAATTCAGACTGATCAGTATTCAAGTTAATTATCTGCCGATATATGCTTTCCACCTCCGTTAGCACCTCTTTGCCCTCTGGAAATGTTTACAGAGACTTTAGCTGACTCATTACCACAGTTTGCATACCTGACAGGCTGATTTCATGGGATGTTTTAACAGACGTGTTATCAGCAGTGTGATCGGAAGGATAGTTCCTGGCACATGTGATTCTAAAGCAGAACCTCAGTGAGCCCTTGTTCTCTATCTAATTCAGGAGGACAAACGCTTTGTAAGTGTATATCTTGGAACTACTTAAGAGGACAAGGCTGTTTTAAAGCTACTATACAAAAGGCTATTTCAGAGAGCAGGGATTGTCCTGTGTGGTCAGGATGCTTGTGTTCTGGCCCGAGTCAGCTTGTAGCTAACACTGTTGGAGCTGTCGTTGCGCCTTCTGCCCTTAGTACACACAAAACCAAGTGGTTTACGGGCCTGCTTCAAGGAACCGACAGATTAGCCTGCCTGGCGTCTACCTCCAGATAATACTGGCGGATAAAGGCATAAATCATGTTCACTTATCGTTAAGGTACTTTGATATGGGCATTTATATTTAATCTATGCACAGTATATTCTTTATCTTATAGAATTTTTTTTTTTTTAATAAACCAGCATTGTTTGTAGACAGGTATCAACTGGAAACTAGGTGGCGAATAGTGTAATATTTACCCTAGTTTTGCCAGATTTTCCTGGCAAACAAGGAGGCAGCTTTGGGGGCAGCCCAGAGGGTTAAGAATCTTAGTACTATAGGAGTTCAGAAGGCATCAGACTATCCCCTTCTTCCTCTCACTGCTGATAGAGTCTCACTGAGGAGTTCTGGCTAGCCTTGGAACTCTCTATCCTCCTGCCTCAGCCTCTCTAGTCTAAGTGACTTACTGGTCTGTACCACTCACTCACCACTAGGCTAGTCTTTTGTTTCTCACAGAAGCCTGGTATTAGAAGATTCTTGAAGGATGGTCATCTTGGACCAGCAGCTCCTGGGAACTTGTTAGGGGTGCAGACCCTCAGGGCTGCATCCACACTCCCTCCACACTTCCATGTTAGCATTTCACAGGCTCCCCGGGTGTTGTGGGCACTATAGAAGTACTAGTGCTCAATTGATTGTGTGAGATCTGATTGTGTGAGAGAGAAGGGACAAATACACTGATATGACCTCATCCCAAGATTCACTAGCTAATTGACTGTCTTGCTGGTAGAAATCATACAATTTGTAAATTTGTGGTCTGGGTGATGGGGAGGATTGTGGGTTAATTTATGAAAGTAGTAGGTGTGAGGTGTCACTCATTTAGTAAAATGTATGCACTGGGCATGTAGTTAGAGGCTGGCTGGCGGCAAAATGAGTGACGGTTGCTTCCTGCTCTGTTTCACAGAGGGCACATTGCAGGACTGCCTTTGCTGAGACATGAGTGAGCTGGCTGCTGCCCTCACCGCAGCTGGCAGCCTTGGTTTATACCAGCTTCTAAGAATTGGTCCAACTTTGTTGTTTTCTACAGGTTAGTGTAAGTGTAGACTCAGGAAGATGGTAGAAACGTTGCCTAGTTATCTTACAAGAGTTCATTTTAAAAATACAAAATAAATGTGAGTACTGGCGACTGCTATGGGGCACAAGTCTAAGAAGAACATTTTATTAAATCTATGAAATTCTCAGGCTGTATTAGTTTGAATGGCAGTGCTTTCCTTTATAGTGGGGTAAATAATTACCACCCGACTTCCTGAAAGTAGAATGCTTCCACTTTGTGGACTGGATATGAAAGGTGCAGACGTGTTGGACATTATCCTCCAAGCGTAGTTGATGTAGTTCTCATCACAACCGCTCTAACTACTTGCAAGAGCCTCTGGAGACTGGATCCATTGACTGTTGACCTTCCTTCATAGAAGGTAGGGGGTGGCGAGAGTCCTTGGTTCCCCTTCACCTCCTGAGTCACTCCTGCTGGCATGTCCCAGCTTAGCCATCATTGTACATGGCTTCATGAGGTGATGTAGAAGGTTAACTGAAGGAAGATTCCATCTGTGCAGTTAGGAGAAAGTGGTCATCCACACTGGGGTGAGACCCTTTGGCTGCTATGGGGTTACTCATTCTCCTTCATGTAACTTTCCATCCACACTCTGTAGGTAATAAGTCAGTAAACTCGCTGGTTCCCCCAAGTTGGACTTTGGTAGAATTGTACTATGGTTTGTCAGTGGGCCTAGAGAGGTGGTAGATGTTTGTGTTTCCTAGGAAAGAGTTCCTGAAACAAAGAGTGTGCATGACAGCTCTGTGTGGTGAGAATGGTAATAGCTTGGATGGGTGACATGCTAGACGGTGAGGTTGACAATGGTGAGAAATGGGTCTGAAAAGGAAGGTTAGGCTCACCCGATGAATGGTGTTCGTGCTTATGTAAGCACGCTGGGTTTTAACAAGTTAAATTGAAGGGTGACATGATTAGATTTGTATTATAGGATACTAAGGGACAGTCAGCTGGAGGGTGATTTGGAGGAAGTTCCTGGAGACTGGGGGGCTTCTTCAAGTGGAACATTTAGTAAACTCTTACAGAATTAATTTATGCTAATGTTGCCTGTCACCAGCCAGAGATGTGATTGGTTGCCTTTGCCTCAAGTTCAGCCTAGTAGGAAGAAGAAAAGAATTAACAGTGTGGATTCTGCCACTTTTAAGGCTTAGAAACATGTTGGTTGTGCCGAATAGAAAAAGAACCACCTGTGGTTTGGTTAGGGTAGGTGGCAGAGGTTTTGAAGATCTGAAAGAGTCAACCAGGAAGTAGGAGTGTGTGGGAACAGGCCTGGGTGGTGTGGTGGATCTACCTAGTTGTTCCATGAGGAAGGGTATATCCAACCCTTTGGTATTTTGACTTGACTTTATTTCTTATAAAGTTGATGCTCAAGAATTACACAATTGAATTACAAAACAAAACAACAACAAAACAAAACCCTTCATGTTTCAAGTGAAGTTATGATCTGTTGGGCCACATTCATAGCTACTGTGGCCTCTGGCAATCGATTGACTATTTGGATGATGGTGTGTAGATGAAAAATCCGTGGGCGAGGTTAACCATATTTTATTTAGAAATAGCCAAGAGGAGTGAACAGACAACAGTCCAGGTGACCTTACATGGATAGTTGGTTTTCAAAACGTCAGAAGTCCATAGAATTGACGCCACAAAAATTTATATAAATGTCCATTCTGATTAGAGACCTGTCTGCTCCTGACAGCATCCTGCTGTGGATTCTAAGAAGAAATTGAGCATCCTTGGAGTTATGCCAGTTGTGTGGTGACAGCCACTAGGCAAGAATTGCCTCTTTCCATCTACAGACTAACTACTGTCCTGAAGAGGACACACATGCAGAATAGTCGACTGATTGTATCTGCCCAGACAGAGTAATCAGCCCTTAATAATCCTGCATCACTAAGGTCTGTCAGATGACTCTGGGCCAGAAGGCTGAAGATTTGATGCTCGAACATTCGGTAGTATAGGGGCTTCTCAGGTGTTCAGAGGTCTCTATAAATTGGCTAAGTTTTAGAAGCTATGTTTAGTGCTTCCTATAACTTCAGTTAACTCAGTCATTCTGGATTTCTGACGGGGTTGAAGACCCATAGTCTCATAGCCAATCCTGGCTATTTACTTTGAGAGAAAAGATCTGAGTAGATAGTTTTCAGCTGACATTCATTATAAAGCCAAAAAAAAAAAAAAAAAAAAAAAAAAAAAAGCCAGGATCAAAAGTAAGTGTTTTAGTTAGAAGAGATGACAGAGGTTCTGGTTAGTCAACAAAATGATGGACTGGGTATTAGAACTATCTTATACCTCACTGGTACAATTAGGAATAAGTATGCTCTAACTGTATTTTGAGAGAAAAGTTTTACTTTAACAGGAAGAGTGATATGTAGGAGGAGCTAAGTGGGAAGGAGTACTGAGAGGAAGAGATGGAGTAAGGAGAGAAGATGAAGGAGAGGAGAAGCTAGGTGATGAGAGAGAGAAAGAGAGAGGGGGCATGGAGGCAGATGTTCACAGGTCTCCACCAGTCAAAGATAGTCTTTATATCTAGGTTGGGTATTGGATTACCCTTCTGATTGAGCATTACCAAACTTATAAATCCTTTGATTAACATTTTAAAAAATTGTATAAAAGCAAAAAGGAAAGGGGGGCATGGGACAGGGGTTTTCTAGGGAGGGGAAATGGGGAAAGGGGATGGCATCTTAAATGTAAATAAAATAAAATGAAAAAAAATAAAAAAATAAAAATTAAAAAAGAAAAAAAAAAGAAAAAGAAAAATCCGTGGGCATAGAGAAACTGTTTAGACTATAGAATTGTGGGTTTTAGTATTTAATTATGTGTGTAATATGTCTGTGGGGGTGGGGAGTCAGGACTTTTTAAACATTAATTTCTGATCTAATTTGAGTATGTTTTCCTTTATGGCAAGTAGAGATACAGTGTCAAACAAGACTGACAGGGTTTCAGATGCCACTTTCACGTGGTTTCCAGTGTGAGTGTAGTCCCATTAATCAACTCTTAAGAGTTCTTTAAAGGAGGGAGAGATGAGGTAGAATTTGAGTATGTTGAGTGTGGTGTACTGAGGGACATCAACTATATCTGATAAGCTCATACATAATTTATATTAAAACATTAACGTTTTTGGTGGAATTTGGGAGTGTAGTGCCCTAGTTTGCATCTCCATTGCTGTGATTAAACACTGACCAAAAGAAGCTTGGAGAGGAGGGTGTTTGTTTACAGTTGATAGTTTGTCTCTTATGAAGGAAAGTCAGGGGAGGAACCTGAGGCAGGAGCATACCATAACAGTGGAGGACCACTGCTTACATGTAGGCTTGCTCCCATGGCTTGTTCAGCCTGCTTTCTTACACACCCCAGGACCTCCTGCCCAGGGATGGTATTGCTCACAATGGACCGGGTCCTCCAACATCAATCATTAATGAAGGCTGCAGGCCGTCCTGATGGAGGCAGTTCCTTAATTAAGGGTCCCTCTTCCCAGGTGATTCTCATAAGCAGAGTTCTGAGGAAAGGGTGCACACCATTCTGAGGAAGCAGCTCTGAGGAATACTTTGGTTTAAAAAGCGTTGATAGGTTAATATTGAGTGAAAAAAAAATCCAACACAGAAGAGATGTGTAGTCTATATGATAGGTAATTAATAGCCAAATTTTTGTGTTGTATCTGTCAGAGAGTTAGCAGTGGGAAAGATGTGAGTCATCAATCAAGTCTTTGTATTGATCTGAAGTTCAGTTTCTTAGAATGAAGATGTATGAAACTGCACTGTCTACAGTGGTGAGGTTGAGCCCATACAAGATGGAAGAGTGGAAGGAAATGGTCCTGACAGGAACATTGTTTCTATTCTGAGATGAAGGAAAGAGACAGAGGCAAAGGATGATGGATGGATGGAGAAGAAAAACAAAAGAAGGAAATTCCCAGATGAAACAGTAGGAGGCCCACTCGGATCCATGTTAGCCTTGAACCATCCAGACATTTCCCTGAGACTGAAGGATGAGTGATGAAAAACGCTCTTGGATCTGGAGAGAGGGTTCAGCAGAGGAGTACTCACTGCTCACAGAGGACCTTGGCTTGGTCCCAGCAACCATGTCGGGGGCTCACAACTGTCTGTGACTCCAGTTTTAGTGGACCATGACACCCCTTCTGGCCTCTACAGGCGCCTTCATGCACAGGTGTTGCAAAACAACTCAAGCATGCTCACTTAAGTACCCATACATTAAAGCAAAATAATTTTTTTTTTAAAAGGGAAAGATTCTTTTCCTGAGAGTTCAGAGATGCGACTCAGTTAACTTCAGACTTTTTAGTGACTCAGAAGAGGACACCGAGCCTTCAGATTTATTGTAGTGTACCTTTCTAGAATCAGCCAATCAGCTGACCAGCCTATTGTTAAATGGGGAGAATTCCTGACTGTTTTCTATTGGTGCTGACTTTTCTAAAGGGCGGGCATTCTTGAGCTGCTTAACTGTGTCACCCTGCGCGGGAAGGAGGGTGAGGATAAAGAGATTAGGAACAGATTGCCAGGCATGGTTTTGTAGATTTGGCTGCATTTGCATTGGGCCGGCTGTTTTGATTGCAGTTTCTGATTCTCTCCTCTGTGTAAAGAGTGTGTGCAGTAGATGGAGAGGAGGTGGCAGCATGGTCAGATGCTTTACACTGTGTAGTAAATGACAGACTGGGATTGTGCTTTCTCTACTGTTTCTGTTTTGTTTGTAAAATCACTTCTGGATTACTATTGAGAAAATTTTGGCTTTTTCCCCCCCCCTCCACTACGACTCCATTATATTTGCAGATAAGAGCTGTTTGGTGAATGTGATTTTTCATCTTTAGATTAATAAAGTGATTTAGAGTTTAAATCTGTTTATAGAGTGAGTATGAGACCATGATAAATTTAAATATATATGTATATGTGTGCGTGTATGCAAACCAGATGATATAGTGGACAGTTAATATATTCTCAATAATAAATTCTGGTAAGAAACTAATGAACATGCCACTTTTCTTCTTAATTATAAGCATTGAATTCCTATTTTGTGCTCATTATTGGACTGTGTGCAGAGATTTCAAAATGAGGTCCAGCTTTTGGCATTATTTTGATTGTTTTTAAGAATGTACGAAGTATGTACAAAGGTTTCTAGATCATCTGGCTATTTTATGTTCAAGTTCCAATGTGTCTATACATTTCTTATGTGCATGTATCTGTGTGGAAATCAGTGGTCAGTTGTGGATGTGTCCACCTCTTTTGAGAGACTCTCTCTCTCTGGGGCTCCAGTCTGGCCTGGAGTGGCCAGCAAGCCCTCAGGATCCCGCCTCTGCCTCTCCAGTGTTAGGTTCCAAGCATGTACCGCTATGCCCAGCTTTCTACCTGGGTGCTGGGGATTGAACTCAGGCCATCATGCTTGTGTGGCAAGCACTTTGCTGATTGTCCCATCTCCTCTGCCCTGGCTTCCATAAATTTCTAGTAACAAACTTCTTAAGGACTATGGAAAAAACTCTTGCGAGTGGGCAAGCATGTGCCTGTACCTCGTTGCTAAGCAACAGACTTGTGTCCTTACCCTGTGTACAGACTCTTTACTGATTGAACCATCTCCCTAACCCAAGCTTCCATAGTTTCTAGTTCATTGCTTAACCACTTGGCCACAACTACAGCTAAGGTTTCTAAAACAGCTATTCCGAAGAACCGTGAGTGTTAATTCTTTACATTAAGCATGGTGGATCGCCAGACAGAATAGTTGGGGAATTGAACTTAATTTACCAGGACCTGGAATCCTGACAGGACTGCCTCCTGCACAGGATAGCTGCACAGTTTTGCTGTTTATTTACACAGGAACTTTGTTATTTACAGGCTTAGCAGTTACTGGCATGAAGTTTTATTTGTGTTCAAAAGTCACTGATCAGTGGTAACAGGAGCTTTAGAAATATGAGATACTGTGGTGCCCCCACCCCCTTGGTCATCTCAAACAGTTATAGAGTGCTTGCCTTTGCCTTCAAGGTGGTATAAAGTGTTTTGGAGGTGGAGGGAAAACATGAATCAGCCCTTGATTTTTCCCGAAGATTAAACCAATTTGAGCAAGGACACTGATTGTCATGAGAAAAGCACAAAGGATGTTCTTCCTCTTTTCTTTATGACTTCTTGAACTTGATGCTTATAAAATGTCAGTCTATAATCAGATAGATAAGGCCCCTGCTCTCAGGACTTCAAAGTAAAGGTCGATTTTTACCAAATATTAATCCAGATCTGGTATCACCTTTCTGCAGTTTACCACTTATGAAGCAAGAAAGAAAAGTTGATGCAAATTCACAGTCAGTCTGTTCTATAGAGCTAGACCATGCCTCCCTCCCATAGTCCTCATAAAATTAAGTACTTATATAAAGAGTCAGTTGTAACTGTGATATGTGCCACTAGGGTAGGGTATGCTGTGAATCCTTACTGTGAGTACTGAGTTTTGGATGGTGCTTGGAATAAATGATACATGAAAACGTGTTCAGGTAGAGCGGCAGATGTACGGAGGCCAAAGGGCTGAGGCTGGGAGCTCAGCGTCTTCTAAGGATCTAGGGGAAGGCTTGGAACTGTTGTCAGACAGCAGGAACCACAGTGCAGGCACTGCTTCTGCTTGTAACATTTGGTTCACAGCTCTACTCCCCCATCTTAAATACAGTACAGAATAGGTCAGTTTGCATTTGTTGTTGTATCTGATGACATAGGCGTTAGAGGCGCAGTTAGTATTTTGGAATTGATTTTTAAGAATAATAAATCACTCCATTGATTTTTTTTTTTTAAATGTTCTTTTAAGGATATCCTTTTTAAGGTCAGTTATAGTAACCATCAATCAAGTTGTAAATTTTCTTATCACCACAGTAGGAGGGATAGGAGGAAGAGAAGCCCAGTGCACAAGGAATTGCTTCTCTTCATGCTTCTAGCTTGCCTCAGCCACCTGCTGGTCCTCACCCGCCACACTGGGTGCTCCCAAACTACTAGGGGACATGATTGAAGGATGTGTTCGTTCTTGGTTGTCCTAATCCTTTTAAATTATTTCTTTACTTTTGAAGACATCAAATTATCAGAAACAGAAAAGAGGTGAAACAGCTTTAGGATTTGTTTACTATGGAAAATTCTAACTTTTAAATTAATTAGAAAAGCAAGTATAAGCCAGGTGCAGCCTGAGGAGGATTTAGAGCAGTGAGCCCTGGGGGTACACGTAGCACACGGTACCTGATGTGTTTGGTGGACACAGTTTGAAATCCTTCACATCTAATTGTCATTGGTTAAACATTGTAAATTTCCCATAAGAATCTCTCCGCTCACACTTCAGTGCACTGGTCTTGTGTAGTACCACCCTTGGCTGTGGCTGGTCAATAGGATGCCTGTTTCCCCACCTCAAACACCTGTGTGGTTCTCTTGCTTGGTTCTGACATATGGCTGATGGTTTGTGAACCCTGAGAGCAACCAAGATTATTTTCTACGGTGCTTCTCAAATTAGGTGCATGATCACTCAAGTTTTGTGCACGTTTCCCTACAAGATGGCATTTGCTTTGTTTGAATCGTGTACATTGGAACAGTAGTCAGAAGGCCAGCTGATGCTCTGTGCTCTGTAGATCGTAAGCCTTACTCAGCTTTAGTACTGTATGGCTTTATTTTCCGGGCCCTCTCCACTTGACTATGGAAATTGATATTTATAGTTTTAATGCTTAGCAGAGTGGTTCTGTGGTTAAGTATCCCTGTTCTTGTTGAATGAGCAAAGATGGAGCAAGCAAAGAAACAGCTAGGAGAGAAGTTACAAGAAACACCATCATGGGACACACAATGATGTTTGAAGTCTCAGCCCTGTCATTACTTCTGCCTCTTCCATTGTTGTGCTAAAGTGATTATTATCATGGTGTGTTATTATAATACTGTATAGCAGTAGGCATAATTTATATTAATAACATGTAAATTTGTGGATAGATTTTTTGAAATTTCAGTTTATTTTTGATCTTGCCCTGAGAGTTTGATGAATTCTTTAATTTACTTTTTATAGCCTATGTTAACTCACTGCTAGTGTGAACAAGGAAGGACATAGAGTTAACATTTGGAAGTAGTTCAAGAAGTGTGTTTGGCAAATTGTGATATGTATGTGTGCACGTAAGTATGCATATATGGAGACAAGGTGTGTGTGTGTGTGTGTGTGTGTGTGTGTGTGTGTATCTTCCTAAGTAGTATAGGCTAGCCTAAAACTTGCTGTGTAGTTCAGACTGGCTGCAAACTTGTGTTTTTCCTGTCCTAGCCTCCCAGGTCCTAGGGTTAGTGATAAGCATGTCGTATCACACCTGACTTGATGTTTTTAAACTTAGTATTTGAGTATTATTGAAAACAGAAATCATATAAGAATAGTATCTTATTATAAAGTTTAATAGAATTTATTTAGTATGAGTCTGTATTTAAGCTTTAAATTTGAACAAGCTTTTGAGATAGATTTCTTCTCCTTTATGAGTAGTAGATCTGCATGTATTCTCACTTCCTTTAATCAGAACGGTGGGCCAGGTCAGACTCTTACACATTGTCCGAGAATATTTACTTATCATGGTTGAGAATCGGAAATAAAGCATGCTACCAGCAGCAGTATCTAACTTTCTATTACCTAGTAGTAATACATGCAAATGTAGTTTGAATGACTCCAGACCATCCATTAACTAGCATCCCATCAAGAAGCTAGAAGCGATTGCATGCTTGCAATTGTGAATTTCACTTGGTGCCTTTGAAGGATATTTCTGTTTTAGAGTCACTGAGTGGCGTGTATGAGTGTGAGAAACTATAAGCTACTGGACAGTGATATCTTTATACAAAGCTGGGGACTATCCCTGGGAGGAGCTATGATGCTGAAAGAAATGAAAGGGTATTTTGAGTTGGATTTTAATAATAGCATTCATATTCAATAAAGTGCTCCATTTTCAAAGCATTTTCAGTATTGAAGTGATAATCATTGGTCCATTAAATCTGTGGGAGATTTTTAATTGAAAGGGAAACCCTTAATGGTATAATTGCTGCCTTTTTGTGATTCTATCCTTATTGTTTGCAGCAGGGTCTCATGTGTCCCAGGCTGGCCTTGAACTTGGGGTACAGTGGAGGATGCTCTTGAGCTTCTGATCCTTCTGCTTCCACCTCCTGAGTGCAGGGGTTACAGGTGTGCATGCAATGCTGGGATCAAACTCAGGGCTTCATATATGCTAGGCTCTGCCGACTGAGCTGTGGCTGTGGCCTTTTGTGACTATAGTTTTAGAAAAGTTATTTACAAATAATGAATGTTAGTCTTTCTACCCTACAGTATCAATGATGAGTGTTCATAAAATGGAAGAAAATTATAAATTAAATTAAAGGCTAGAAGCTGAATTACCATATGAGTTGCAAATAATAGTTTTAGTAACAGACTGGTGTCTATAGAGACAGACTATAGAGCTAGGTTTCTTTGAGTTCTCAAGAGGAAGACAGAATGGATTGGTTTATGGATTACCTTATATAACTATTACTAGAGAGAAGAAAACATTCATGGGAGCTTTCCTCAAATGCAAGCGTGTGTGTTGGTAATCATTGGTTGTCAGTTTGACTGTATTGGAATGAATTACAATCTGTGAGAGATTTTTTGCTTAGTTTGAAGTGAGTAAGTTCACTTTTTAGTATGGACACACATCTTTAATCTGGGCCACTCCTTCTGCTGGAAGCCTGTATAAGGATGTGGAGGAAAGGGGCTTTTGCTCTTTGCCTGCTTGCCCTGCTAGCACATCCATTCCTTCACTGGCACTAGAGCCTACTTCTTTGGGACTCTAGTCTATACTGAAGACCATCTGAGACATCTAGCTTTGTGGACCAAGCAACTACTGGATTCTTGAACTTTCTGCAGCCAGCCAGTGTTGAATTATGTGTGTGATTTTGTGTGTGTGTATGTAGAGGGGTGTGTGTGTGGGGAGATTCTATAACTTCTCTTACTCTAGAGAGCCCTAATAAAACGCTTTGTTAGATAGTGCATTATGGTTTAAATGTGAGTGTACACATGGGACCGTCTCCTGAATGTTGATCTTTAGCAGCAGCAGTATTTTGGGAGATTCTGGAAACTTTAGGGAATGAAACCTAACTGGGAGGTGGAGTCACTCAGTACATATTTGTGAACTTTATACCCGGTCCTCGTCCAGCGCGGGATGAACAGTGTCTTCCACATGTTCCCACTGCCGTGGTTTCTGCTTTGCTATAGGCCTCAGTGCAGCCAGTTAACTTTGTGTTGAAACTTTGAAATCGAGGTAAACCAAACCTTTCCATCTTTAAATTGCTTTGCTTAGTATTTTCTGATAGCAGTGGAAATGGGCTTAACCATAACCGTAAGTAACTCTGCCGTATGGAGAGCTGGCATGTATTATTTCTTCAGTGACAGAATTCACCTGACAACACTCACTTTCCACCCTTTTTCTTTTGACAGGTAGTGTTGATTGTGGCCATGTGTAGATGTGTGTGCTATGGGCAGACAGTGGTGAGGGGGACGTAGTTATTGTCTTCAGGAGGCTTGTAGTGTATTCGCCAGAAACTTCCAACCGTTTCTCCCTCCTCCCACTTGTTCTGCTCCTGTTGGGTGTGTTACCCGCCAGTCACGGCCCCTGTGCCACTGTGTGTGGTGTTAATACAACTACTCTGTTTTTCATAAATACAGTGGAAAAGGAAGTGCCGTTTGTTCTGAAAATATGGCAGCTTTGACACTGCTACAGTGTTTAAACAAGTTTTCTCCAGTTCAGCAATGTCTCTAGATTTCTATTAGATGTTTGCCGTTTGCCTTTATTACTTTTTTTCTTGTGTTTCTAGCTAGTTGCATAACTTAATTGGAAAGATGCTATTCTGTAGTTCTAATTTAGAGGTAATTTAAACTCCTAGCTTCTCCACTTTTTTTTGTAATTCATTAGTACATTTGATTTTTGTTATACCTCAAAAAAAAAAAAAAAAAAAAAAAAACCCAAAACAACAACAAACCAAAACAAAAGCCCCCTGCTTTCCTTGAAGTTTTAAATGTAAAGCCAATCCTTTTCTAGGAGAAGGCCTCAGTGGAAGAATGAAAAGAAAGAGAATGAGTTAAAGGACAGAGATGCAGGCAGCGACACCGAGTTCCTCTGTGGTTCGTTCACTTTCTTATTAACTTTAACATTGTGTTCCATGAGCAAGCACACATGTGTAGACTGATATGTAGAGGTCAGAGGACAGCTTTCAGGACTCGGTTCTGTTCTTCCACTGTATGGCTCCATCCTTACCTGTGCAGTCATCTTGCTGGTCCTCACCATCAGTACCATTTCTCAGATACCCAGAGACACAGCTACAGGTAACACAAAACAAAGCGAAGCAAGTGAAAAACTGGGTCACCTGTCATTTGGGTTTTGAGTACTGACCTTGATGTCAGTGACCCGGAGTGAATTATGGGCAGCTCCGCATCTGAAAAGTGGGCAGAATTGCTTAGAGAACATGTTATTATTGTTGTTATTGTTATTTTGTAAAGTGAGTGTGAGGCATGTGGAATGTTTGTGGGAGTAAGGAGGTAGCTTTGCCCTGTCTGAACACGGTCTCTAAAACAAATTGTGTGAGAGAACTTTTAAAGGAGTAAAGCACGAATGTGTAAAGAATGACTCATACTTCTTCAGAAGGGTAGATTAAATGATTATATCTGGAAGCTTCTTCCCAAAGTGTTTATCTAAGAGTAGAACAACGTCAGCGCAAAGGGAGAAGGGCAGGCATATAGAGGAGACGTGGCCTTGTTAGCTCAGTTCAGCCCCTTGGAAAAGGCTTTCATTTGTATGCAGTCTAATTATACGGCAAAATAAAGGACTGAATCCATTAACAAGCCGGGCCCTTTGTGCTGCTCCTGAATCCCTTTAGTCTCATGGCTGCATAGAAGCCTTATTCAGAGCATTCCTCGGCCTGCAGTATCTTTCCTGTCTGCGTGCCAGACCCTATTCATAGTGTTCTCACTTCAGGAAGTTCTCACAGTCATTTGGGGTAGGGTGGGGGAGGGGCAAGATGGGGAGGGCTGTGTGGATCTCTTTTCCCTTTTCTGTTTCCTGCTCTGTCCCTTAAAACAAAACCAAACTCCAGACAAAAAGCAAACTCAGGAAGATAGCTCTAAAGGAGATTCTCAAGTGACCCAGTGGATTGATAACTCCTGGAATATAGCAGAAAATGTGTCTCCTTCTGGTCTCTATTCATAAACACTTGGAGGTCAGATGAGGGTAGCGGGCATGGGAAGAATAGATGGCAGTGTGCTCCAGAGGATTTACTTCTTCCAACTAAATGTACTTAAAGGACTGGTTTTTCCTTAGGGTTGTGTTAGCAGTGAAGGTAGGAGAGAAGAAGCCAGGGACTCAGGAGAGCATCTTAAAGTCCAAATGAGAAGAAAAGAAGGCCAAAGAAGGCCATTTTCCTCCCTCCACAGTCTGAAAGTAGATGTTATTCTAGCTCCAGTTTGGAATATGCCAGTGGGTGCAGAACTGTGCTCTGTGAAGTGAGGTGGGGAGGAGCGGAATGATTTAAGAAGTTGTTTTGAGAAACTGCTGGGAGTGTGTGTGTGCACACGGACTTCTGAGAGTAAATAAGTGGTGCATGTGTTCTGAGTCCCCAAGAGACTCCTTAGCCATAGTTCTTCCGGTGTCCAGCCAGTGGAGCTTTGCTTTTCCTCCTTCCCTCCCTCCTTCCCTCCTTCCTTCTCTCTTCCCTTCCTCCCTTCTTCCTTTTTTCCCTTCCTCCTTCCCTCTTGTGGAGTGAACACTTCCCAAAGCAGAGTGATAACAGGGTCGTCAACTTAGAATCTACTCTAAAATACAGTGTTTTCTTTACATTTGGGGGTATTTGGGTCAGTTTAAGTGTAAAGGTTTTTCTTTTTTTTAAGTGCGTGGGTGAGTGTGTTTATTTCTATGCTCACGTGTTACCTGTGTGTGCGAGTGGAGGTGCCTGTGTGCCAGAGTGCACGTGGAAGTCAGAGAACGACATTGGTCTTTGCCTTCTACCTTATTTGGGGTATGGTTTCTTTCTTGTTTCACTGTGGATTCCCGGCTGGAAGACTACAAGCTTCCACAGACTCTCCTGGTTCTGCCCTTTGTCCTGCTGTGGACTGCTGGTATATTAGTTACTTTTTTTCCTTAACATTTTATTTATGTGTCTGGGTGCTTTGTCTTCATGTAGGTATGTGCTCAATGTGTGTGCCTGGTGTCCACAGAAGTCAGCAGTGTGTTGGACCCTGGAGCTGGAACTTACTTCAGCTGTTAGTGGCCGTAACTGAACTCCGGGTATTCCGGAAGAACAGCTGATGCTTTTAACTACGGAGCCATCTTTCTAGTCTTAGTTTCTTTCCTATTGCTGTGAGAACAGTCTTACTAAGGCAATGTATAAAATGAAGGGTTTATTTGTAGATGGTCTCCATGTTGTTATGGTGTGATATTTTCCTTCTAGATCATGTCCTGAGACAGGAATGGGCTGGACAAGATATAGTCCCCAAGGACAACACTCCTAGTGACCTACTTCCTTCAGGGAGGCCCTGCCAACCAGAGTTTCCAGCACATCCTAAAACGGCCCTTAGCAGGGGACCAAGTTCTTTTTCTTTTTTTCTTTTTAGTAGTTTTTAAAATTTTTATTGGATATTTGATTTACATTTCAGATGTCATCCCCTTTCCCCATTTCCCCTCCCTAGAAATCCCCTATCCTATCCCCCTTTTCCTTTTTGCTTTTATACAATTTTTTAAAATGTTAATCAAAGGCTTTATAAGTTTGGTAATGCTCAATATCAATCAGAAGTGTAACCCAATACCCAACCTAGATATATCAACTATCTTTGACTGGTGGAGACACGTGAACATCTGCCTTCATGGTCCCCGCCCCCCTCTCTTTCTCTCTCTCATCACCTAGCTTCTCCTCTCCTTCTCCTCCTCTCCTTACTCCTCCTCCTCTTCTCCTTACTCCTCCCACCTTAGCTCCTCCTACATATCACTCTTCCTGTTAAAATAAAACTTTTCTCTTAAAATACAGTTAGAGCATAACTATACCAATTTGTACCAGTAAGGTACAAGATAGACCTAATACCCAGTCCATCATTTTGTTGACTAAGCAGAACCTCTGTCATCCCTCCTAACTAAAAGACTTAGTTCTGAACCTGGCTTTTATTCTTGGCTTTAGAATTAATGTCAGCTGAAAACCATCCTCTCAAATCTTTTCTCTCAAAGCAAATAGCAAGGATTGGCTATGAGACTATAAGTCTTCAACCTCGTCAGAAATCCAGAATGACTGAGTTAACTGAAATTATGGGAAGCACAAAGCATAGCTTCTAAAACTTAGCCAATTTATAGAGACCGCTGAACACCTGGACAGTCCCTATACTACTGAATGTTGGAGCATCTGATCTTCAGCCTTCTGGCCCAAGATCATCTGACAGACCTAGTGATGCAGGATTATTAAGGGCTGATTATTCTGTCTAGGCAGATATAATCAGTCGACTATTCTGCAAGTGTGTCCTTTTCTGGACAGTAATTTGTCTGTAGATGAAAAGAGGCAATTCTTGCCTAGTGGCTGTCACCACACAACTGGAGTAACTCCAAAGATGCTCAATGTCTTCTTAGAATCCAAGACAGGAAGCTGTCAGGAGCAGACAGGTCTCTAATGAAAATGAACATTAATACAGAAATGTTTGTAAAGTCAATTCTGTGGATTTCTGATGTTTTGAAAATCAACTATCCATGAAAGGCAATCTGGACTGTTGTCTGTTAACTCCTCTCAGCTATTTCTAAAGAAAATATAGAAAACACCCTAACAATAAACTCAGAGCCATGAATTTGCTATAGGCCCATAACTCACAGTCCAACCATCTCAAATCAGTTAGAAAAGTTAAAGAAGGACTGGGTATATAGGCCTTGTATTCCTAAATGTGTTATACAGGCACAATGCCTATGATAGTAACAATATTCATCTAGCTTTTATATTAATAAGAAGTTCATACCAATGCAAACCTTAAATTTGAAATCAAAGTAAATTTTGTACCATTTAAGAAATTATAACTTCATCTTAATAACAATTATATTTATCTCTACCAATAGGTCATGATTATTCAATAAATCCTAGCTAATCCTCCCTGTTCCAACAAAACCACTACTTTTCCCTAGAGAGACAGCCCAATATTAACCACCTCAGTCCCCAAGCCCAGGGAATAGGGGCACCGACTCTTCATTAACTTCTTCAAGCTGATTGTGGGCATTGAGATATTAGAAGAGGGGTAGGGGGAAGAGTAAATTGATAAGCCTCTGACGCTGTGTTTTCACTGCATCCAGCCTTAATTCCAGACATCAGAGGTTTGAGCAGGTCCGCTCAGTTTGCTTGATGAGTAGGTACACTGAGGCTGTGTATTCTGCAATATACAATTCTCAGAACAAGTTTTAGTATCAAGATAATTTTTTGTTTGAATTCTGGAATCTAGTCTTCTGGCGGCCTGCCTCTGTCATGTCTAATCCATATAATTCTGGGAGTTTCTATGAGGGTGTGCTCCCACCATCCTCCCATTTCCACCTCCATGCTCTTGAATTCCCCAACAGTAGGGAATCCAAACTTTCAGGCACCAATGCTGTCCACTTCCACGGATGCCTAACCCGTTACCCCATCCCACTCCTCCAATTACTATGAGGATGTGCTCCCACCATCCTCCCATTCCCGCCTCCCTGCTCTCGAAATTCCCCAACACTAGGGAATCCAAACTTTGAGGCACCAAGGGCAGGGGACCAAGTTCTTAACACAGGAGTCTATGAGAGATACTTCATGTACCTTCATTTGGGTGCTCTAGCATGTAGTGGGACTTCGTCCCCTTACAGCATCAACAACTGCAATTGCACACTGTAACCCAGGTTTCCAACTTCAGTTGGCCTTACCTCTGCTAACGCACGCTGTGACTGATACTGTGTTTGTTGATTTATCTTCTCACAAATTAGACTAATAGCAGTGTGGTTTACGGTCTTGGCTTTAAAAAGTTTAGTATTTTTTTGTCTGCAAGTTTAATTGGAAAACTTGATAGATTTTAATGATTTCTTATGGAGAAGAAACCACAGTGACTTATGATCCTGAGGCTATTAACATTTTCTTCAAAACAACGCTTTTGGAGGTGGCTTGGCTGGTTATTTCCTTGCTGTCACCTATTACAGACTCAGTAAAGACTGTGATTAAAGCATTTGTTACATGTGATTAGCCAGCCCTCCGCCTGTACCGCCTTGTCTACCACTGCAGCTGTTCTTCCATCTTGCCTTCTGCAGAGTGGGGAGTGTGTCCATTGTTCTTTGTCTTACATTCTGGTCTCTTGGTTGTGCCTGGGTTCTTGCTCAGCTGTTTCTGTTCTGCTGTGGAATTCCTTCAACCTTGTGGGACAGACATTCCCTCTCACCTGTCTTGGCACCCTGGAAGGCTGGTTAAATGCCGGGGTGCAATAGTGTGTCCACATGTGCACAGGTCTGGTCACTCTGAAAGATATGGAAGATGGTGAGGGCATACTTTAATTTTCTGAACTGCCTTACCTTAAAGAAAAGAACAGATAGCCATACTGGCATCAGTGTTATATCTGTGTCTAGGTGTCACCAAAGGCTTTTTGGTGAGAGATGACTGGATGGCAGCTGGAGCAGTGTAGAGAGCTGTAGTGCTTGAAAGCGTGTGAACAGACTGAAAGGTGCTTAAGAAGCTTAGCTTCCGGTCCACAAAGGCAGGGCCTCCTGTCAGGTGTATCAGAGGGCGGGGCTGATCAGCTGTTCTGTCAGATGCTCATGGACATCACTGTTTACCATTCATGTTGATGTCAGGATGGCAATCACATACGAATGTACCCGATTCCACGTATAAATGAGAAGAAAACATGGGTTTGGGTCAGTTTTACAGTATGTGCTGGAAAGCATTAAGTTGCTGTGTCTCTTTAGGCTACTTCAGGACCACAGTCGGCTTCAGCAATTAACAGCTTTTGTTTTTGAGTTAGCTGCCTAGAAAACAGCCACTTGAAATGATTTATGTAGTCAAGTGATCATATATGTATATATACACACACAAATGTACATGTACAAATACACGGTATGATATAGAGACATTTGGTTTTCTCCTTATGCTCTGAATAGATGGTAATTTTCTATCAACATATAAAAGTTTATAAGCAGTTATGTAGACAACATGTAAATCATATGTAAATATGTAAAATTTATAAGCAGCTCTTCCTATTTTCATTTGTTACTAATCTGAAATCCACATTAATGTTTATTTTTATTCTTAAAAATTAGATGTCTTCTAAAAGGTTATGCTAAACCAGCTAATAACTCCCCAGTGGTTTTAATGTCTTAGTATATATCATAAAGGTGTATTTCCTGTGAATCTTGTGTATAATAATTGTGGGACTGAGACAGCTCTGCAGACTGCTATTGCATGAGACACCAGTGGAGCGAACCCTTGCTGGCACATTGCTTGTTGTCAAAGAAGTTTCAGCTCTCATACAGGCTTCAACCCCCAGGGAGGTAGGAAGGGTAATTCTGCCACGTGCCCAGGTGAAGTGACACTCCAGTGTAGGTCATTTAGGATGTTTGGTGGCAAGTAATGGGGCCGAAATCAAGTCAAGTTCAACAACAAGGAGCTTTATTATTTCAAAATGTGGAGAATTTAGAGGCTGGATCCCAAAAGTGTGTGGTGTCGTCAGTAACTCAGAGATGTCACTAGGTTTTGAATTCCTGCCTAGCTCTGCCATCTTGAGTGGAGCTTTGCTCTCAGCTGTGCCTAAGCTGCTCAGGATTGCAGACAGCATTTCTAGAGATCGTGGTGGTTAGAGGAGGATGGCTTCAAGAAGAAGCTGCCGTTCTCTTCCCCTTAGTGAAATCACTCCTAGAGACACACAGGTTTCATATGGCTCACTTTTAAAAAAAACGTTCTGTGTTATGTGAATGAACGTTTGTAGGTATGTAGTGCACCACACGTGTGCCTATTGAATCCCGTGGAACTGGGGTTAGGGGTGGTTGTGAACCATCATTTAGTTCGTGGAATTTTAACATGTGTTTTCTGAAACAGCAGAAGTACTCTTAACCACCGAGCCATCCCTCCAGCTCCTGAAAGGAGTTTCATATGGCCCCTCTAAACCAGCTACTATGAGTGGTTTAAAAATCAGAAACCAGCTTGTTGGAGCTAGGGACAGGGTTGACTGACATTCTCTATATGGCTATATGTGGATGGTTAGTAAAAGTGGGTTTTAATCAAGAAGGGGAGCGTGGAATGAGCTGCCGTTAGCACCTGCCATGCTCATTATGTGTGAGTATGTGTGATCTGTGTGTTTCTGATGGGGATGAGAGACTCAGGTCTGATGGTTCTAAGAGGATATGTAAGAAGGCGACTTGATTAGACAGGGTGGCTTTAACCTAACCTTCAGATAGCTCAGCAGATACAGTGAATGAACGTGTCATGGATGTAAAACCAACATGTGCACTCTGCTGCAGTAGGTGCCAGATTGAGTACTGCAGACAAGACAAGGCCTGAATTCTTGCAAATGCATAATCTGTCATTACACACTACTAAAGCAAAGACCTACATGTAGCAAGCAGAGATTGACTGTCCTGTCTTAGGTAAGATAAAACTCAAATACAAGCTTAATTTTATTTCTTAGCACTAGAACTGTATTAGTGTGTTACACTGACTTCACTTGATGTGATTCTTGTTTTTTCTTTGAGATTCTGGAGAAGATGTATTCTAATTTCTCATCACCTCCCTGATGCAGGCCAGACTGCTGTGTGTTCTGCTCATCTGTGCTGCGTGGCCTCTTTTCCCTCAGTGGGAATCCTTAAGGTTGGAACTTGACTTTCTTATCAAGCCTCTGAAGTACCCAGGAGGAGTGCTGGTTCCTAAAACTGGCACCGGACTATATTTAGAACTCTTCTTTTTATCTTCGTTCTTTAGTACAGACCCTCCCTTCCCCCACCCTTCTCAATTGGCAGGGGCTGTGGCTTGAGAGCTGGCTTGCCTCAGGCTGCCCTGGTACTCTTTCTTAGTTCACAGTTGTCAGCACTCACTGTATCTTGCATTTTAACCTTATAGACGTAACATACAGACTGCAAACATATCAACAGAAATTACCGTCCATGCAAAAACCTTGCATATTGCCCGTGAGACTCTGGGCCCCTCAGGTGTTCATTAGTGTTTCCAAAGCAAAGTTTGTGTGTGTGTGTTTGTGATGTAAAAGAAGTGTATCCTATTGTTTCTCATTTATGTAATGTTCCAGGCTAGGGGCATTTTTAGGTAAATAACTATAGAGTTTCTGTAAAATGGCTTGTTCTCTAAGTGCTTGAAAAAAATAGTGGAAAAGTGATCTTTGGGTTCTTGGGAGTAGCATCCTCCCCTCTTCTTCATAATTGTAATTTTCCCTCATCAATCTGCATGAGAACATATAAAAGCAAACCATACCATACCCTGGGCATCCAGTCATTATGAACAGTTATTAAAAAGGAAATATAAAACATCTCATTGATGACTGGTGAACTGACATTTAGGGGACGAGAGAGACTGGAGGTGAATGTGAACCTCACTGTGAGAGGTGCTCTGAGCCCTGAGAGGGAGCCCAGGTGAGGGCCCCTTTGCCCCAGGCCTGCTGCAGTGTGGGCTCTTCCTCCTGTGCCCGCTCTGGCCCTTGACTGTCTTCCCCTCCTTCCTCCCTTGCCTGCATCGCTTCTGCTGCTGCTTCCTCAGCCATCATCTTTCTTCCTGTGGTCTTTGGTGTAGTTCAGACATGAAACGCCATTTTCTTAAATATATTTACAATGTATGCTACTGAGTGAACTCTTTTCTATTTATCCTTTCTTTCCTTTCTTTCTTTCTTTCTTTCTTTCTTTCTTTCTTTCTTTCTTGTTTCTTATTATTATCCAATCTGCTTTTATACCATTTTAATTACATGCAAGTATTAAGGTCAGTTCTATTCTTCCTCTCTCTTCCCTCCCTCCCTCCCTCCTTCCTTCCTTCTTTCCCTCCTTCCTTCCTTCCTTCCATAAGACTTCTGTCCATCTCTTTAAAAACGTGTCTTTCCCCTTTAAGATCTGAACACAGACTGACATGTCTTCTGGTTACTGCAGTGAGGGGAGAGATGGTAGATTAGGTCCGTGAGGAACCGAGGTTCTGGTTGAATACTGCTGTTCCTCACGTTAAGAAAAAGCAAACAGCAAAAACCAACATGTGTTGTTTGACTCCTTTATAAATGTTCATTTGCAAGTACTTGTGGGAAATATGGAACAGTTTCTATGTTTATGGCTGTATTCTGCTTTTTTTTTTACTTTCTTTCTTTTCTTTTTTTTTTTTTTTTAACAGTTTAATGTGCATGAATGTTTTGCCTGCATGTATATATGTACCACATGTGCTTGGTGTCTGCAGAAGTAAAAAAATCACGTTAGATTCCCTGGAACTAGGATTATGGGTGGTTGTCAGTCACATTTAGGTACTGGGAACTAAATATGGGTCCTCTGCAAGAACAGCAAATGCTCTTAGCCACTGAGTCATCGCCCCAAACTCAGATTTTAATTTTTTTGAGACCATTTAATGTATTCCAGGCTTGCCTTAAACCTTGTATGGAATGATGACCTGTAATTTCTGAGGCTCTTGTGTGTATTTCCTAGAATACACATGGAAGGTGTATGCTACCATGCCCTAGCCATACTAGCTTTTTAAAAACAACAACAACGACAGCAACACAGAAAATTAGTACCACTGAGTATAATTTCAGAAAGTTACATGGAGTTACTCCCAAGAATATTCTGAGTCTGTGGTGGGGCTGTATCAGAGGCCATGCTTCCTATAGAGGAAAGAACATAGGTGAAAAGAATTGAGACCTGAAGTAAAATGTTGGAAAAATAGTTATTTTGGAACATTAGACATTCTTCACTCATCTGTCCAATCAAAACTGTCTTCCGCCCTAGGTCCGGTTTGGCTTCCAGGGACTCTGCTGTGCTCTAGCTGCAGCGCCTGGGCTTCATTCATAAACACAGTAAATCTGCAGTAGCTCAAGGATGTGCAGAGCTAGGCTTGGCTCTGTCGGCTACCGTCTGGTTCGAAACTTTGGCTTTTTTTTTTTTTTTTTTCCCTTTTTTTCTTTTTGGTGGAACTCTTAGACATGTCAAATGCTCATTTTAAATTCCATATCTTGTTTTGCAATGTAATCCCACTGACAGATTTACTTTCCTTTGGCTCTGCTTTGTTGGTTAGAATCAAGAACTAATAAAAGATGGCTATCATAAAAATTAATCTTGTTCAGGCTTGGCGATGTTGCAGAGGCGCTGTGGAGCCTGAAGGTCGCCTTTGATCATAGACACCATCCTGTCTTGCCCTTCTCTCTCTCTCTGTGCACCCTGAGAAGTTAAAAACAAGCTAAGAGGGAAACAGATAGCCAGTGACTAATTTCAGCCCAGACCAAGCAGGTGTGTGTGCTGGACCATTGAATTTGATATTTTCAGTTGTCCTGTCCCCTTGGGCTCCACACTTGACTACTTCTGCTTGAGTTAGAAATGGTGGATGTGCTCCCAGCACACTGAAGGTGGGTACTCTAGGGGCCTGAACATAGCGGGCAATGCATATATATGATGCAGTACAATGTTTAAGTTTTAGAAAGATGGTAGTATCTAAACTGGGATTGGAAAGAGAAGAAAGGCTGGAATTGGAGTAGGAGCTGCCTCTTTAGACAGTGAGCACTCTCCTGCTCCTGCCCCATGGGATTCCTTGGTGTTGTGTGATGTCCTGGCTCTAAGCGCATTATCAGCCTGCTGACAGTGCTTCAGAAGTATCTTATTGCTAGATAAGTACCCCCCTTTATTGAAAATAGATTTATTTCTACATAATGTATCCTGATTACAGTTTCTTCTCCCTCTATTCCCCCTAGTTCCTGCTTACCTTGCCTCCCACCTGGATCTACTCCCTTTCTGTCTCTTAAGACAAAAGAACAGGCTTCTAAGAGGTAACATATTCTAACAAAACAAAATACAAGATTGAACAAAAACTATAACATTGAAGTTGAATAGGATAAACCAAGAGAAGGAAAGGAGCCCAAGAGAAGGCATAAGAATCAGAGATTCACTTATTTGCATGCTGAGGAATCCCGTAAAAAAAAAACAAAGCAACAACAACAACAACAACAAAAACAAAAACTGAACTGGAAGCCATAATATATACGCAGAGGACCTAGTGCAAACCTGTGTGCTGCAGTCTCTGTGAGTTTATGAGCCTTGCTCATGCTGATTTACAGGGCTTTGTTACCTTGGTGTGCTCTATCCTCCCTGGGTCTTACACTCTTTCTGCCTCCTCTTATGTGGGATTCCTTGAACTCTGAGGGGAGGGATTCAATGGAGATACACCGTTTAGGACCAAGTGTTCCAAGGTCTCTTACTCTGTAATGTCTGCGTGGGTTTCTGTGTTTGTTCTTACCCATGGCAGGAAGAAGCAAGCGTCTCTGGTGATGGCTGAGCCAGCCCTGATCTAGGAATATAGCAGAACGTGATTAGGAGTCACTTCTCACTACTCCCCCTGCCCTCTTTTTAGACCAGTAGTGTTTGCTTTTCCCCTAGGTTCCTTGGCTATCTAGTCCAGTTCTTGGTCACTGAAGCTCCAATCTGTAGAACTACAGAATAGAGTAAAGGACTAGAGGGAACAGGTGGGAAGATCAAGTGGGTAGAGAGGACTGAGGGAAGGAATGTGGGAAGAGACAGACAAAACTAAGGGGCATTTGAAGGATAGTATGGAAACCTAATGGAGTAGAAACTTTCATATATATATATATATATGTGTGTGTGTGTGTGTGTGTGTGTGTCTACACACACACACACACACACACACACACATCTATGAAGGCTATCTAAATGAAATCACTAAATAATGGGGAAGACAGAGTCCCAGTTGACTATCTCTTGACCTCAGACAAAGCTTCCAGTACTGGGATTGGGATACATCTAACTGGGTTGTTTGCCAAAGAGATCCCATCGGAACCCAAACAACCCAGACTGTGGCCAAGACTATAGATTGCTCTCCATAAGCTGACATGGAGGCCCCATTGCTGAAAACAACACCTACACAACTCACTGAACTTGGAGAATAGGAGCTGGTGCCTACTGGGAGCCATCATCCCTACCTTCTAGAGTCTTTGGTGCAGGAAGGCACTCTGCAGGCTACCACAGGAAAATATAAACACCAACCCAGCCACAAACACGGTGATCTACAATGGTCTCTGCCTGCATATGCCAGGGCAGTGGTGGCACAAAGCTTGTGGGAACGACCTGTCAATAACTAATCTACCTTAAGGCCCACTCCGTGAGCTGGGCCCTTGCTGACATGGCTCTGTGCGCCTTTCCTCCCTACAGCATTAGTAGTTTTCACTTTTAGCGCTGCTGCTGCCGTTGTGCTTACCGTGGCTCATGAACTGGTAAAGTGGATGGGTTTTGGGGGCCAGGTTGAATTGGCTTTGACTCCTGCTTTCACCACGTGTGTCCTTTGTTTTTCCTTTACGAGCTTCTGCTTCCTCCTCAGTGAATGTGTTGTTTCCGTCCGTGCCGATGGCCAGACATAAGGCTCTTCCTACCGTCTTCTATTTCTCTTCCATTTCCACTTTCTTCTGTGTACTTTTATTTTATTTTAACCTTTTACGTTGTAAACTAGAAAACACAATTTAATTTTGTTGGGATTTCAGAGTTTGCAGGTAAATATCAAATTTTCTGCATAGCTGGATTTTGTCCGTTATTGGTAGTCTGCCTCAGACTTGCAAGAAAAGATAAAAATTGCCATGAAGGACTTTGAGTGTACATCTCATTGGCACTGTTAACAAGGCAAGGCCTGCAGATATACATGCCAAATGTGTCTGTGGTGGTGCGAGGTGGAAGCAGGAGGATTTCTGGGGCAAGTTGGTCAGCAAACCTGTCTACTCGGCAAGTTCTAGGCTAGTGAGAGACTCTGGTCGGCCGGTGGAGGTGGTGGTGGTGGTGGAGGTAGTGGTGGTGGTGGTGCTTACCTTTGGTCCCAGCACTGAGGAGGCAGGGGCAGGCTGATTAATCTCTCTAAGTTCAAGGCCAGCCTGGGCTACAGGTTAGGGTTAGGTGTATTTTAGAATGTTTGTTCAATATGTTAAAAGTGCTTTATTGAGAACAAGAGATAAGCAGTACTTTTAAGGTTAAGTAGAAGCATTCTGCAGAATTGAAGCAGGAGTATTTACTATAGCTGTGCTCTACAGTGCTGCGGGCACCCCTGGGATTCCTAGTTTCTTCTGTCCCCCAACAGGGCCTTGGGCAGAGCACATGCATAGTGACAGAAGAGGAGGTATTGTTCTGAGGGACAAAGGCACTTGGGGTAGAAGTGGCTAGAGCCTGAGAAAGGTCAAAGGCTTCATGCACTGGCCCAGACAGTCGTCAGTCTGCTGATGTATCCTGTGCACACACATACCTTCACTTTTGTGCATGGCTGGCTTCTCTCACGTGTGCTATGGCTCTTACCTGGGGGTGGGGGACTCCAGACTTTTCTTTTGTCATTGGTTCCTTATTAAAACGAGATTTAAAGAATAAGATTAAGGTAGCGTTCTCTCTCTCTCTCTCTCTCTCTCTCTCTCTCTCTCTCTCTCTCTCTCTCTCTGTGTGTGTGTGTGTGTATGTGTGTGTGTGTAGACAGGGTTTCTTGGTGTAGCTCTGGTTGTCCTGGAATGCACTCTGTAGCCCAGGCTGGCCTTGAACTTAGATATTCATCAGCCTGCCCCTGCCTCCTCAGTGCTGGGACCAAAAGTATGCATCACCACCACCCGCCAGATTAACTTGTATTTTAAACACTCAGAACTTGTGAGTATTTAACCTGTGACCTGACCCAAAATCATGAAGTTATTTACCAGGACTGATTGTATTCAGTTTGTTTCTGTAGCTCTAAAGAGCAAACAAACAAACTTAAAATGCCTACGAAGTATTATTATAGAAACCATTTCTGTTTCTGTGATGTCACATGCTTTTCCCGGAAGTTTACATTTAGAGTTTTAGTTTTAAAAGTTAGAATACTTTTTTAATTTTATAAGTCTGAGTTTTTTGAATAATTAATATATTTACTCAAAGGAAATACCTGTTATACATTTATAGTCTACTTTAAAATAGTGATGGTATATTTTACTATAATAGTTGTGATAGAGGAGGAGGTGGGAGAGAGTGCTTTTACCCTGGACAGATGACTTATAAAGTAAACTATCTAAAACAGTTACTTTAAAAAAATTACCACTTTGCAACTAAATCCACAAAATCTAGCCCAGTGATTCATGTATCTGGTTAAAATTTTCCTTCAGAAAATTTCCAAGTATAGACTTCTTTACTTGCTTGGGGAAAAAAAAAAAAAGATTTATGGGGCTGGAGAAATGGCTTTGCGGTTAATAGAACTGGCTGCTCTTCCGGACTGCTCTGGTTTCATTCCCAGCACCCACACAGCAGCTCCCAGCTGTCTGTGACTTTACTTCAGGGTGCCTGACAAAACAATGCACAGAAAGAAAAATACATTTAAAAGATTTATTTTTATTAATTATGGTGTGTGTGTGTTCACACGTGTGCATGCATCTTTCTGTCTGTCTGTCTTGGTGTGCATGTGAATGCAGGTGCTTTGGGAGGCTAGAGGCATCAGATCCCTGTGGAGCTACAGTTACAGATGTTTGTGAGGAGCTTGACATCCTCTGTAAGCCAGGTGCTGTCTCTCTGTCCTGTAAGACATAGCAACGTCTCCAGACTCCCGAGCAGTTGAAACTGTTCAGTGTAACAACCTGCCTCTTGCTCTGCTTTTGAACATTCTTGTCTCCACAGAAGTCTATCTGCTTCTGAGATAATTACAGTGTAAACACCCATCACTGTGCTCTTTTATTGCTTCTGGAATTTGAGGAGAGCTGGGTGCCACCTACAAGTGGAGATTGCTAGTTGTTTTTCCTATGGGTTTTGGCCTTTAGTCATTCAGTGAGCTTTGTACATGTCACAAGCAGGAAGTGAGTGTCTCATTCAGCCTCTCAGCAGACTGTGCTGACTCCCGTGGACAGAAGCCGGAGCCTCCTTTACTATTTCCTCCAGGTCTTTCTCAGCTGCTGCTTTCTTAGCCCTCCCCCTTTAGTGTCTCGATTGTCAGTCAGTCCTTCCACACAGTTCTGACACTGATGGTTGTACCTCCACCTTAGCATGTGTGGGCTCCTCTGTCATGTTGATAGTTTTACATAGTTGGTCATTTCCTTTCTCCATATAGCAGCCAAAACTTTCTCTTCTTCCTTCTTTCTTCTCTCCTCCTTCCTTCCCTCTTTCCCTCCCTCCCTCCTTCCTTCCTTTCTCTTTTAAATTTTTTTTTTTAAAGACTCTGTTTCACTATGTAGCCTTGATTGGGTTGGAACTCAATTAGCAGACTAAGCTGACCTTGAACTCAATAGCTTCACCTACCTCTGCCTCCTGAGTGCTGGAATTACCCTCAATCCCAGCCAACTCTGGCCAGTTTTCTTGAAGCTCACCTCTGATGTCACTCCCCACTGCATGAACCTTCTAGGTCTCCAAGAAGGATGCTCTGTAACACTATTCATGGGGGAGATGTGCACACATGTCTTCTCATCCCAGGTAGGAAACTGGTGACAGACCAGAGTAAAGTTGCTGCCAAAGTCCAACTTGATGAACAAACAAGTTTTATTGTGGTTCTTTATAGAAATATGGGTGAGGGGTTATTTATAGGAGTAAAAGTGACTCAAAGACAGGGATGTCACCAAAAGCCCACCCAGCATGGATGGCAGTTTATGAAAGCTAGACTCCTGGAGCACACTGCACAGTGTGCACATAGCCCTACAGGTTGGAGGATAGCCTCTCCAGGTAGCTCAGTGTATCCGAGCCTCTTTCTGGAAGTTCTTTGGGCCTTTGTTCTTGCAGGGAGTAGTCTAGCCTGAGGAACTTCTCCTAGTCTTGGACAGTTTTGGGGACTTCTTGAGGCCTTTGAATTTACTTCAGAAGCTTAAGGAGCTTCCCAGCAGGATGGGATATTTTCCTTCAGAACATCTGTGTCCTACAGACCTTCCCCCCAATAACATAACAGAAATACAGATGTATTTGGATATAGGAAGAATCAGATAAGATTTGCATTTATGTGTAAAGGACTGCTTTTAAATCATTTCATGTGTATGCTGGCATTGGTAAGTTTGGTGAGTCTACAACTCACGGTATCTTGATACACTTTGAAATGACCCAGGGGAAGAGTGAAAGGAGAGGTGGTAGCCCTCCACTGTCTTTTGCTTCTTAGCACATTGCAGATAGTTTATGTAGATCTGCCCAAGTCTATATCCAGGGGATGCCAGTTTGACTTAATTAAGCAAATGGGGAAGTAATGTTGAATTTCGGACACCAGTACAAGGTGAATAGGAAGTAGAAGGAGGAGAGAACATGTAGGGGAGTGAGAATGGTGCCTGGGCATCTTAGGAGTTGCAGGGTGGGTATGAGGTCAGTGTGAGGTCCCGTTGGTGCTGTGGTTGAGGAGAACTTCCTGTGCTCTCCACTGCCTGCCTGTATCGGATGGACATTTATTGGGAATAATGCTCTCAGCTGGTCTAGGAACATCCTTCCCACAAGGATGAGAAATGACTTACCTTTCTTGGGGTTGGATAAAGACTCTGGGCCGTATAGTTAGGTCCTTCCCACAGAGCCTCATGCTGCCTTATTCACTCAGGCTCTCAGCTTTGAGGGGCAGATGTTGGCAGGAGGCCCCAGTGGGCTGAGCAGTCCCTGCAACTGTGTAGCTAAATGATAAACACTGGGGAAATGATAAGCCGAGACACTCCAACTGAGCTTAGCCACTTTTCAACCTAGCCTTTATTAATAAAAGACACAAATCTTATTCTATTTAAGTAACCCATTTTTCTCTGACTGGTTTGAACTTGGGTAGGGAAATAGGGCCACTAAGTATTGACTCTCTTTTAGTTTAACACCAAGAAGCTCTTACATCTAAAATCAAACTACCAAAGCCCTAGTTCTTTTTTTTTTTTTTTTGTTTTTCGAGACAGGGTTTCTCTGTATAGTCCTGGCTGCCCTGGAACTCACTCTGTGGCCCAGGCTGGCCTCGAACTCAGAAATCCGCCTGCCTCTGCCTCCCAAGTGCTGGGATTAAAGGTGTGTGCCACCACCACTGCCCGGCAAAGCCCTAGTTCTTAAGAGTGTACAATGAGATTGTTTTGTTTTTTGCTTTTGGAAACAGGATCCCAAGCTGTCCTTCTTGACCTTGTGATCCTCCTGTGCCAGCTTTCTAAGATGGCAAATGGGCTTACAGGGTGAGATTTGCATGAGTATATGTGAATATAGCAAATGAAAAATATAATTATATGCCTGGGCTTGAGGCTGGGCATTAGTCTCCAGAACTGTAAACCAAACCAAATGAAACCAAAGCTCATTTTCAATATAAACTTGGTATCACGTTCTGAATTATACTATTACAGCATCAAAGATGCAAATGAAGAAATACCAGATCAATAAAATTAATTTTCCAAAAGAAATAGCAAAAGTTTAAGTAAAATGTTTATATTAGTACAGGGAAACCTGAACCCACAGTTCCTTCTGACACTTGAGCACGCTCCACAACTTGCCAGAGATACTCACTACTGTGTAGACCAGGAAGAAGAGCATTATTGGCAGTGATTTGTTGGGTTTGTCCCTTTCCATGTGTGTGAAAGGACAGCTCATATAAGGCAACAGCCAGTCCTGTTCTTACGAGATTTAGATGGCGTGGTTTAATGGCGTGGCGCATGACACCGGCGGCATAGGCACGAAATCTGTGGCAATGACGCACAAGAATGATCATGGCCACAGAGTTTTACATATCAGGGATTGATATGGCCAAACTATTTGTATTTGATTGGATTTTGGAATAGGTAAGTAGGTAACAGGTGTTTGGGAAACAGAGCGTACTGTTTATACATTCTCCCTTGGGGCTTCTTCATTATCCAGATTCTTTGGGTCTGTGGACTGTAGCATGGTTATCCTGCAGGTTACGGCTAATGTCCACTTATAAGTGAGTATATATCATCCATGTCTTTCAGGCTGTAGGATGATAGTCTCATGTTCCAGTCATTTGCCTGTAAAATTCCTGATGTGTTTGTTTTTAATAGCCGGACAGTATTCCATTGTGTAGGTGTACCACATTTTCTTCATTTGTTGTTTAGTTGAGAGACATCTAGGTTGTTTCCAGTTTCTGGCTATTAGGAATAAAACTGCTATAAACATAGTTGTCCCCGTGGTATAGTGGGGCATCTTTTGTGTATATGCTCAGGAGTGGTATTGCTGGATCTTGAGGTAGAATTATTTTCAGTTTTCTGAGAAACCATCAAATTGATTTCCAAAGTGGTTGTACAAGTTTGCACTTCGACCAGCAATGGAGGTGTGTTCCCCATGATCCACACCCCTCGCCAGCATGTGCTGTCTCTTGAGCTTTTGGTCTTAGCCTTTCCCAGTGTAAGATGGAATTTCTGGGTCCTTTTGATTTGCGTGTCCCTGATGACTAAGGATGTTGGACATATCTTTAAGTGTTTCTCAGTCATTTGGAATTCCTCTGTTGAGAATTTTGTTTAACTCTGTACCCCATTTATTAATTGGGTTATTTGTGTTGTTGAGGTCTAATTTCTTGAGTTCTTTATGAATTTTGGATGTTAGCTCTCTGTTGGATGTGCAATTGGTGAAGATCCTTTCCCAATCTGTAGGCTGCTTTTTTATTCTATCGACAGTGTTCTTTGCTTTACAGAAACGTCAGTTTCATCAATTGTTGAGTTTAGAGCCTGAGCCATTGGTGTTCTGGTCAGGAAATTGGCTCCTGTGCCAGTGAGTCCAAGGGTAGTTTTCCCACATTCTCTTCTATGAGATTCAGTGTATCTGGTTACATGTTGAGGTCCTTGATCCACTTGGACTTGAGTTTTGGACAGGGTGATAAATACGGATCTATTTGCATTCTCCTACATGTAGATTTCTAGTTAGACCAGCACCATTGGTTGAAGATGCTTTCTTTTTTCCATTGTTTGGATTTGGCGTCTTTTTCAAAAATCAAGTGTCCATAGGAATGTAGGTTTGTTTCTGGGTCCTTGATTTGATTCCATTGATCAATGTGTCTTGTTTCTATACTGATACCATGCTGGTTGTTTTGTTTTGTTTTTATCACTATTGCTCTGTAGTACAGCTTGAGGTCAGGGATGGTGATTCCTCCTGGAGTTCTTTTACTGTTGAGAATTGTTTTGGCTAACCTGTTTTTTTTTTTCCCCATATGAAGTTGAGAATTGCTTTTTCAAGGTCTGAAAGAATTGTGTTAGAATTTTGACTGGAATGGCATTAAATCTGTAGATTGGTTTTGGTAAGATGGTCGTTTTCACTGTCCATCCCACTGATCCATGAGCATGGGAGATCTTTCCATCTTCTGAGATCTTCCTCAGTTTTTTCTTCAGAGATTTAAAAAGTTCATGTCATATAGGTCTTTCACTTGCTTGGTTAGAGTTACACAAAGATATTTCATAGTATTTGCGGCCATTGTAAAGGGTGTTGTTTCTCTAATTTCTTTCTTGGCCTTTTTATTGTTTGTATAAAAAGAGGGCTGTTGTATTTATTTATTCACTCATTCATTTATTTATTTTAGTTAATTGCGCCACTTTGCTGAAGGTGTTTATCAGCTGTAGGAGTTCTCTGCTAGAATTTCTTGGGTCATTTATGCATAGCCTCGTACCATCTGAGAATAGCAATGCTTTGATTTCTTGCTTTCCAATTTGTATCCCCTTGATCTCCTTTAGTTGTCTTATTGCTCTGGCCAGAGCTTCAAGTACTATGTTAAATAGATAGGGCAGCCTTCTCTTGTCCCTGATTTTAATGCATTGCTTCAAGTTTCTCTCCGTTTAATTTGATGTTGCCTATTGGCTTGCTGTATATTGCTTTTATTATGTTTATATATGAACCTTGTATCCCTGATATCTCTAAGACTTTTAACATGAAAGGGTATTGGGTTTGTCAAAGTCTTTTCCAGCATCTAATTAGATGATCATGTTTTGTTTTGTTTTCAGTTTGTTTATATGGTACATTATGTTGATGGATTTTCATATATTGAACCATCCCTGCATCTCTGGGATAAAGCCTACTTGGTCATGGTGGATCATGTTTTTGATGTGTTCCTGGATTTGGTATTTGAGTATTTTTACAACAATGTTCATAAGAGAAATTGGTCTGAAGTTCTCTTCCTTTGTTGAGTCTTTGTTGAGTTTGTCAATGTTCCTTCTGTTTCTGTTTTTTGGAATAGTTTGAGGCATATTGGTATTAGCTCTTCTTTGAGAGTCTGGTAGAATTCTGTCTGGTCCTGGACTTGCTTTTTTTTTTTTTTTTTTTTTTTTGTGGGGAGACTTTTAATGACTGCTTTTATTTCCTTAGGGGTTATAGGGCTGTTTAAACAGTTTACCTAACCTTAATTTAACCTTGATACCTGGTATCTGTCTAGAAAATCATTCATTTTGTTTAGATTTTCCAATTTTGTGGAGTACAGACTTTTGAAATAAGACCTAATGATTCTTGGAATTTCCTCATTGACTGTTGTTATGACTCCTTTTTCATTCTGTTTTTGTTTATTTGAATACAATCTGTCTTTGAGTTTGGCTAAGGATTTGTCTGTCTTGTTGATCTTCTCAAAGAACCAGCTCTTGGTTTTGTTGATTTTTTTTTTGTATTTTTAATTTTTTTTATTTTTTGTTTCTAGTTTATTGGTTTCAGCCCTGATTTTTGTTATCTCCTATCATCTACTACTCTTGGGTATGTTTTCTTCTTCTTCTTTTTTTTTTTCTTTTTTTTTTCTGCTTTCAGATGTGATTTTCAAATTGCTGGTATGAGAACTTTTTGACTTCTTGAAGGAAGCCGTTTGTGCTATTTACTTTCTTCTTAGCATTACTTTCATTGTGCCCCATAAGTTTGGGTATGTTTTGCTTTCATTTTCATTGAATTCTAGAAAGTCTTTAATTTCTTTATTTCTTTCCTGACCCAGAAATCTTTGAGTAGAGCGTTGTTCAGTTGCCATGAATGCAGGCTTTCTTGTGTTTTTGTTGTTATTGAAGTCCAGGTTTAATCCATGGTGGCCTGGTAGGATACAAAGCGTTGTTTCAGTTGTCTTTATCTGTTAAGGCTTGTTTTTTGGCTATGTGATCATTTTTGGACAATGTTCCATGAGGTGCCAAGAAGGTATATTCTTTTGTGTTTCAGTGAAAGGTTCTGTAGATATTTGTTAGGTCCATTTGCTTCATAACATTGGTTAGTTTCATTATTTCTCTGTTTAGTTTTTGTCTGCACTACCTGTCAATTTGTGAGAGTGGGGTGTTGAAGTATCCCACAATTAATTAATGTATTGGGTTCGATATGTGTATTAAGTTTTAGCAATGTATCTTTTACAAATGTAGGTGCCCTTGTGTTTGGGACATAGATGTTCATAGAGATCTTTTAGTAGATTTTTCCTTTTGATGAGTATGAAGTATTCTTCTTCATTGCTTTTGATTAAATTTGGTTGAAAGTCTATTTTAGTAGATATCAGAATTGCCACTCCAGCTTGCTTCTTGGTTCTGTTTGCTTGGAAAACTTTTTTCTGCCCTTTACCCTGAGGTAACTTTTATATTTATGGTTGAAGTGTGCTTCTTGTATGCAGCAGAATGATGGATCCTGTTTTCACACCCATTCTGTTAGCCTGTGGCATTTTATTGTGAAATTGAGTCCATTGATGTTGAGAGATATTAATGACCAGTGATTGTTAATTTCTGTTATTTTGCTGTTGGTCATGTTAGTGTGTGCTTCCCTTGTTTTGTTTTTGCTTTTATGGAATCACTTACTTAACTGTGTCTTTTTTAGGTATAGTTATCCTACTTGGGTTGGAGTTTTCTTTCTAGTATAGTCTGTAGGGCTGTATTTGTGGATATTGTTTAAATTTGGTTTTGTCTTGAAATATCATTTCCATGTATAGTGATTGAGATTTTGCTGGGTATAGTAGTATAGGTTGCCTTCTGTGGATTTTTTAGAGAAGACATCTGTCCAAGCCCTTCTAGCTTTTAGAGTCTCCTTGGAAGAGTCAGATGTTATTCTGCTAGGTCTGCCTTTGTATGTTACCTGGACTTTTTCACTTTCAGCTTTTAAAAAAATTCTTTTTGTTTACTTATGTATATGAGCACTGTGTGTATGTATGTCTGTATGTCAGAAGAGGGTATTAGATTCCATTACAGATGGTTTTGAACCACCATGTGAGTGCTGGAAATTGAACTCAGGACCTCTGGAAGAATAGCCATGGTCTTAACTGCCAAGTCATCTCTCCAGCCCTTCCTTGCAGCTTTTGATATTCTTTCTTTGTTGTGAGATTTAGTGTCATGATATATAGTGGGAGGATTTTTTTTTCTGCCCAGTCTAATTGGTGTTATGTAAGTTTCTTATGTTTATAGGCATATCTTTCTTTAGGTTGGGAAAGTTTACTTCTATGATTTTGTTGAAAATATTTTCTGGTCCACAGAGCTGGGACTCTTCACCTTCTTCTGTTACTATTATTCTTACGTTAGGTCTTTTCATGGGATCCCAGATTACCTGGATGATTTGTGCCAGGAACTGTTTAGACTCAGTATTTTCTTTGATGTATCAGTTTCTTCTGTTGTATCTTCTATGCCTGAGAGTCTGTTTTGAATCTTCTGTATTCTGGTGTTGATGCTTTCGTCTGTTCTTCTCATTCTCTTACCTAGGTTTTCCATCTCCAGGATGTTGTGTGTAGTTTGCTCTACTTGTCTCTGCTCTGGCAAGGCTGCACTACCAGCCTTCTCCCAGTTTCCCTTGAATCCTTGGATAAAACACACACAGACACACACACAGAGGGAGAGGGGGAGAGGGGGGAGAGGAGGAGGAGAGGGGGGGAGGAGAGAGGGGAGGAGAGAGAGGGGGGAGGGGGAGGAGAGAGGGGAGGAGGAGAGAGGGGAGGAGGAGAGAGAGAGGGGAGGAGGAGAGAGGGGAGAGGGGAGGAGAGGGGGGAAAAGAGGGGGGAGGGGGGAGGGAAGGGGAGAGAGAGAGAGAGAGAGAGAGAGAGAGAGAGAGAGAGAGAGAGAGAGAGAGAGAGAGATTCCTTTTCAACTTGCCTTCTTGGCACAATTGCTGGGCGCTAGAAAAGCATGCCCTTACCAATTTCTTATCTCTGTCTCTCCCACCTGCCCTAAACTTCAGTTGCTAAACTCGCCTGACCACCCACCTGTAGGAACAGCAACCACCCTCCGATCATGATTGCCTGGTTCTCCTCTCTTCAAAGCATGGAGAATTCCTCTTTCTCCTCCCTTGCATCTCCCTTTTCTCCCAGGACCTGGAAGCCCCACCTGTCCCTTCTGCCCAGCAATTGTCCCATGGTTTCTTTACTGACAGATCAAGACAAGAACCAATTGGGGAAGCCGGGCGGTGGTGGCGCACGCCTTTAATCCCAGCACTTGGGAGGCAGAGGCAGGCGGATTTCTGAGTTCGGGGCCAGCCTGGTCTACAGAGTGAGTGCCGGGACAGCCAGGGCTACACAGAGAAACCCTGTCTTGAAAAACCAAAAAAACAAACAAAAAAACAAAACCAACCAATTGGGGAACAGGACCTCAGCATCAGAACTGCTCCTTATAGCAGAACACCCTTGGTTTGTGTTTTCTTTATTGCTTCTATTTCCATTTTCAGGCTTTGAAAAGTTTTATTCATTTCCTTCACCCATCTAATTGTATTTTCCTGTATCTCTTTAAGGGATATATTCATTTTCTCTTTAAAAGCCTGTATCATCTGTATAAAATTGATTTAAGGCCATTTTGTTGTCTTTTAGTTGTCTTAGGATATTCAGGGCTTCCTGTAGAAGTATAGCTATGCTCTGAAGTTGTCACATTGCCCTGGCTTTTGTTGCTTGTGTTCTTTTGAGGGCCTTTAGCCATCTGGTTGTCCTTGGATATTCCTGTTGTTGCAGGTATTGGGAGGGGGCCTAACCTTGATAATCCTGTTGTGGCTGCCCTCTTGTGGGTATCCTTGGGCTGGACAGTGGAACTCAGGTGCAATGCAAATATTTCAGCACTTGGGTGTGTCCCTGGGGATAGGGTGGGAAGGAGATTGGGGAGTGGGAGTCAGGTAGAGAGGTGGAGGTCTAGGGAGAGCAGGCAACTCAGGGCAGCTAGGCATGCCTCAGAGGACTTGGTGGGCAGGAGAAATGGGTGCAGAAAGGGAATTTAACCTGTATGGTTTCAGTTTAGCAGGTCTAATGAAGGTGGGCAGAGAGGTGTCTGGACAGTGTTGGTCCGGGGGACAGTAGACGACTCAGGGCAGCTGGGCATGCCTCAGAGGTCTCCGTAGGCAGTGGAAGTGGATGCAGGAAGGGAATCTAACATTTGGTTCTGGGTTATTAGGTCTGATGAAGGTGGGACCAGAGGTTGCCAGATGATGGAGGGCTAGGGCTTCCTGGTATTAAATTTTATTTTTATCTTAGGAACTATCCAAAGAAATGTTTAAAATCCAAATAAGTTTAAAAGTCTTACAAGGTACAATGCAGAAGAAGCCACAGCTTGGCAAAAAAGTTTCAGCTGCTGTGATTAAAGAAAAAAACAAAACAAACAGAACACATTCTTCCTCATTCTTTAAGCTCTAGAACAGTGACTAGACATTGTAATCGTGTTAGGGACTGGGTGGAGAATATCCCAAAACACCCTGTGAGGCAGGAAGCTCAGCAACAGTTTCCAGTGCCATTGGCTAAGCTCAGTGCAGTGGAGTTCATTACGCTGGGAGACGCTCTGTGAACAGTAGCAGTACTGCAAAAGGTTCTGTATGGCATGAGAAAATTCACCACAGATTCTCTGAGTATCCCACATTGATGCCTACCTACCTCAGATTTCCTTGTCCGCACATAATTCTACCAAGTTTGGTTGTGTATGCTAGAAACACACACAGCTGGGAAAGAGGCTGCTGAAGGCATTTACAGAGACAGTATCAGAAACCCATGGGGGTAGAGATACCACATGACAACCTAGCAAGAAATTCATACCGCTTTAAGTCTTTAGGTATTGAAGTTATAATAGCTTACAGACATCCAAATTGGCTTATCGCCTATGTTCTCTGGAGTGATGGGAAGCAGATGCAGATGGAAATGTGTTATGGGTGCTGCTGCTCTCCTTGTTCATCAGAGTTGGAAGGACTTTTGAACGTGTAATATACCAGTGTATAAAACAATTGTTAAAACTAAAGATCATGCTGGGCGGTGGTGGCGCAAGCCTTTAATCCCAGCACTTGGGAGGCAGAGGCAGGTGGATTTCTGAGTTTGAGGCCAGCCTGGTCTACAGAGTGAGTTCCAGGACAGCCAGGGCTACATAGAGAAACCCTGTCTCGAAAAACAAAACACAAACAAACAAACAAACAAACAAAACCCTAAAGATCATGATAGACTGAGCTCTTAGAACTAGTTCACATCTAGAAATTATTAAGAACTGCTCATTCATGTAGCATTATGTGCAGACTTCAAAAGCTATGTAACTGAAAAGTCAAAGTTAAGTGTAATTAGAAGTAATAGAATAGAAGTAACCTAACATAGAATAGAAATATACTTAGTACTGAAATAGTAAACCTTTTAGTATCATGGAATCAGAAGCCTGGCATTGGGTACCACCATAAAGAAGATTTCATACAGTCCCTGCCGAATGCCTGGGCGCTTATGTTTTTGAAGTATATCAAAAGTAGAGGTGACATTATTGACCAAAACTGAAAGAAATTATTTCTGACTTTGAAATGGTAGAGTGATTAAATGTGATTGTCATAAGGAAAGTGAATAAAACCACAAATTTAGATCTTTTCCTAAACTGTGTCTTTAAAGCATTCATAGTCATGTCTGTTACTTTATTTTCTCTAAACCAGGAAAAACACTGCATTGCTTCACTCACTTCTTGGGCCCATGACTTCTTTCCATTTGTAAATGGAAAGGTTGCATTTATGGTGTGTGTGCGCTTATGTGCATGCATGCATGGCATGTGTTAGAAGACAGGTAGTGGGAAGTCAGCTTGTTAGAGCTCACTCTGTGGGTCCTGGGCATCGAGTGGCTACTGCATGATGCTTGCAAAGCACTTTTATCCACAGAGCTGGTTCACCAGCTCCAATGTTTTGTTTTGTTTTACATTTGTCTATGTTTTAAATGTAATTTACAGGATAACAAAGGAATAGTTGAAAACAACTTTATTAGAAGTTTTAATAACAGTTTTAATTTAACAACCTCAAATTCTTGTTCATCATTTTCCAAGTTTAGAAGAGACTTAGGTAAACATCAGTAAATGCTTGAGTGTTAGGCTTATCCATTTTGTTACCACTGGCTCCAGGTTTTAAAAATGTCTCTGCCATTGCTTTATGTTTTTATGATTCATTAAATACCATACTTATATTTATTTTTCAAAATCACAGACAACCCAGTTTTATTAAGAAGGGAGGGATGTTATTCTTGCTTCATTACTGCAATAAATTCCTTGGTTTATAAAAACAAATTGTCAATCGAATGCATATTTTTTGCTCTCATGTCATGTATTTACTTAGTCTTCTGCCTTTAATGTGTTAATTTATGATTCACCACTGAACCATATGAGGCAAATTTTGACATCCCAACACTATGATATATGAATGACTGGTCAGGCCTTTTTGACAAAATGGTATACTCCAAGTTGTTGCAAAATTAAGATGATCTTTTATGTTAAATTACTTATTGGATAAGAATATTATGGTGTAATTTATGTACTTTTAAATGTATGTGTCATACCAACTCTTAAATGTGAGAAAAATACCTTGAATATCTTCATTCATATTATGTATGTATGTACATCATATGTAGACTCATAGTGAGATTGATCATATCATCACTAAAATCTAGAGTTCATTCATTTTCTGATTTTAGTTGTAACACATCTCTTTTTCAGGTTTCGTTGTTTTAATGGGCAGAGAATAAAAAAAAATTCTCACGTCTGTTCAGTGGAAGCTAAAAGATCATGTTTTATGGGTTGAATGGTCTGATACTCTGACAGTGTAGCAGGGTCTGCAGTAGCAGACTTATCAGATTTTAAAAGAGCATCTTGGGTAATGATTGATTGACTAATGATTAAATATTCTTTATGGTGACAACATAGCAGAGGATTTTAACTTATCCGCAAAGTAAGATCCGTGAGATTCCATATCCTTTATACAGTTATGAAATGCTACAGCATAGCCTTCGTACGGTTGAAAGGAGTGAGCGATTGTCACTCTGTCAACAACAAACAAACAAAAGAAGATGCTCTCTTTGTTTTCAGATCTTCAAGAGAAAAAGGAAACTTGAAGTATAGCCCTTGCAAATGGAATTGTTCTAAAACAGAAGTCAAAATACTAATTTGTACTTCAGTGGACGCTGGCAGTTTGTGATGCCTTTTTTCTCCTCTCGTGTGGTCTGCCAAGGCTGAATCACGCACGTCATTCTTGTAGCCCTGTGAGATGTCCACATTTATGGGCCTGTGGCTTAGGATGTGCAAGGATGTGCGGTGAGGTCAACTTATCTTTGAGGCTTGCTCCACTAATGAAGGGTTTTCACCCTGGGAAAATAATAACCTGAGAGCTTTTTGCTCTCTCTCTCTACAAATGCATTGAACGGATCAGAAGTTGAGCTCTCTCAGTGTGCTGACCCATGAGAAAGGCTTCCACTGAAAGGATGCCAGAAGACCAGTATTGTTTACGTTGGACTACATGTGGTAGTTGCTTTGTAAGAACTTGATTACTCAGGGAGAAGCAACTGCACCTGTGCTTTTGATTGTCCATAGAAAACCAGCCTTCCTTCATCAACTGATCTACACTTTGGGATCGTTTTATCAGGCTATAAAAGTGAATGTTTAACTCCACAAAAATAAAACAAAATAATATATCAGATCAAATGAATATAAGATGAAATGCAAACAAACAAAAATACTTTTTCATTGAAGCTGAATTAAAAAACAACCCCCCTCTCAGGGTCTGGGCTCAGTCATGCAAGCATGAGGATCTTACTGTGGATCTGCAGCACTCATGCTTAAAAACAAGTCAGGTGTGCTGGTGTCCCTGTCAACCCAGGGCTGGGGGGAAGAGACAGGAGGATCTCCTTTCAGCCTGGTTAGGTAGTTAGTGAGCTCCAGTTTCAGTGAGAGTCCCTCTCTCAAAACTAAGGTGATACAGGATATCAGGGTTAACCTTGCACATGCGCACGCACACGCACACACACACACACACACACACACACACACACACACACACGAACACATATAGATACATATGCCTATATATAAGATTGGTAAAATAAGCAGCTCTATCTTGGTTCTCAGTCCTGTTTATCAGCCTGTAACTCTAGCTCCAAGAAGGTCAGGTGCCTCTGGCTTACATGGATGCCTATGTTCACATGCACATACTTACATACAGAGAGACATAATATGTATGCATAATTAGAATAATAAAATGAATGAAACATATAATCCTTTAAATAACCCTACCCCCCACTATTGTCATTTTTTTTTCTCAAAGTGACCCATTCCAATTCCTAGCCTCCCAAGACTATTAAATTTGTTCCTTGAGGTCACAAGACTCAGTTCCATCATCTGAGATGCTGTAAAGCATTTGTTGTCTTTACCTCTGAGCTTTAGGTAATATTATTTTGTAAACAAGTCTGAAAGCTGCAGTCATTGTAGCTTTGTGCTCCGGAGACCTAGACTCATGCTCATGGGCTCTTTTGGTTTTAACTTAGTCACCCCAAGAGAGGCACAGTTGGATATGAATAGAAGCGACTCTGTGTTAGTATGTGTAGTTCCTGTTTTGTTTTGTTGTTTTTGAAGTCTACTAATAACACTATGACACACCTAGGTACCTATGTTAGCTATAGCTTATTGAGGTATGGTTTACTATACAATAAACTTTACCCATGAAATAATATGTAATGTTATCTTAACTGGTCAAGATGTAAAATATATCCATTATTCAGAGGTTTTCTCATGTTTTTTTGTAATTCATTTCTTCTTTATCTTGAGCTTTAGGAAACTGTGAGTTGCTTTCAGTCAGAGTACTCTGCATTTTAAATAATTTTATATAAATGCCCTATAAATTACTAAAATTATTCAAGTTTTAATTTTCTGTACATTTATGTCAGTATAACTGCTGAATGAGTCAGGGTTTTCTAAACAAAGTTTATGATATCTAGATATGATATGATATGATGTATTGGTTACTTTTATATTTCTGTGGTAAAACATGACTAAGGCAACTTATACAGGAGTTTGGATTTCTGGTTCCAGCAGCTTAGAGCACATGGTGGTGGTGTGGAGGGAGGGTGGCCGGAGCTGGAAGCTGAGAGCTGACTTGAGAAGGAGGAGCAGAGAGAGAAGTAGAAATGACAGGAGGATTTTAAATCTCAAAGCCTGTCCCCCGTGACGCATTTCCTCCAGGAAGTTCACATCATTTAAGTGTACCCAAACAGCAACAGCAATTAAAAAATCTGAGCCTATGGGGAATATTCTTATTCACCCCCCTTCTCACACACATGCACTCATATGGGGGGCGGGGCGGGAAACTGGCTCATTTTTGAGGACTATCAAGTCCAAAGCTTTTAGGACAAACTGGCAAGTTAGAAACTTACTCGTGCAAGATTACTTTACAGTCTTGTGAAATTTGTAGTTAGCTGGCAGGGCTGGAAGTTGAGATAGGAGGAGCTGATATAGTCTTGAGTCTAAAACCTATAAGGCAGTATGGGAATTTAGGTAGGATTGTTGTTAGAGTCATAAGTAGATGAGAAATATCAGCTTTGTCCTAGTGTCCTGCAACGGGCTGGATCAGGCTTACCCACGTTATTCGGAAAAGTCTGCTTAAGCCAGCTGGTTGTAGATATTGATCCTATGTCCAAAGTAACAGAAAATGTAACGTTTGACTGAAAAGTTGGGCATCATTGCACAGCCATGTTGACATTCAAAATTTGATCATCATCTGAGCTGTGTCATCTGAGCTGTGTCATCTGAGCTGTGTACTCTTTTTTGAAAAGTCCATTGGTAGGGCTCTGATTGGTGTAACGTTTGGAATCTCAGGGTCATTTTGATTTGCATTTCCCTGATGATTAAGGATATTGACATTTCTTTAAGTGCTTCTCAGCCATTCCAGATTCCTCTGCTGAGAATTCTCTGTTTAGCTCCCTACCCCATTTTTAAATTGGGCCTTTTGGAGTCTAACTTCTTGAGTTCTTTGTATATTTTGGATATTAGGTCTCTATCGTTGTAGAGTTAGTGAAGATCTTTTCCCAATCTGTTGGTTGCTGTTTTTGTCTTACTGACCAGTGTCTTTTGGCTTACAGAAGCTTTTCCGTTTCATGAGGTCCCGTTTGTCAATTGTGTGTGTGTATGTGTGTGTACACATATGTGTACGTGTACATATGTGCTTGTTTGTGCCTGTGGAGGCTGAGGGAGAACCATGGGAGTTATCTTCTAGAGCACTGTCTACTCCTCTGAGACAGTCTCAGCTGTGTTCTCCCTTTGCTTGTCTTGTTTTTAGTGTGACAGTTTTGAGCGTCATCTACAATGTGTTTAGTATGTAGTAGCCCATTCTTCTTCTTTTTAAAATTACTGAATAGTACTCTGTTGTATGAACATTAGGTTAGTCATTCTTTTGATGGAAACGAACAATTTCTAGTTCTTGCTGATGTGAATAATGCCGTATGGACACTTGTATGTGAGACTTTCCCTGCATGTGTTACTTCTTGTGGGCTAATACTTAGCAGTGTTCTGGTAGCTGATCATTTAACTGTGTAAGAGATGCCAGGCAGGTTCAGTGGTGGCACCATTTTCTGTCTTCACAACCAGTGTTTCGAGAGTTCTAACCATCCACATCCTCTTCAATGTGTGATAGCAGTCTTTTAAATTTAGCCATTTGGATGGGTACCTTTCTGCTTAAATTTGCATTTTCCTGATGAACAATTTTTGAGTTTCTTTTTTTGTTTTTGTTTTTTGGAGACAGGTTCTTCCTATATAACCCAGGTTGGCCTGGGCTTGGGATCGAACTGCTTCAACTTCCTGCCCGTTGCAAGTTCTGGTATAGAATATCAGGCCTGGCTTTTGAATGGTTCGTCTTACTTGCCATTCACATCATCTTTATTTTTGATGCATGTATGTATAGATTTTTGCCCGTCTTTTCTCACTGGGTTGTTACTGAGTCTATGTGAATTTTTGTATTGTAAGTATCTTACCCCATTTTTAGGCTTTTTATGTATTTTCTTTAAACATTTATTTCTTATTATTGTGTGAGTGCAGCTGTGCTTTGTTGGGGTCCACACTAGCCCCATGTTGGGGCGGCCAAAAAATGTCGCGGCCCAAGCTGCCGCTCTGGTCCGCGGGTCAGGGTTCAGCAAGAGCGAGAGTGAGGCTGGACTCAAGAATGGAGACCAGACAGAATGTGTTTCAATCCCGTTTATTCTTCAGTCTCTCTTCCTCTCTCCAAGTCCCAAGTCCTAAGTTCCTAGTCCCTAGTTCCTAGTGCCTCCAAGTTCTTTCTCCAAGTTACTTCTTCCAAGTGCCTGCTACCTAATGCCTAATAACTAACTCCTAGTTCCAAGTTGTACTCTCTGAAGTGTCTCCTTCTCTCTTCTGTGTCTCCCTAATGTCTAATGTGTCTGATTCTCTCTAAAGCCAAGTGTCTTCTACCTAATGTTTGATGTGTCTACTGTCTGCCTCTGCCTTTTATATGTCTCACTTCTAAGCCACGCCTCTAAGTTACACCTTTAATCATGCCCTTAGGTCTTGCCTCTAAATCTGATCTCCACACTTCTAAGTCATACTCTTAAGTCACACACCTTTAATCTCACACACCTTTAATCTCACACACCTTTAATCTCACACACCTTTAATCTCAAGGTATCTAAACCAAGATTATCAGAGTGTGCTCAGCTGTTGTAGGCTATTGTAATACAAGTCTCATGTCAGGGTATATGGCTCAAGATGGCTGCAAAGCTGATAGCCGCTTTCTGCTAAAAGTCGGCCCCCAACAGTGCTTGTAACACAATTTGTGTTTGTGTGTGCATGTGTGTGAGTGTGTGTGTGTATTTGTGTGCAAGTGCAAGTCAGAGAATAACTGTAGAATTAGTTCTTTCCTTCTGCCTTTATGTGGGTTCCAGAAATCTCCATCAGCTCACCAGGGTTGGGCTATAAGTAACTCTACTTGCTGAGGTAGCTGAGAGGTTTTAGCTTTTGATCCACTTTTGTATGGTCTATCTTCAGGCATTCCCTGGGAATCATGTGCTACAACCATGTGCTACAGATTACTTATTCATGACAGACTTGTTTCCCCTGAAGAAGGACTCTTTCACACTCCAGTTTTTGTTTAAGCTTTCATTGTTTTGGGATTTAACATGAAAACATTTCTTGTTGGTGCCCTTTGTTTGGTGTCTTCCTTCTCTGATCTATTTTCATAATGTCACAAGTTATTCTAAAACTCAGTCTGTTCGTGTTGCTACCCCTTGCAGAAAAGTCCTCACTGAACAGCCATCTCCCAGTAAATACCTTGGCCGTAGGTGATGTCCTCTTTTCCATGTTATGGGGTATGGTGAGAAGGGAAGACATCAGTTAGTGTTCCCAAATTGGAAGATTTAGGCATGACCTTTGTTACTTACGACATCTTATTTTTATGACCCATATTGTTCATATGGTGCATTTTATAGTCTCCTAAGCACCTGATATACTGTTGTGACACAGGAAACTTCAGAACCTATTTTTTTGGGGGGAGTGGGTAGGAAGGGGGCAAGCTTTTAGGGTTAAACAGACATTGGTGCTTGAAATGACTGACTTTAGGAGTGCAGATTCGTGATGTATTTTTTAATGTACTTTTATATTTGGAACCCCTAAAATTAAAGATAATCTAGGAGAGGAAATATAACCTTCACTGTAATTAGGAAGTAGCATTTACACTGGAAGTTGAAGATGTCTTGGGAATGGTGAGACTGTTTACTAGTTTGAATTTTCTCTGATGTTGGTACTGTGGCAGCTCTGTTAAGGGCTCTGCTGTTGTTTTGCTGAGAGACATTTCTAAGGAGCATTGTTGTCTAGGTCAGTATTCAGCTCTTATAAGAGGTGGTAGTACACTGGCAGCCATGGGCCTGGAGAAGTTGAGAGGTCCTGGGCCTGGCCTGGGTTTTGAAAACTTCAAAGCCCTCCTCCTGTGATGCAGTTCGTCCAACTAGGCCACTTATCTTTTAAAGTAGTGCCACTCCCTTGACATTTGTGAACCTATGGGAGCTATTCTTATTTAAAACACCATGATTGTATATTTTTAGAAGTACATATGTATTTGTTCAGGTTATGTTTATTCTTTAGTGGGTTCTTGGAGGTACCTTATTAAACTTTTATCACTGCATCCTAGTTAATATGTAGACCAGGTCCCTAGCAAACAGAGTAATGCAGAATGTGGGATATCCTTTAGTTTGTTGTCTTACCATCCAGAGCTCCATGGTGTGGTTAGGTTTAGAGTTGTGTCTTAGCATTTGCTCATGATGTGCAATGGAAATACTTTAAAGAAATGTCCTCAGTCCCGTGTCACTGTGAAGTTAGCTGTGGCTTGCCTCTCTTCAGCTCAGGGGATGACTGTTGTGGTACTGAAAACTCCAAGGGTGGTTAGACTTTGTAATTATCTGGTTGTACTCCTGTGTAATTAGATCCTGCTGTGCTTCCATTTAAGCCCTCCAGGGATTTCCCATTGTACTGAGAATGGGACACAAACAGCCCAGCAGGTCACCTGCTTCTGCTCTCACTGCGACTTGGGACTCCTTGCTTCTGCACAGCCTCTGGCCCCCAAGTGCACCCCAGCCCAGGCCTTTATAGTTTTGTTCTAATCTGCTTCTCCATTTCTGTTTTTCACTCTTCTTTCTTTAGACCTGTATACACCTTTCGGGTATAAGATCATTGTTAACCGCCTGAGCAAAGGTCTTTATCAGTCTCTGCTTCCCAGTAGTCACCTGTTCCACTGGACTACTTTTATTGTCCCTTTAATACATGTCACACTCTCATTGGCCAGTGGTCCTCTGGGCAGCCTTTACATTTCTGCTTGCTTCTCCAATCATTGTGATGTCCCTGTACAAGGGAACACACCATGGCTGTTTCCTAAGTGTTAGAAGAGATGACTGCCATTCTCATAATTATTCTCATTGAAATAAAGTGACTTGTTGAAGCCAACTTGGAACTAAAAAGATACTAATTCATACAGTTGCCATTTAGATTACTCAATAATTGATCTATCTTTTCATTATGCAATCCAGAATTCAATTACTGTAGAAACAGATACTCTTGTGTCTGGAGCTGGTGTCTCTATATAAGGTCCTGTCTTACATTTGATTTGTTTTGTTGTGATTTCACTTTCTTCCAGCTGTTTAAGGCAGATGGCTGAATAATAATTGTCTTTTTAAGAGATTCATATTATTTCCAAGACATTGAAGACTTGGCAAAATGTTGCTGGTGTGTGTTGGTTTCTTGGTGAAGCATGCTGAGAGAGTGCCAGAACCAGAGTCAGGAACGTCAGGCTCCCCTTGTGATTCTGCTGGTACCAGCTCCACGTGAAAAGCACCTGGCTCTCACTTCCTTAATTCATAAAACAGTAGGGTTGAATAAAATGATTGCAAATATCTGCCTTCTTTTAACAGTATGTAATTATGTAGTTCTGGGCATAACCCAGTCTTTTCATTTATTTATTTATTTGCATTGATATGCACTATCTATGATAGTTGTCCAGAGAGCATTAAGCTTTTGCAAGAGCGAAAAGTTGAGTTTGTTTCACTTAGCTGAACCTAAAAACATCTAAGGAATCCAGAAATGGTTACTTGTATTATTTCACTTCAGAGGTCACTTGTTTTTGGCAGTAGCTGTGGTAAGGATACCATACATAATTTATGGAAACGTTGACTTGGAAATACACAGTATTAGTTAACTAAATAGTCACAGGTTACCTCTAGGGAGCTTATTTGACTTTTGTTTTGTTCAAGGATCTCCACTGTGTTCTTGGTGGAGAAATCCTTTAGGATAATATTTGTAATTTTAGCCTAAAATGTCTTTTCTATCACATCAGTTTATTTTAATATAAAATCTATATTATAAGGAACTTGCCAATAAAAACATCACAGAACTAGATTAACATAACTGTTACTGGTTATTTTATAAATGTTGCAGTTTTATCTTAACTCGGCTAGCTCCCAAGTAATTGAGACAGGACTTACTATATTTATTTAACAGCTTTACAGCACAACTACTGAGCAGTATCAATCTACTTTAATTCTGTAAACTAATCTGGCTACTTCCCAGCCCAAATCCCCAAGATACTTGAGTTTTATGGCTTTCTCTGTGCCAGCTGTTTTCTTATGTCTCCTGGACCCTCTCCCTAGAGGCTGAATTCCCACTTCCTCTCTCTCCCTCCCTGCCTCTGCCTGGGAGGAAGTCTAGCCCTGCTTTCTCCCCTGCTCAGTCAGTGGCTGATTACTTCTTTACTGACCAATCAGAGAATAATTGTGGAGCAGTGTTTACACAACAATGAGGGAGGAGATTTTCAGAATAAGGATTGCAGCCACATATGGGAGCATTTGAACATGGGAGAAGTCAGCATTTGAACAATACAAGGGCAATCTTTACAGAGGGCACTGTAACATTATACACAGCAACTCAATGAGTGCTTGACTAGACCCAAAGTCTGCACATCAAAGTGAACTACAGTACAGTTAAACAGCCCTTCAGAAGCCATGCAGCTTCTCTTTGGATTTTATACTTTCCCTGTCAAATAACTTGGTATTCACGTACCTGTCACCAAACCAAACCCCAAAACAAACCCAAATCAAAAAAACCCTAAATGTCTACAACAGTTAAAACTAGAAAAATAATCAGATTTGTGTCCTCCTTCAGGACTCATGTGTGTCCTGTATGTTCTTCATTCTCCCCCCACCACCTGATAGTATTCTTTCTTACTCTACCCGCTGCATGTGGTGCTACACCCCACGTGGACATCTCTTTGACTGCATGTATACATGGATAGGAAAGGCTCCACATGTGAGGGCTACCTTGCAATTTTTCTCTTTCTGACATTGGTGGCTTTGTTTAATTATTACACATTCTAAGTCTATTCATTTTCTTGACAATTTTGTGATCATTTTATATCATTTACCAGGTTTTCAGTAACCATTCATCTGTTAGCAGACGTATCCTTGCTGTATTCCAAATATAGCAACAGTAAATACGAGGGGACAAATATCTCCGTGGTAGGATATGGAGTTCTGTGGGTATATGCCCAGAAGTGACATAGTTGAGTCATGTACTAGTTCTATTTTGACAGTTTTGAGCAACCTCCAAACTGAATTCCATAAAAGCTGTATTAATTTGCATCCCCACCAGCAGTGAATAATGTTTTTTATAATTCTTTTCTGTAAATTACATATCTGTTTGTTTGTTTTGGACCAGGGTTTCTCTGTAGCCTTGGTTGTCCTGGAACTCACTTTGTAGACCAGGCTGGCTTGAAACTCATAGAGATCCACCTGCCTCTGCATCCAAGTTCTGTGATTAAAGACTCATTCCACCAGCTTAGCTACATACCAGTTTTAAGAAACATTACAGGATGCTGTGTTCTGTTCCATATTCTGTAGTGCAGTAGTCCTCACAACCTGTTAACTACCTCTTACCATTTCACAACCTCCTGTAGGGAGGGTGGGACAGAAGACATTTTAAAATGCAAATGGTATTAACAAGGTATTGCCAGTAACTTTAACCTTTTGAGGTTGTGTGCCAAACATGTTTTTAGAGGTGACAGGCAGTTTATGCTTGTCAGTTGAGAACCCTGGCTTTAGAATAAAAATAGCCTTAGTCTGAAGATTAGTTAGTTCTTTCATTGGTTATTGGAGTTTGAGAAAGTCATGTAACTTAGAAAAAAAAAACAAACCAAAAACAAAAAAACTCGAAAAACTTAGTTTCTATTTAAAGTGAGATTGGTAATATTTGCTAATAGGATTTTGTGATGACTTACTCAGACTACAAAAATCTGTTTCATAGAGGCTCAGTAACTAGTGGTTTTAGAAAACTGTAAAGAGGGATGGTTCAGCACTTGCTTTCTTGCAGAGAACTGGAGTTGGTTTCTAGTTTAGCACCTACTGCTAGGGGCTCACAGTCACCTGTAAATCCAGCTTCATGGGATCTGACGCCCTCTTCTGGCCTCTAAGGGCACCCACACATATACATAAACAAAAATAAATCTTTTATAAAGAGAAAAACTTAACAGTTTAAACAGCTCTAACTTTCATGTTGTTTTGGGGCAATGTTGCATTTCTGTCCTGCTCATTGTCCTGGATAGTTTGCATCAACTTGACACAAGCTGCAATTCTCAGAGAAGAGGGATCACCTCCATCAGACTAACCTGTAGGCATATGTGCGGTGTGCCACCCGTCAACCCGTGGGCCTGGGTTTGTAAGAAACTAAGTACAGTAAGCCATGGGGAGCAAGGTAGTAAGCCGCACTCCTACATGGTCTCTGCTTCCGCGTGTCTTCCCTCTGGGATGGAGTACAGGTTGTGAGTGCTAATGCTTCAGTTGCTTTTGGTCAGTGTTTTATCAGAGTAACAGAAAGCAAATGGCATTTACCGAAGCTGCTTTCTGAGCTGCTTCTGGACAGCCCCAACTAGGGGCTTGCACTGTTTGCACAGATCCCATTCTTCCTTGCTAGTTGGGAGGGCTGTCTTCTTTCTGTCCACCCTGGCTCTGTGTCCTGGGCTTTAGCTTTGTTCCTAGTTCTGCATCAGGCCCTTCTTGCTCTGACAACCTGCTGTGGTCTGTTCCTGACTGCAGGCTGGACTGCTACAGTGTGACTTTGAGATCATCCTCTTCTGGCTTCACCTGAAAACCAGTGTAATGAGAGGCATGCAAATCTCAGATGTATGATCATGTATGACCCCAGATTCTTTAGATTTGAGAAAAACTCTTCTTATGACTGTTCACCTCTGGCTTTAAACTTGAATATTCATTCAAACAATCTCAGGAAGAGAAAGTGATTTGCTCTGTTTGCTTGAAAAGAATGTGTAGTCACAGACTTTCATTAGCTTGGGATATGCTTGAGAAGCGTTCAGTTGTGAATTCCAATGCTTGGCTTTTCTGAGAAGCTGAGCTGCACAACTGTGGAGTGAGAGGTGCCAGTTGACGCTGTCACAGCTGCCTGGGGCAGTGCTGGAGTTAGCTCTGTCATTGTCACCACTCTCTGTGTTTCTGTTGGGACCATGGCCTCTCTGTTGTCCCAAGACCTCTTGTAATGGTGTTATTTTCAGCCACACTTATGATTTCATGCTTTTTAGACATGAAAGGGTTTGGTTTGCGGCAAACCCATCTGTTCAGAGGATCTTAGAAAATTTGTATGATTTTGCCCATTTGAATACTTGCTTATGATTTTTGTTTACATTTGCAAGGGAAGATATAAGCCCCAGATTATAGATTATCACTTACATTTGGAGTAAAAAATTGTGATGGACTAAGGAATGAGGTGTGATAGTTTTACTTGATTGAATTTTGATATTTAAATGTGCTAGAAAAATTAAGATTGGCTAAAATATTATCATCTGAAACTATTAAAAAGATGTGATTACTTATGAATGTTTGACCATTGTTGTAAGTTGCTAGCCACAGGTTTTTGGAAAAAGGACACTCCCTTCCCCAAGCAAAATCTGAGGATGGGTAAGCCCTGTATGTACATAAATAGTATATTTAAGAAATCTTTGCATATCCCTATAGAGACATTACATTTTCTCTAGATACTTACAAATTCTAGTAGAATGTAAGTAGTTGTCATGTTGTATCGCTCATGGAATCATGAGAATACAAAGTAGTATGAGCACGTTCAATGCAGATGTAACGGTCCTGCCTTCCCCGGTGCGATCTGGAATCCCCTGGATCAATCTGTGGATACAGAAGTGTGGCTATAGAGTTTGTGAAGGGCTACTGTAAAAATGATGGACTTGTGCTTGCTAGTTACAGTGTTGATTAGCATTTCAGTACAGTACAGGCATCACATGCAAATGTTACATGCATAAATTTAGATACATGACCTCTGTTTCCCATTAAATATGTTTTATAAATATAAGGGAATTTATAAAAGAAAGGTTTAAAAACAGTACTTTTATTCTATTCATTTATTCAAGTATCTGTCTCTAGTATGCAACTTGCTGATACATTTCTCAGGATTGGAGAAGTAACAAGGAATTGTGTCTTTTCATGTTGCTGAAGATGGTATATATAAAGAACAGTGTAGTAGTTTTTATGGATTAACTCACATGGTTTTAACAAAAAGGTTCCCCCCCCATTGGTCTACTTTTTGATGCATGTGATAGAATTAAATGAATTTATTAGATATATAATATGTATTTATATTACATATAAATATATAGGAGGGGTGGGCATCTTGACACTCATGGAGGTAGAAGACAATTTACTAGAGTTGCTTCTCTCCTTCTACCATGTGGGTCCTGGGGATCCAGCTTTTCCTCAGGGACAAACTTACATCATCAGGCATGCAAGTGCCTTTACTCACTAAGCCATCTCCGCAGCCTGACCGTTCTTTAGGTAGATCCTGATTCTCAGATGTCAGTAGTTTTAATGATGTTTGTGAGCGTCTGTTGAGGCATTAGTGGTCAGCACAACACTGTTCTTGAGGAGAATGTAAGTGGTATGTGTCAGTGGCGCTCATGCAAAGCCTGCTGAGGTGTGTTTCTCTCCAGAGTTAAACGATGCCTCACCTGTACTTACTAGATGCTAGATGCTGATTTTGTGCCTTAGGTCTTGAGATAAATACCATATATAACAATGATTACAAAAAGAATGTGTTACATTTAGCCGTGGATAGCATCACTAAGAAGGGCATACTTGGTGCTTTAAAGAAAAGCTTTTTTGCTTTGTTATTTTGATTTTTTCTTTTCCCCAATGTCTATCTGCCAGTCTGTTCATCCCTCCCTTCCTCCTTCCCTCCCTTCTTTCTTCCCTCCTTTCCTCCCTCCTTTCTTCCTTTTCTCCCTCCTTTCCTTCTTTCCTTCCTCCCTGCCCCTCCTTCCCTCCCTCCTTTTCTCCTTCCCTTCTTTCCCCCTCCTTTCTCTTCCTTTCCTTCCCTCCTTTCCCTCTCTCTCCTCCCCTTTCTTTCATTCAATAAATAAGGTCCTATTTATTCCAGACTGTCCTGGAACTTACTCTGTAGCCCTAGGCTAGTTTCAAACCCTTACTGACACTCCTGCTTCAGGCTCGAGTGTTGGGATTACACATGTGGGCCACCACCACTCACCTGCCCTTTCTGCCTGTTTTGGTTTGGCTTTTGAATAGGATCGTTTATGTAGACCCTGCCCTGGAACCTGCTCTGTAGGTCACGTTGGCCTCACTTGGTTGATAGGGACCCTCCTGCCTCTGCCTCCAAGTATTGTGATTACAGATAATAATACATCATGCCCAGACTTTGTTTCTTGGTCTCAGGTTCTGACTCTCTCCATCTCCCTCTCCCTTTCTGCCACCCCCCCCCAAGCAGCTACCAGTTTATGTTTTGAATATAATCCAGCATAATTTATAATTTAATATAGTTGCATCATTATTGATCTTGGGCAAAATGAATGACTATAGACTATCTACATAATGAAAATAAAGAAGAACTTTATTAGAAAATGTATATGCTCACAATCTTGTTCAAGGACCTGAAAGTAAAGATGTCGGCAGGGCAGGGAGCCCGTCTGCTAGTCAGGAGCAGAGCAGCACTGCTCCAAGCTGTGGGCCTCGGGCCTCTCTAACATTTGTCACAATGGGAACATCTTTGAAGTTCCTGTCACTCTTTGAGCCTACTTTCTTCCTTTCGGCCTCCTGAGACGGTGGGACAGCTCCATAGCTGTGGTTCTCATCTAAGCTGCTTTTGCTTACAGGGACATTCAGCTACATTTGGAGATATTTTTGGTTGTCAGAACTGTGAAGACTAATTTTGTCTTTTGTTATTTGTGGACAGTGATACACCCTACAATCCACAAGGAAGAATTATACTACTCGAAATTTCAGTAGTGCCAAAGGTGAGAGACCTAGTAATAAAGCATTAGTGTCCTCCCAGAGTGGGAGAGGAGGAGGATGAATTTTCTAGTGTAATATTCTGACCATTCAGAGAAACTAACAGTTGAGGCTCCATATTAGTTTCTGCCTTAGAATGGTATACTAGCTATGATAAGTCTCCTATGCATTTTATAACCTTATCTTTGGATGGAAAAGAATTTTAGGGTCTAGGTTAATTTCAGTGAGGGACAATTTGCTTTATGTGATTGGTGCAAATTCAGAAACTGCCTGTTCTTTGGTTTTGATTGTGATGAATATCATGGCCAGATGCAGTTGGAGGAAAGGGCTTGTTTGGCTCACACACTTCTCAGCCTTCAGCAGTCTGACACTGAGGGAAGTCAGGGTAGGTACTCAAGGCTGGCTCCTGAAGCCAGCACCGTGGACGAAGGCTCCTTCCGAGCCTGTTCACTTATGCCACCAGACACACCCACTTAGGGATGGCGTTCCTGGCCCTCCCTTGCAGGCATAAATGTTTTTTGCAACCTATTTTTAATAAGGATTCAACCTTTCCTCCACCACCACCCAGCAGAGGTAGTGGGAGCGAAAAGTTATTAGGTATTGGGGAAGTAGACCGTTCAACAATAGTTCTCTTGGGGCGAGCATGATCTTGTTTGGCAAGTTCAGTCCCACAGCAAACAGCAAATACAGATCAGCAGCTGCAGACCAGTCCTCTAGGTAGGCAGACACCAAACACCACCTACAGTCTACACAGGCAGACACCAGACAGGAGCCTGCAGGAGTAGTTCAATCCTGAAGGGACCACAAGGCTCAGAATAGACCTGAGGCCGCGGAAGCGGCAAGCTGCCACAGGAACCTCATGAGCTCACCTCATGGGTGAGTTTCTCTCAATGGCAGCGTTGCCACAAGTGAGCTCAAGAACTCTCTGTAAGGGGAACCAATACATACCTGCTATTAGTGAAGAACAGCGAGGTGGAGCCAACCAAACCGAGGCACTGATGATCCTTTCCCACTGCCTGTGGTTCATATTTCTATTCCTCCATCACAGATTTTTCACATGTCTGCTGTAGCAAAACATCCTTTCACCTGTGTCTGCTTCAGGAAAACATTCTTCACAGACAGTTAGGACCCTGGGTGGTTTTTGTTTTTCCTATTGAAAATAGATTTTTTTTCATACAATATATTCTGATTAGAGTTTTCCTAACTCCCAACTTCTCCCAGAAGATTCCCAATGTTACCATCCATACCCTTTATTTCTCTTTCTCATTAGAAAACAAATAAACATCTTAATAAGATAAAATATAATAAAAACAAACCAGAATACGACAAAACAAAGAGGCAGAAAATATAGCGAAAGAAAAGGCACGAGAGACATAGACATAGAGACACATAGACACATAGACATAGAGACATAGACATAGAGACACATAGACACATAGACATAGAGACATAGACATAGAGACACATAGACACATAGACATAGAGACATAGACATAGACACATAGACATAGAGACACATAGACACATAGACATAGAGACATAGACATAGAGACACATAGACACATAGACATAGAGACATAGACAATAGAGACACATAGACACATAGACATAGAGACATAGACATAGAGACACATAGATTTGCACTCATAGAAAGCCCGTAAAAACATAAAACCAGAAACCATAACATACAAGCAAAAGACCTGCAACATATTAAAAAAAATGCCCAGGCAAAGTTTTATGAGATAAACAAAACAAAACAAAAATTTAATTTACAAAACAGCACTGAGTTTGTCTTATGTTGGCTATCCACTGCTGGCCTGTTCTTTAAGTGTGGTTAGTATACCCAGTGAGACTGTGGAAAAACCTAATTTTTCCTTTGCAAGTGGTTATCAATTGGAGATAGCATCTAGGTTAGGGATGAGGGCATGTGTCTAATTCCTCTCAGCCCTGGGGCCCCATCTGGCTTAGGTGTGTAGGGCCTGTGCATGCTGCCACGGTCTCTGAGTTCATATGTACGTCAGTACTGGTGTGTCTACAGCTGGGTTGCCATGGTGTTTTCCATCCCCATCGACTCTTAACATAGTTTTGCTTCCTTTTCTGCAGAGTTAGGACTGTTTTAAATTTAGTGACTGTGGTTTCTTTTCTGATGTAGTTGATATAATGGAGAAGTTGAAATGTGGTCTTTTTAGGGCAAAATGAGTCATAAGTCAGAATATATAGATATTTATGGGAAAAGATTAATATAACAAACGTAGAAGATAGGAGAATAATTTGAAAACCTCTTTATTTGTAACTTTTAAGGCAAATAAATTATAGCTCTAAAATTGTGTTGTTGTAAAACATAAAACCCAGATAATTGGTATGCTTTTCTGTTTGACTCTCAGTTTTAAAAGACTCTAATTGGTGCATTGTTTATATTGCTCACTAAACACAGTGTTTGGATGGTAGAGAGAGAGCCGAGGACTCACGTGATAACAGCTCTGAGCTGTGCTGTGCTCCTAAACAATTATAGTGCAGGGCTGCCAACGGTGATGTCACCGTCAGCAGAGAAAGGACACTTGGAGACTCTCCATAACCATGATGAGAGGACAGAGGGAGTTTGTGCAGAATTGGAAGGAAGCACTGTTAAAATTCCTACTGTGTTCCTGTGTTCTGTTGCTTTAAATGATGTTTACAACATTTGATTATTTATAATGTGCAAGTTGTATTTATCATCAGGAAAAGCGAGGATACAGAATATAGAAGCAGTTGTTCTTCGTTGCAGCAGCTGCACACTGGGGCTGGACCAGAGAAAATAATGCTGGTTTCCTTTCACACTGTGTCTGCCTGCATAATAGCCACACAGCGTGACGACAGTAACACTGACCTAACTCAGCGGTGACTCCTAGCACTATTTACACATTACTGCTGTCTTGTAGTATTGATTTGTGTGTGAAACACAACTGAACACAAACAAAACCAACAGAAATCACAAAGCTTTATCACAGCCAGAAAGAGGTTAATTTAAAAGTAGTTTTCTGCCTGAGTGGTGTGTAGTCTTTGTCCTGGGGAGGCTGAGCGGTCTCTGGGCAGCCTGGGCTCCTTGGTGTGACCCTCCCAAGACCCAGTGAGCTACCTCAATTTTCTGAATGTCAGCGGTCCTCTGTCAGCTGCTCAGAGCCTGTTGGGCTGTTTTGCTTAGATTTTCACAGTTTTTTCCCTTGGATCATTACCTTTCATACTAGACTTGGAACCCACATAAGAAAAGATGGTGTTGCCTGGCAGTTCTTTTTTGGCAGTGAGGAAACCGTGCCATCCTTTGGGTACTGGGTACTAAGTTTAGGGCACTAGGTACATTAGGCCTTGAACTGACTCGTGTTTCATTTTGTTTTGACATTTTCTGTCATAGTCAAGTGCATCAGTAAGGTTAATAGTCTGTAGGTAGTAATAATAGCAGGCAACTAGAATGAGGTGCATGCTTCCTAAACGAGCCTCTGTCAACCTCTTTGATACCTGCCTCATCCCTGCTTAGCTCAGGCCCCTTAGTTCATAGTAACTGAAACTGAACAACAGTAGCCCTCCGTGGTCTTCAAATTTCTTATCCATTCTTGGAAAAAAAATGCTGGAATGTTTTTCTGCAGGAGAAGCATTGTGTTTCATTTATTCATCTCTCTCTCTCTCTCTCTCTCTCTCTCTCTCTCTCTCTCTCTCTTTCTCTTTCTCTCTTTCTCTGTCTCTCTCTCTCTCTGTTGTATACTGAGCAGGCTTTGGGTGTCTTCCTCTGCCACGCCCCATCTGTTGCTTTGAGGCAGGGCTTCTCGCTGAACCTAGGCTCACATTTGCTCTGCTAGGCTTGAAACCAGTAAAGCCTCAATGGTGTTTTTATCTTACTCCCTTGGAGTTGGGGTTCCAGGGACGTATGGGATGCCTGGCTTGTTATGTGGGTGCTGGGATCTGAGCACCACTCAGGATTGTGCAGCAAGTACTCTTATCTGCTGAGCTATCATTCCTTTAACCCTAAAGCATTCCATCTCTTTTATCTATAGATGTCTGTGGATAAAATATCTATGAGGAAAAGTGAAGTATTTGTAAAGTATTTGTCCCCATCCAGGGTGACAGGCTTTAACACAGATGTTATTTTTATTGCATTTTCCCCAAGTAGACCAATGAAACTGATGCTTCTCATTTCCTGGGCTTTGTGACTTGAACTGTGGTAGTTGGTGTGTGTGTCTGTGTCCGTGTGTATGTGTATATGTGTGTGTATGTGTATATGTGTGTATGTGTATATATCCACCCATCATTGTCTTTTGTAAATCACAGTCTTTACCACCTTTACTTTTTGGCTAAAATGGAAGTCCATGGACTCAGGGTAGCTTGGTTATATTATTTCCTAGCTCTGTGATTCTTGGGTATGTTACTAATAACCTGCTAGTGTCACATTTTATCAGTGCCTTTTTGGAGAGAACGGTGCACCAGACTTGCCTTTTGAGCATCCAATTTTCTTGAAAAACTGTCATCTTCAATTTATGAATGCTATATACAAACAAATGAATAAAAACTGGCCAATTTTTCCCTGTAATCCTACTTAAAGATTGTCCATAAATAATTGCTATTAATAGTAGTTGTACTTGTTGAAAATAATTTGAATAAAATGCCTTGGTAGCCCAACCATTCATTTTTTTTTCCTGTTACTGAACTGTCTGCTTGAAAGCTGACACTTGTCAAACAACTGGTGACATCTGTCATGGTTTATGCTAATCTTGTTTCATGTAAAAGTTCAACTAACATGAATAGACCTACACTTTTGTTGGTTAAGTTAAAAAAAAAAAACTGACAAAGATACTTTTCTATGCGTTCCTCACTGTAGACTTTGTATAGTACTGGGGATAAGCTGCTTCTAAGCTTCCATTCTGAACAGAGCAGCAGTTTCTAGTGTGACATTCAGAGGGTCAGGGGTGGAGCTGTTATTCTTCAGGAATGAAGTAGTATATTTTTATCAGCCATTGCTCTATTATAGTTTCTTCCCTGAACTATTTCATTTTTTATTAATTGATCCCCTTTGTTGATTTTCTCCAAAATATTCTATTTCAGATAAAAAATGGCTTGTTTTCATATTTCACTGTTCTATAAAAATGTAATAAAAAGGTCCAGTTAGCATTATATGTTGGTTTGAGTCTCCATTCAGCAGGAGAAATAGAAATGTACCATGTCTACAAGTGAAAAACATCACAGTTCCCTGGACTTCCGCTATTTTTTGCCCGAGGCGTTGGAACTATTTGGTTCATTTGCTGGTTCATTAAATGGAGGTTGAGAAAGTGTTTTCTCTGGTTGGAGGCTTTAGGTTGCCCTGCATCAGAGAATGCTTCTAGCTTTATCAGACCTCACTTTATCATACATTCCCTTCTGTTCTAAGACTGCATGTTATATCAGTACTGATAAAACTTCCAGAAATGATTTCTGTTTGTCTGAGCCTATGGTCTCCTCGGGATTAGCAAGAGGCCCTTTTTGTTTTTACATTTCTTCCTTTGTTTTGGTCGTTATGGAACCTTAAACTACGTTTCAGTGTCTTCACTGTTATTCTCATCACTGTGATGCAGATACCCAGAAGAACAGCTTAGGGAGGAAGGATCTACTTCACTTTGTTTCTTTAGTCCATTAGGGTGAGAAAGGCATGATGGAGCAGAGCAGTTCACATCACATGGTGGCCAGAAAGCAGACAGGAAAGAAGAGTTAGGGATAGGATTTCTCCAAGGACCTGTCTGTCACCAGTGATCTACCTACCTTCTCTAGCTATGTCCTTCCTGGCAAAGCTTCTAGAATGTCTCCGTAGAGTCTGTTATAACTGGTTACCAGAGAGCTTTTGGCTGCAGTTCATATTCATTCCAGAACATTCTACATGTGTCTCTTCAAGGCTTATGGCATCTTGAAAGGCAAAATACATTTGGTTCATTTCCAAGACCTGCTAATCTTAGCAATTCTTTGGGTTCAAAGTCTCCTGTGAGACTCAAGGCAGAGTTCTACTGCTAAATCCTTATAAAAATAAAAATTAAAAAAAAAGGAAGTTGCAAACTTAGCAGTAGACAGAGCAGCAGAGGGTAAACATTTTCATTGCAAAAGGGAAGAAGAGGAGAATCTGAGGAAGGATTAAACTAAAGCAAGACCCACACCTAGCAAGACAACCTCTTATTGTGCAACACTGTAATGGCCTTGTGTCTGGCAGCTAGAGCACACAGCGACACAGTGTGAGCTGCAGTTGTTGAGGGCAGCCCACCCCAGTGGCCTTGCTGTTTGCAGCCCACTTGTCCTCTCTCCGAGGCTTAGCTCCATTTGCTACTCATAGCTCTCTTTGGCAGGTGTTCTACTTCCTGGCATCACCAATGTCTCAGGGCTCAGGTCTTCTATATGACTTTGATTTTACCCTCTTAGTTTCATATACCAGCTGTTCATTCAGACTTTGCTTCCCCCATCTTTGCTATCTCCTAGGTCCCCCTCCCCCTTCTTCTGTGTGTGTGTGTGTGTGTGTGTGTGTGTGTGTGTGTGTGTGTATATGCTTGCTAGCTTGTGTAGGTGTTTTGCCTGTATATATATTTGTGCACCTTACATGTGTCTGGTACCCAAGGAGGCTAGAAGATGTCATCAGGTCCCCTGGAACTAGAGTTACAGATGGTTGTGAGCCACCGTGTGAGTGCTGGGAATCAAGCCTAGTCCTCTACAAGAGCAGCCAGTTCTCTTAACTTCTGAGCCATTTCTCCATTTCCTCCCTTGAAACCTTGGAAGTCTCCATGACCCTATAACTTGTATATTTCTCATGCTTGGAAAACCAGTAGGATGGGGCTGGCAGCACAGCTAACTGCCAGTGATATAGCTGGGTACTCTGGACCACAGGGGAAATGCTGTCCGAGTGGCCAGGTGACTGGGCTCAAGAAAGTGAATTATGAAATAATTCCCTAGATATTCTCGTGTCAGCAAGGCACTCTAGACCTTAGGGGACTGCTTTCAGACTAGTTTAATCCTTCATAACCTAGAATCTAAGGTGGGTAATTCCCAAGATACCATCAAAACACCTTTCTTTTGTCCCATGCAAAGTTCTTATCTTTATTATTTGAAACAGGATCTAACTATATGACCTAGACAATAATAGCTTCAGTGAGTACTTTGGAGTGCAGGTGATTTTTGGTTGTTGTTTTGGTTTGTTTTTGGCTCATGATGGGATTGAATCCTGAGCCTTTGGCTTATTTTTAACGGCACTAATCTCTTCAGAAGCCATATTTTCTACAGTCCCAACTTTACATAGACTTTTCTCACTAAACCCCAAGTTTCCAAGTCTTTTAGATTTGCTTTTTGCATCCAATTCTCATTGTAAACCTTGCTGAAAGTAGCTAGCAGTGGCCATGTCACAAGCAGAATGCTTCAGTGACTTAACATTCCCTCAGCTAGATTAATATGGCTTCCCACAAGTTTTCATGGCATAATGTGAAGAATTCCTTCCCTGAGTATACATACTCAGCTTCTAGGTCAGTTCCCTGCCCACATAATGTGCACAGAACCATCCATTAAAAGCTGTACTCTTCAGCAGCCTGGGCTCTGTAGCCTGCTTCTTCAAATTCTTCCTACAAACCAGTTCCAAAGGCTGAACAGCATCTCCCTCCTCCAAAGCCCTATTAAGGACCCTAGTTCCTGCTACTGTTTTATTATTATTATTATTATTATTATTATTATTATTATTATTATATTGTCACTATGTTCCAAAGCCTGACAGAAGGGACAAAAGATTTGTTTTAGCTAGCAGATTTGGAAGTTTTATTTCTCATGTCAGAGAGCGCAGAGCAGCACGGTGCTATGGATCCAGAAGGCAGAAGGCTAGGAAGACACCAGGAGCAAGACAGCATGAAGATCCTGCTTTGTCGAGCTAGCTCCCGCCTCTCAGTCTCTAGAACTTCTCAAAGTACTGCCATTAACTGGACACCAAATCAATATATATTCGTCACAGTGAGCTAGTGGGAGCTTCTGCTTCAGAACAACTCTGGAAGAGCTGTCTTATCAGGTACTGTGTAGTTTGAGCACACTTGTATTTTTCTGGATAAGCCAGGTAATTGGAATGCACCAAGCCAAGACAGTAGTTCAGGAAGTGGGACGGATGACTTGTCAGGGACAGCCAGGACAAGGCAGGACCTGCAGTGCACCTCTATTCCCAAAGTAAGGATTAAGGCAAGTCTGAAGTAAAATCAGTGTCCCTGTTCCCAGTTTATAGTAGAATTGTGCTTTCTGGCAAAAGGTAAAAGCCTTTGAATGCTATTTATAACAGCATCAGTTCAGTCAACTGTTCCTTTAAAACATGTATAGTGAAAGCTTTTTATTTTTTTAAAAATTAATTTAGGGCCAGAGAGATAGCCCAGGGAGGAAAGACACACACGGCCAAGCTGATGGACCTGAGTTTGATCCCCAGAAAACTCACATGGTGGAAGGAGAAAATTGACTCCATAGAAATTCTCCTCAGACCGCCATATGTGCTCACATGCACACAAACCAAATGTAAAGTGTTAGCATCAGCTCTTTCCTAGGAGGAACATCATAGATTGTAGTTAAAACATGTGCCCTCCCTGCCTGCCTCCCTCCCTCCCTCCCTCCCTCCCTCCCTCCCTGCCTCCCTCCCTCCCTCCCTCCCTGCCTCCCTCCCTCCCTCCCTCCCTCCCTCCCTCCCTCCCTGCCTGCCTCCCTCCCTCCCTCCCTCCCTCCCTCCCTCCCTCCCTCCCTCCCTCCCTCCCTCCCTCCCTCCCTCCCTTCCTCCCTCCCTCCCTCCCTTCCATTTTATTAAAGATAGGGTCTCACTATGTAGCCTTGGCTGGCCTGGAATGTCTCTGCTTCCCAAGTGGGATTAAAGACAAGCTGCCTAGTTGTTCTGTTTTACACATTAAAACCACAAATGCTAAGGCATGGGGTTTGTTTTGCTAGTGAGTGGAAAATCTAGGATTGTATTGCTTCAAGAGCATACCCCCTCTTTTTTTCTTTTGAGATTAGCTAGCCCTATTTATCTATGTGGAATATAGGCAAGTAGAACTATCTGGAATCTTATTCACTGCCACTGTTATTAGTTATTGATCGTATGTGCTCATAAACTGCTCTAATCTTCAGAAAAACTATAGTATAATTACTAGGAGATTTGAAATTTATTCGAAACTATTTATTTATTTATTATTTTTCCCCTTGCTAGTGTGTGTAATTGTACACAGTTTCTTATATCTTTTTTGTATATGTATTTTTATCTATTTGTGTGATTTTTTTTTTTTTTTTTGACCTCTATTATTTTCTGTGATGGAAACCAGTTCTACTAGGCCCTTCTTTCTATCTTGGTGGAAGGAAATAATGGAAGAGTGAAACAAAACAAAAAAACCAGCTTTAACCTGCTAGTGAGGCAGCTTATTTTTATTTCCCAGCACTGGAGATGTTGGTGGTGGCAGAGAAACCCATAAAGCTAGATTAAACAAAGGCACAGAGAGCCAGACCGAGAGCTACACTGTTACCATGTCAGATGAGCACCTCTGGGGAGTGGGGGAGCACAGTGAATAATGAAGTAACACTGGTTTGTGCTGTTTAGTAGTTTTACTCTTAAAAGTGAATGAAAGAAAAGATGACCTTTTGTTGTTTGCATGGAAATAAACAACACAGGTAAATGTTTCCATGTGGTTAGAGAGGGTATTGTTGTCCTGGAAATTGTAGAATTATGTCATAAAAGAAAAATCGCAGTTACTTAAAACTTTGTGTGTATATGTGTAGCTGTATCGATCTCAGGACATCAAGTTGGTTTTGAAAGACAATAAAAACAATATTTTTGGTTCTGAGGAACCAAATATATCTTGGATTTTAAAAGTAACTTGTTTTTTAGAAGTTTTAGTCTGTGTTTAAAAAGGTTTTTTTGGTGAGGTAGGGTACATGGGAGAGCATTGGTCTTATACTGTGCCCTGATGGTGTGAGGATGGTATGGGTAAGGTATGGTTGGGAAGCCCAGCATTGGAAGGCGGGGTCTGGCTTCCTCTTTCCTTCATCAGGGTCTTACCAGCATCAGACTGTACGTTCTCAAGTTATAGTCTGTAGTGTCAAAGCTTTTGTTTTCAGTTCCTGCTTTCTCTGGCTTTATTTCTTTACACTACAAGTTAGTTGTGACTCGTAAAGGTAAATGATTTAAGACTGCACTTGAAAGGTCGGTTTTCTACCCATCTCCAGGAGCAGACATACACCTAAACATAGGAAAAAAATAAGCATGCAAACCTTTGTTACTTTCCATAGCGACAGATTCACCTTGAGTCATATGTTGTTTATCATGGTTAAAGTTTTGTTTGAAAGTATGTATTTACCAGCTAACTAACAAAGTCTCTATGATACTGGTGAGCTCATGAATTAACATATGATGACAGGAAATCAGAGTGCATAAGGAGGGCCACCACCTTCCACCAATTGTCAGAGAAAATTTAAAGGTAAGACTTTATAAATATAAAGGTGGAGACATACACATATTACTTGTTTACTGTGATGGCTAATCTGTCAACTTGATAGGATCTAGAATTTGAGACAAACCTGGCTAGGCTTGTCTTTAGATTACACTGAGGAGGGAAGACCCACCCTAAATATTGACAAGTGTGTTTCCACAGGCTGGGGTTTTGGCTGAGTAAAAAGGAGAAAGGGGCTGAGCTGCAAGATTCACCTCTGTCTGCTTCCTTCCTGGTTTCTTGTGAGCCAAGGTATAACCCTAGGTTTCTTTTGTCAGGCATTTTGTTGTAACTAATGAAAAAACTAATACTTTTGGTGTTTGGTTTCAAGATCAGAAGGGGTTTCTAAGTAGTTCAAAAGGAGTAGACACTTCTGGTATGGGAGAAGTAGCAGTCTTAATGTGAACGACAGTCAGCCTGAGACTCCAGTCATTTCCATGAGCATCTTATAAATATAACTTACTGTAGTCTCATGTGCTCTTAAAGTGATGATCCAAGGCCATTAAACCTCAGTGTTTATTTGCTTTGTGATAGGTAGGACAAGTTATATGACATTCCCAAGTATTGAAATAAGACTTACTGCCAGAAGAATTAAGTCGTGGCCATCTATACAGATCAGTATATGACCCACAACCCTCAGAAAGCCATTATATTATGTTTTAATAGCTACAAGGATTGAAAATGACAAAGTCTTAGACTTTTAAGTGAATACAGCTTCTGGTAGTGGCAGGAGGCTAGGGACAGAAAAAGGAGCTAGGTGGCTATTGCTGTAGCTGAGTAGGACATGGGGGGAACCAAGATCAAGAACCTGGGCCTGGAGACTTGATGAGTGGAAGGGTTACATGCAAGACTTACAGGAAAACGTGTAAGAAGTGATTAGGTGGCTATAAGTGGCAAAGGGGGCTGAGTGGAAGTGATCTAGACTTGCCAGTGTTTTGGTCTGGGGGCGTGTGCATTACTACTGCAGAAGTGGGACACTGGGTTTTGCAAGGAGGAAAACTGGCTTTGTTGTAGAGTGCTGAGTTAAGTTGGCAGGAGACGGCAGGAGCTTGGATGTGCTGGCCTGGAGCTCTGAATGGTTCTTTTCAGCAGATCCCCAGGCAAGCAAAGACAGGCATACTTTCATTGTTGCCCTGGTAAGTGCTTAATAATTATTGCTTGGTTTGTAGTTCTTTTGAATTTTGTGGGATGACTGGATTTGCTTAGAAATAAACTTTGTTCAGATACGTAGTTTTCGCTTACAAGATGTAAGGAGACATGCCCATACACTTCCAGTGGGCTAGCCCATGATCCTTGTGCCTGCAGGGTCTCTGGAATTGTCACAGCAGCTCACTGTTCTGCTGTCCTGTACGTTGCTCACTTCTGTGTAGTTTTAAAAGCACAGGCTCACTAATAGTTACCGTCAGCTTCATGAGAAGTTCCCATCATGTTTGTCTTGTGCGTTTGTATTTCTTCTACTGAGACGACTTTCCCATGACTGGAACTACAAAGGGATCACAGTTTCTCCACTCTCAGTGTGATAGCCCTTTTTCTTGTGTCTTTGAATGTCTTTGATCTTTACACAAGTATTCCAAGGTTATTGGCTGCACATTGTAGGATGCTGTTGGGACGGTAAGAGGCTATAGCTGCACTCCCTTGTGTCAGTTTCTGACAGCAGCAGGAAACTTTGGAGGTGACTAAGGTAGTTAGTGTTCATAATATATTGAAGTTTATTGAAATCCCCACTTAATAATGGCAGAAACTGTTGCTGAAAGCCTCCAAGCCCGTAGATTAGGAGGTAGACCTGAGGGGACAGTGAGGGTGATCTGGAGTAGTGCCATGTTTGTTTTCTGTCTCTAATAACTGCTCTGCTAACTATTGAACATACTATTTATTAATTAGCGAGTGAGGGATTTTTCTCTATCTGAATAAAGATATCCTAAAAAAATAATTTTTTTTTCTCCAGCCTGGATATAGTCAACTTGAATTCCTATAACCAAGGGGTTGTTTTTACAAATCTAAGCATATGTTGTTCTAATCAGGAATGTTGGCTCATTGACCTCTTCCAGCTCTCCCTTCCTTGAGTGTGCTGCGGAAGACGAGCTGCAGGGCAGTGTACACACTGACTGAGCGTCCTTTCTAGAGCTGGAGAGGTGCCAGTCTTCCCAAGTGCTCAGCCCCGAGGCTTCTGCAGAATCATGTTTTCTCAGGCATGCCTTATTCCATTTCTAATTTTTGGTTTTTCGTTCTGAAGTAAAACTGTGATTTGTTGTCACATTTGTGCTCTGGGGACATAACTGTGAAGCAGTTGGTTTTGTTGCTCATATCCTGTTTAGGATAAATGGTTTATCAGAAGTTTGAGATGGTCTCAACTTTTTCTGAGGAAAATATTCTGGCTTTGCTCCTCCTTTCTTATTAAAGTATCACTGTTGTTCTTTGCTTTTTTTCTTCCTTTCACCTTCTAATTTCTCAAAACGCCTTCTTCCCTAAACACAATATAAAGAAAAGCCACGGACAAACAGGGTTTAAATTATTGATTTTTTTATTTTTTACTGTCACGCTGGGTTTGCATTGACATTTTTAAACAGTTTAATTCCAATGAAAAATTAATAAACAAAGACAACCTTCTGTGTGTGTGTGTGTGTGTGTAGCAGCAGCAGTATTTAGTGTTAGGTTGGTCAGAGGTAACTTTTAGGAAATGGTTTTCTCCTTTCGTAGTGTGGGTTTTGGGATTGATCTAGATATTTTTATGTTTGGCATCAAGCAACCTTTCCTGTGGAGGCATCCTGCTGGCCAAAGGGTTTTTTAAATTCCCCTTCTTTTTTCTTCTTATGAAAATAGGACCTATCCTTCTATCTGAAGCTTTGTAGGCAGTGCACAAGGAAATACCCTGCAGTTAAGATTGTAGTTCCTGGTAGAGACTAATGATGACAGCAGTCCATTAGAAAGTATGTGTAAGCCTTGAGAGAGTGTAGTTGCACGAGTGCTGTCCACTAGTGGACTAGCTGAGAGATACCTTGGTCCAACTCTAGCTGATGAGTGCACTGGAGTCAGGGCTTTACTCTGCTCCTGAGTCCGTCATGCTAGCTTGCCGACTTGCCAGTTTGAATCACCTCATCCAAAATGAGCTCCACAGAAGTTGGTCTAATGAATATTTATTGTTTCCGTTCCTGACATGGATGGGCCGGTCTCTGAGGGGGCTCTTTACCTTTTCTGTAGTAATCATAACCTACATTTGCTTGACTATAGAGCTTGAGATATATATTGTAGCACTAATTTAATTAGCAGTTGTTGAATGCACACTGTATTTCAGAAACTCTGCCAAGTACTACATACAGATGAACAGTTTCGTTTCCTCTACTTTACAGATGTGTAATCTAACATCGTCCCTGATGTCATTCTGACATTAGAGGCAGAATTCAAGCTCGACTCTTCCAGTTCCAAGTCTGTGCTCTTACCTCTATGTTGGAGCTGCTGTGGTTAGGCTAGCTGATTGTTTTTCAAGCCTGGAGCTTATTGACCTAAGATCTGAGTCTAATCCTATAGTATCAAATCTACGTCATCTGAATTTGTTTTCTTTATGTTACTGGGCCTTCTTTGTTGTTGCCGTGTACATATGTAATGGCCTTTACTAGAAACCGGGTTAAATAAATGAATCCATCTTTTCTCTCTTCAAGACTGTGATTTCTTTAAAAACTCAAGATGAGATTTTATGTAGTTTTATCCACATATGTACACTTGTGCCATGTGCACAAGCACACAGACATATGCTGTACACCCCCAGTATATTTGATGTGCTTTCTTCTCCCCAGGAGTGCCAAGCCAAGTCTTCATGGAGTGTTTTGCGAGTTAGTGTGCTAAGCTATGATTTTAAAGATTGAGAAAATGAACTATCACATAGTTTTTCTTGAGAGCTTTTTTACTGTTTCAGATTTTGATTAACAATTTAACTAGGGATTTTTTGTTGTTGTTTAAAATAATTTAGGTTGTATTTGTAAATGTGTTGTTGAGAAAAGGATAAAGGGAGCTGGAGAGATGTCTCAGCTGTCAAGAGCATGCTTTGCTCTTGCAGAGGACCTGGTTTCAGTTCTCAATCTGCATGATGATTCCTTCATAAAATGAGTAAATCTGAAAACAAGTTAAAAAGCAAAGAAAAGCATGGACTTGTGGTCATTCCTCTTGTAATGTAAATGTTCAAAGGAGACTAGAGAGAAGTGACTTAACGAGAAACAGCATTTTCACTTACAAGCAAATTAATGACTAGGTAGAGAGATGGCAGGGAACTGACTTTACTCTCAGAGGAACAGAGTAGAGAGTTGTGTATCATTTTGGGCCTTATACCGGGCAGCATCTAGATTCTGTATTATCAACAGGATTCACCGATTTCGAATCCTTTTCTGAGAGTACTTTAGAATGGTAGAACCAAATTTTTTATTCAAGGGATAGATAGTAATATTTTATGTTGTGAGTAATTCACTTAGACATTCTCCTTTCAAGCCTTTCCGTCAGACTGTGCTGGCTGGCAAGGTTTTGTCAGATTGACACAAGCCAGGGCCATCTGGAAATGATTGAGAAAATCATTTGAGATAACTCTATCAGATTGACCTGTGGGCACGACTGTAGGGAATTCCTTTGATTAATGGTTGATGGAGGTGGGCATCGCTTACTGTGTGTGATGCCATACCTGGGTATGTGGTCCTAGAATGTGTGAGAAAGCAGGCTGAGCAAGCTAGGTAGAGCAAGCCAGTAAGCATCATTTCCCCATGATATCGGCTTCAGTTCCTGTCTCCAGGTTCCCATCTCGATTTCCTCCCTGCTTTGGCTTTCTCTGATGATGAACAATATGCTGTAAGCCAAATAAATACTTTCCTCCCCAAGTTGCTTTTGGTTGGGGTATTTTATCACATCCATAGAAAGTAATCATCTACCATTTACTTTCTAATTTTGTTTTATAATCTAAACCTTTATTCCCCAACTATGGATTATTATTTCATTGTTGTAGTGAAGGTTTTTCACTACTTCTGTTGCTATACTCATCTACATGGTTCTCTGAAAGCACTGTTGTTGAGATAGGTCTGCTCCATACTGTACTAACGGTCTCTTGATTTCTCATTTGATGTTGACTCTTGTTTTCCTTACTTAAGAGTTGGCTCTGAGCTTCCCATACACTGAACACTCTCTGAGCCCACACTTTAATAGATCATAGCTTATGATTGAGACCTTGACGAATCTAACATTTGTTAGACATAACTGGAATTATGGAAGTGCAGTGTTAAATATACGGTTTTAAGTTTGTAAAACCTACAGGTATTATTCAGCCAGCGGCTGCCATAATATTGTGTGTTGGTCATTGTGCTTTAAAGAAGACACTGGCTTGCGTGGTATTCACCACACACTGTGGAGGAAAGAGCTGTCTCCAGCTTTATAGAGGGGTGACTACTAGGCATAGGGGCACATGTAGGCATCTGGATTGAGAAGACAGTTCAGTAACACTGTTCTGTTGCTTCCCTAATGAGTTGATAGAGTAAAGAAGGGCTTTGAAGCTGGTGGAGAGGAGGCTGGAATCCTCCAAGCAGAGCTTTAGCCTTCGCTCCTTCCCCTGCCAAGGTTTCAGGACCTTTGTATTTTGTTGTCTTGCCAGATATTTGTGAACTTGGCTGAACTTTGAGACAGAAGTATTTGCATATTTGAAGTAGGGAAGAGTTGAAGGTTAGTAGAATAAAAAAAAAGAAAAGCATTCAGCTTTTTCTCCTGGAACCCAGTGGGGTAGATGCCTTTCGGTAGACTGCCAGGGACTCTATCCATCATCAAAGACAAGGGAAAGCACTTGCACACGATTCTTCATTGTGGGAATTTATTAAATACACAAACAAAATACTGTTTTGGTCAACCATCTGCTGGAAGCCAGAAAGGAACTTTATGAATTCTCAGTTGTTTCAGAAAATTATTTTTAGTATCTTGTTTATGTATTGTTAATTACTTGATAAGAGAAATTCTACTTCACTCAGGATAATATTTTCTAGTTCCATCCATTTGCCTGCAAAGTTCATGATGTCCTCATTTTCAATAGCTGAATAGTATTCCATTGTGTAAATGAACCACATTTTCTGTGTCCATTCTTTGTGGGGCATCTGGGCTGTTTCCAGGTTCTGCCTATCACAATGAAGGCTGCTATGAACATGATAAAGCATTATTCCTTGTCGTGTGGTAGAGCATCTTTTGGGTATATTCCTAGGAATGGTATAGCTGGATCTTCAGGTAGAGCTATTTCCAATGTTCTGAGAAACTGACAGATTGATTTCCGGAGTGGTTGTATCAGTTTTCAATCCCACCAGCAATGGAGGAATTTTCTTCTTTCTCCACATCCTCGCCAGCATCTGCTGTCACCTGAGTTTTTGATCTTAGCCATTCCAGTTGGTGTAAAGTTTGGAATCTCAGGGTCATTTTGATTGGCATTTCCCTGATGATTAAGGATATTGACATTTCTTTAAGTGCTTCTCAGCCATTCCAGATTCCTCTGCTGAGAATTCTCTGTTTAGCTCCCTACCCCATTTTTAAATTGGGTCTTTTGGAGTCTAACTTCTTGAGTTCTTTGTATATTTTGGATATTAGGTCTCTATCATTGTAGGGTTAGTGAAGATCTTTTCCCAATCTGTTGGTTGCCGTTTTTGTCTTACTGACAGTGTCCTTTGCCTTACAGAAGCTTTTCCATTTCATGAGGTCCCGTTTGTCAACTGTTGATCTTAGAGCCTGAGCCATTGCTGTTCTGTTCAGGAAAATTTTCCCTGTGTCAGTGTGTTCAAGACTATTTCCCACTTTCTCTTCTATTAAATTCAGTGTATCTGGTTTTATGTAGAGGTTCTTGATCCACTTGGACTTGAGCTTTGTACAAAGAGATAAATATGGATCAATTTGCATTCTTCAATATGTAGACATCTAGTTAGACCAGCACCATTTGTTGAAAATGCTTTCTTTTTTCCACCGATGGTTTTGACTTCTTTGTCAAAGATCAAGTGTCCATAGGTTTGAGAGTGAGGTAACCCAGACCCAAAAGTACATGCATGGTATATACTCACTGATAAGTGGATATTAGCCAAATACCCATGATATAACTCATAGACTTAGGGAGCTCAACAAAAAGGAAAGCTCAAGTGTGGATACCTGAAACTCACTCAGAAGGGGAACAAAATAATCACAGGTGGCAGAGGGCGGGAAGAAACTGGATGGGAGAGGGGAGGGGAGAGGAGAAAAGGAGGGGCAGGATCAGGTATGGGGAGAGACAAGAGGGATGCCCAGAGGGGCAGGAAAATGAATCCAAATATGTAGCAATAAGGGTTAATGGCCAGGGGGATCCTCTACAAAGTCCCAGAGACCTGGGATGTGAGAGGCTACCAGGACTCAGTGGGGATGACCTTAGCTGAAATGCCAAAAGTGGGGAGATGGAACCTGAACAGACTACCTCCAATAGATAGACATGGTCCCCAGTTGAGGCAGGGGGCAACCCACACATCTTCAAAATTTTTAATCCAGATATTATATGCTATCATATGGTCTAAAGGAAATGTAGGAATAAAAATGAAGCAGAGACCAAAAGAAAGGCCTCCCAGTGGCCAGCCCAACTTGGGATCCAACCCATGACACTATTATTGAGGCCACATTGTTATTGCAGACAGCAGCCTGGCATGGCTGTCCTCTGAGAGACTCTACCAGCAGTTGACTGAGAGAAATAACAGATACTTACAGCCAACCGTTGGACTGAGGTTGGGGACCCTGTGGAGTCAGAGGAAGCACTGAAAGAACTGAAGGGAAGGGCAACTTCATAGGAAGAACAACATTATTAACTAACCTGGATCCCTCAGAGCTCCCAGAGACAGCCAAAACCAAGGAGCACATACATGGGCTGGTTCATGGCCCTGGGCACATGTGTAGCAGAGGACTGCCTTGTCTGGCCTCACTGGGAGAGGATGTGTTTAATCCTGTGGAAACCAGATGCCCCAGAGAAGAGGGATACTGGTGGAGGTGAGGCGGGAGTGAGTAGGTGGTTGGGTGGGGGAGCATCCTCTCAGGTGTTGGGGGATGGGTGAAGAACTCAGGGAAGTTGGAATGGGAAGGGGGCCAACTTTTGGAATGTAAATAAATAATTTTTTTTAAAAAAAAGGAAAAATTCTACTTTTTTTTTGGTCTTCCCAAGCCCAAATTGCCATTTCTTAGAATTCTGGGTTGTTGTTTTTTTGGGGGGTTGGGGGGAGTTGGGGTCTCGTGGGCAGGCTATTTATAAATGTTGGCCACACAAAATACAGATGGCCATATTATACAGTAATTAAATTTTAGTCTTAACTCATTTGTTTTAGTTAAGTCTTCATATTTTTATGATAATGAAATGCATAAATAAAATTCATACTTTGGGAAGAATAGATTATTGCTTTTGTCACCAGAGGGACTTTGTATGATAAAGCATATAGCATATGTATCGCAGCTATTTACTTTATAGCCTCTCATTGACACAACTGCGCGATAGGTTCTGAGCCAATGCTTTGTCCTAGACACTGTTGTAGGTGCTCAGGATATGTTCACCAATAGAACAGAATTCTCTCTCTCCACAAATCTTCATTCTGTTGGCAAGAGCAGAACAAACAATTGGCATGGAATATGAGCAAGCCATAATACGTGAAGTGATATGTGTTATTAAAGAGAAAGGAAAGCGAGGTAATGCTAGGAATGTGGGGAGGCAGCTGTGGTGCTGGGGTCGGTGGGAAAGGCAGGCTTCTTGTGCAAAGATTTAAAAGAACTGAGTGAAAAAGTCAAGCAGCCATGTCCTTCAGTGTCTGTGTAAGCTTGATGAATTCGTGTCCCTCACTATGTAAGACGTTTGTGTATCATCTTTTTGTATCCCAGCCTTCCTTATACAAAATGGTCTGCTTTAGGGATTTATATTACCTTAGATGGAACTAGATTATGGCTCTGTGACATATGTGCGAGCTTATTGTTACTATCAGTTCACAGTCAGGTGTTAGGCTGACCGCTGGGAAGTTGTGTTCTGCCACTTTTGTCTGCCGTTGTTATGTAGTAAGTTCTCAGTAGATGTTTTAGAAAGGGGAAAATGGGACTCTGAAGTAGAGCTGAAAAAATACGAGAAGCTCATTTCCAAGCTGTGGGTATTACAAACTGGATTCCTTCCTGGCAGCCTGTGACACAGGTACGTGCTGTAGATTGACAGTCTGTCCTAGTGATGTGCCATCCTAGTAAGTCGTGAGCTGGTGTTGATGGAGTGGATCCTGGAGTCCCTTCTTGCCCCTTTGCCCAGAAAATGCTATATTTTTCCATATTATTCAGAAAGGAACTTAACTTGCCCAAGGAATTGAACTCAGTGTCCTGTGGCTTCACTCACCACTTTCTCTTAGTCTGTGTATTTCTTAGATTATTGTTTGGAAACTATCAAAATACATTATCTTTTAGAGCTTAGTTTTCCTAAGTCTGACATTGGTATGTTTTATGTTGCAAAATTTAAACTGTAGTACTTTATAAGTGTTGACTCATGAAGCCTCCATAGGATTTGGCCTGTTCTTGTTAAAGTAGAGCACATTAAACTGCCAACTGGAAAGGCCCTTTGAAGTCATGAGCATTTTGGAGTTGGGCTGTGGAGAGGCCTCAGTGAAAAGGGTATTTGCTATGTGGGCCTGAGGACCTTAGTTTGAACCCCTGGTGCCCATGTTTTTAAGGCAGGCATGACCACGTGTGCCTGTAACCCCAGTGTTTGTGTGCACGTTTGTGGTGGCGGTAGAGACAGAAGGACTTCTGGGGCTTTCTGGCTGCCATCCTAGTTCTATGTTTCAGTGAGAAACCTTATCTCAGGAGAATAAAGCAGGAAGTGAGAGGTGAGGACACCGTGTGTCCTCCTCTGGCTTCCACATGTGCACAGGCGTGAACACTCACATACCACAGCGCACCGCCCCCCTAAGTTGAAGTGGAAACTTAAAGGGTTCTTTGGAAAGGGGGTTGGATGGTGTTTTGCTGGGGCAGACATGTGAAGGAACGTTTCGTTAGTTAAAGTGGACACAGGTGTGAAAGGCTAAGGCCGACTTGGAACATTTAGCTGAAGCAGACACAGGAGAGAGGATGTTCTGCTAAAACAAGCACATGAAAGGACATGTCTTTGGTGACGACATGCATGTATTGGTCTGCCTTATATTTCATAGTTGAGCCACATTTGTCGGGACTCCATAGAGAAATACACACCAAAAAACGTTTGGCGGTGTACTGCAGTTTGTTGCTGCTTTGTGGACTCGGGCTGATTGGATGCACATGTTGAGACAAGAGCTGTGCTGAGGCAAGGCACATGGAGGACATGTGATGTTTGGAAGGTATAAATAGGACTCCACCGAGTGACGGAGACAGAACTTGGCTTGCTGGTACAGCTAGCTGTGCAGTGCTTGTGGGTCTCTCATCTTTGCTGATCTGAGAGAGGCACAGCTGAGAACTTCTGGTGTTCTGTTGGTCCCTCCTGCTCACTTGAGCAGAGGCTGAGGCCTGGCTGTCTCTGCTAGGTCATGTCACCGCCTAGTTGCTCAACTCTACAGAACTGGGCTGCTGGTGTATCTGTGAGGTGATTGCGAGAGGATCCAGCTGCCGCTGCCTGCTGACCTGTGAACTGAGCTGTCGCTTTTCAGACAACACAGATGGGAGTTGCTCCAAACCTTTCTAAACAGGTCCACTTCCTCTGTATCCTTTCTTTTCCACTACCTCTGGTGGGTGGTGGCTTACAAGGAGGGTTAAAGCATTTAAGAACCATCATTAAAAATAGGATTAGAAAAAATTTAAAGTTACGCTGAGTATTTGGAGTTTACATGGCTGTAAAGGTTTATTGTCATGCTTCGATTACTCCAGCAACAATCATGTGGAAAAAGAGAATCTTTTGCATTGCTCATTTGCTCTTGAAAGATTACTTCAGTCCCTTTTTTGAATTCTTTAGTTGAGATCTCCCGTGGTTACTCTGTGTAATTAATTCATTGATCAAAGCCAGAAAGGTCCCTGATGAGTCTCAGTGGTAGGAAAACAGATGTTCCCAGTTCTTCCTGTGTGTCTACTTGACACCTGTTCAAGAGAAATTAATATTTAAAAAAACACAACAACCCAGAGAACTGCAGTGTCTTAGCCAAGCGACGTCTCTCCCGAGCCAGTATGTTTAGATGAATTGTTAACTACCACAGTCGTTATGTGAATTCCACGTCCTCCTCTCTGGCCTTGAAATACCTCTGCTGCATGAAATTTCTAGCAGTGAGAGAGTTTTTAAGGAGAAAAAGAAAAGCAGCTGGTCCTTGGATCATTACCTGTCAGGAGAAAGGAAACATAAAACAGTTATGCCTTTTAGGTATGGTGAGTCTAGTCTTGTAGAATCCAAATGAAAAACTGACTTGGAGTTTATATCAGCCATTCCAGGCAGGGATAGAGCAGATGGGATGCAGGTGGGAAAGGATGACCACTTTCAGACTGACGAGAAGCTCAGTGATTGTTGCTATAAGGCAGTGAATGGCAGAAAATTGTTTTTATTTAGACCTTAACTTCTTTGACTTAGCATAGGAAGTAGTCTCAAAATGTCCTAATTTTGGAAGCCTGTCATCTGTTGGTCTTAACACTTTGTGTAGTAGAAATTTTAGTCTAACATATATTCACTTATTGGTTATCTAAATCAGATTACTTTAAAAAGTCAGATCTTTCATTACAATACACTTTTTGTGTTTAAGTTGTATTGTTTAAGACTGTAACGTTAAGAATGTTTTTTTCATGTAGAAGCTCATTGTTGTATAATACACTGCGAGATTGTATCCGAATAGCATATGGACTGTTGTGCTGTTTTCAGGTTGTTGTTGTCTCCCCTGGTGACAGATAATGCAGCCTGGACATTACTGGGCATCCTTTAGTGCACACACACACATACATTCCTAGGGTAAAACTCCAGGAATGGAACAGTTGAGTCAGGTTTGATGGTTTTAAGTACAGCCATTCTGGTTGGTGGATAAAGTAAATTCATTGTGATACTAAGTTGTGTTTCTGTGTAACTGAGGTCAAACTCTTTATATTGGCTCTTTACATCTGTTTATGTATATGTTTTGGGGGTACAAGTTAGTATTTTGCTTTTTAGAAAAATTACCATTTTTATTTTTTAACTGATTTGTAAGAATTGTTTTTATATTTGTGTTATGAATCTTTCACTTGTTAGTTTGTTTGTAGCCAAGGTTGGCATTGAATTTGTCATGTAGTTAGGGATAAGCACTTTGAACTGTTGATCCTCTTGCCTCTACTGCCTGAGTGTTGGGATTGCAGGTACGTAGTGGCTTTATGCTGTAGCTTACATTCCTTCCTTTTCCTAACAGTATCTTTTCCTTCCCCTTTGTATGTGTGTGCACACGTGAGGCAAGAGATACCTCTTTCATTACTCTATTGTCCTTTGAGCCACCTCTCTCTACCTCTTCTAGAGCTGAGGTTGCAGACACTCTCCTGAGCCTGGCTTTTATACATATGCTGAGGATTGGAGCTCAGGTCCTTGTGTGGCGAGCAAGCACTTCACCCACTGTGCCACCTCCCTGGTCTGTCTTAGTGGGACCTTGTAGTTTCATTGCCTGAGCTGATGTACTGGTACGCTGTAAGGTCGACAGTTGGCCACTCCATTCACATGGAGAACTGGCATTGCTTTGTTTCTAGTTTCAAATCATAGAATAGTATTTTGAAGTATTCATCAAATTTAATCTTTTCTTTTTATAAGTGAGTTAAAAATGCTGTCTTTTAGTAAAATTAAAGGTTTCTTTGTTTCTATTTCACTATACAAATTGTATGCAAACTGCATTTTTTTGTTTCCTGGAATTTCTCTTTATAAAACAAAAGAAAACAAAACCTCAAGAATTTTGTCATCTTTGCATTGATATATAATGTTTTTTTCTTTTTTGCTGAATACAAGAAATAATCTTCTAGGTCACTTTCAAGTGTATTTCTATTTATATTAAAGAACAGAGAATCCATAGATACCATTTAGGTAAGTCTGTTGGGCAAATCAATAACTTATATCACCAAGTCTAGTTTTTTCTTCTCATGGCTTTATAGTCATTCAGAGAGAGTTTATTTTGAAATTTGGAAGGGAAGAAAACTACTTTTTGTTAGTTTTTATTATTCATACTTTTCTTTTTTTTTTCCTGTTTCCCCTAGTTTTTATTAAAGCATATGACTGCAGTAAAGAAGCTGATGATTAAGTGTTACACTTTCAAGTTAGCTTGTTATTTTTTAAAAATTTTATTCTTAAAAAAAATTGTATTAGTCCTGAGGTTTTGCGACACTCTTTGTTCTTAAAGATAGGTAGTAGTTCCAAGGGTAACAGAAAATGAAGAATCTTGTGGTGTATTTTTTGTACATCGTATAGTTGGGGTACAATATTGTTTTGAGGGTTAAAATTATGTATTTGAGGATTTTACATCCTCTTTGAAATTAATAATTAACTGATCCTTTAAGCAGAACTTTGTCTTCTTGTCTTAATATAAAATTATATTCTTCAATTTTATAGCTTGAAATTATAATTTTGTTTCCCTGTAAATGTATTTGGGATTCCATGAGTTGGAGTGTTCTCTATAGGAGACAAGATAGACTCAGACTATTTGAAGAGTCTACAGAGTAAGAACCCTGAGATGGCTCCGCTCCTCAGCAGTTAACTAGGCCAGCATGCCATTCACTCTCAGCATCGCCAGCTCGGCTCTGCCATTGTTACACAGTTCCGCTCGCTGTCTGCTTTAATGCAAGACAGTGCATGAGCGGAGCGTTCTTTGTTCTAGTTAATCTTTAGGTAGTAGTGCAGTTACTGATGATAAGATGGCTGTGTTAGGTTACTGTCTCTGTGCCAAAATACTTGAGAAAATGCACTTAAAGGCAGAAGATTGTTTTGGCTTATGGTTTCTGCTGTGGTCCTTGGCTCCATCGTTTCTGGGAGTGCCATGATGGTTTTGAAGTTCTTTTCTATTGCTAAGAGCTCCTCTTAAAAGTGAAATAACGTTTACCTTACAGTGAAGTAAAGCGCTCACGCTGGCAGTCTAGTAGGTCGAGCGAACCTTGTGCTAAGTTATTGTCCACCTACAACTCCCACTCCTCCAAAGAAAGCCCCCACTAGCTGTGCCATGCGCCTTTATTAGCTTGATGTCAGATAGGATGCCAAGAGGCATGATACCTTCCTGTCTGAGGCATTCACCTTTAGGATTTCAAAGTCAGAACATTATATTGTGCCTTGCAATCTATTTAGGTCTCTGTTAAGTGAATTGCATGGTATTAATTACATGATACTAGGTTTTATAAACACTCTCAGCTACATTGTACTGAAAAGTATTACAATACTGGATATAGGTAGTGAATGCTTAATTTTTTAATTAAAAAATGAAGAAAATTAGACTTATTTAGATCAGAGGTCAGTTGTACAGTCAGTGGTTGTTCCAAAAATTATTGTCGCACTGGAGCCTCAGCATGCTGTAGTTTTTCAAGATGGCATCATTGTTAATTAACTTAGGCCCTGAGTCCAACAAGAAGTACCTTAGAAGAAAGTAGTGTAGACATGCAAACCAAGGAGGTGGTGTTGTGAAGTCAGAGAGTAAGACTGCAGTTAGGTGACCACAAGCTGAAGAACGAATGCCAAGCATTGTTTGGTCCCACCAGAATTCAAGAGCCAGGCATAAGGTGGTTTCTCTCCTAGAGCCTCCAGAACCACATCCACCATCAGCTTGACTTTGGACTTGTAGACTCTAGAGCGATGAGGAAATAAATTACTTAGTTCCATACAGTCAGTTTATGGTAGTTGTGGAGACGTTGGGCTCCAAGATTTGTTCTCAGTAGATGCTGGCCACCTCTTTCCTTCAGGGGCCCTTTACTGGCAGTGCAGAGTCACTCCTGTGTTGGGGAATGGGCTGCTGGACACGATGTTGAAATCTGTGTGTCTGGACAGGTGTGCTTACAAGTTTTCATAGTTTTGCTTGCATGTTGGAAGAACAGGAACCTAGTACCCTACTCTTGGCATTCCCAGACCTAGAAACTTGCTCCAGTGACGGCATAATTTACTCTGAATGTAACTGATGAAGAAATCTTAGTTAATGCAGCAAGTAGTAAAGTGTAATAGAAGTGTTTTTGTTTTTCTTTAAAGTTCTTTAAAGTTCTCTTGACTGAATTCATGGCTAATCTGTCCAGGCAGGAAGCTCCATTTCAGCTGACACAGGAACTTAGACTTCTGTCTTGTGGCTTACCCATGCCCGAGAGCCCTCAGAATCTGCTGGCCTGAGTCTTTCTGTCTGGGCAGTGGGTGGAAAGTATGTGGAGCACACTGTAGTGTGGGCTGTTTCATAGGCAGTTCTGGAAATGGCATGCATGTCCCAGCCCACAGTTTGTTGGTCAGGACTAGTATATGGCTTCAGTTGCATTCCAGGAGCGATAGAGAGATGTAACTACCATGTATGTTCAGGAATTAAAATTCGAGTTGTTAAAAACTTCACCAGCCTCTGGCTAAACAGTACATTGTAATTTTTATACATTCATATAAAAACAGATCTATTTTGCATTGTGTAGTGCCCGCCATTTTAAAGTGAGAATTGCTTTTCCTGTGTGTATTCTAAGTATTTCCCACAGTTTTAGTGCTGTTTTGAGTAATGACATTTTATGATTTGTATAACAACAAAATCTCTAATATTTCTAAAGGAGAAGCTTAAAATAATTGTGCTGATAATTCTAGACAAATATTTTGTTCAGTTGTATAAAGTGAAGATTATTAGAGGTTACAAAGATTTACTTTGCCACATCCATTTTCCTATGTTTTTTTTTTTCCTTTCCCAAAATTTCAGCTGAAATTTTATTGTTTGAATAACTTGCTGCATAGTTGGGAATTGGCTTTCTTTGGGCCAAACAGATTCGTTGTGTTCATTTCTCTAATAGGTAACTTACAGAACACATTAGGTGAGGCTTTGAGCTTGCACCTAGAAAAAAATTTACCTGTATTTTGCCCGCTCTAGGATCTACAAGCCAAGGGATGGGATTGGACTAGAAGGACCCCAAAACACAGTGAGAATGGATTTATAAAGTTATAAAAAGACCCTTGATAAATACTGTCTGATTTGTGACTATGTCTCCGGAGGAACTGAGTCAGTACCCTTGGTCTGGAAGGCTGTTGCGAGGCCGTGACCAAAGCAGTCCTCCACCCATGGTGGTCAGCGGAGTAGGCCTGTGGCGCCTGCGGCTGCTTGCTCTTGATGAGCGCACTCACCAGGGACACAGCTCTTTCCTCCCCTTTGTTTTCTCTCCCCCCCCCCTCCTTTTTGTTTTCTTGTGGTAAAAAGGTGTTTCTTTAAGGTGGTCGGAAGTAAGAAGGACATTAGAGAGCTCTAGATAAAATTAGAATGTGTTTTAGTGGCCCAGTCACCGGAGCCAGCCCTGCCTGCAGTTTCCTGGACTAAGTGCTTCTGCCCACCCAGAGCAGCTGATTCTAAGGCCTGGCTCCAGCAATGGCCTTTGCAAATCTGTGCAAAGTACTCATTGGTGACAGCCTGGACCCCTGCTGCTGAAGATCCTGCAAGATGGAGGGCTGCAGGTGGTGGAAAAGCAGAACTGGAGCAAGGAGGAGCTGATAGCCGAGCTGCAGGACTGTGAAGGCCTTATTGTCCGGTCAGCTACTCAGCTCACTGCTGATGTCATCAACTCAGCAGAGAAGCTCCGGGTGGTGGGCAGGGCTGGTGCAGGTGTGGATAGTGTGGATCTGGAAGCTGCCATGAGGAAGGGCATCCTACTCATGAACACTCCCAACGGAAACAGCATTGTGGACAAGGTGCCCTGCAGTCTGGTCAGTGTGCTGGAACTGCACTGGGTGTATTTACAGAAGAGCCACCATAGAACTGGGCCTCACTGGACACGAGAATGTCATCAGCTGTCTCCATCTGGGTGCCAGTACCAAGGAGGCCCAGAGCTGCTGTAGGGAGTTTATGGACATGGTGAAGGAGAAATCTAATGGGTCATAAATGCCCAGGCCCTTACCAGTGCCTTCTCTCCATGTACTAAGCCTTGGATTGGTCTGGCAGAAGCATTGGGCACACTAATGCACGCCTGCCCTCCAACCCCCAAAGGGACCATCCAGGTGTTATACAAGGAACATCACTGAAGAATGCTGGAACATGCCTGAGCCCTGCAGTCATTGTTGACCTTTTGAGAGAAGCATCAAAGCAGGCAGATGTAAACTTGGTGAATGCTAAGATACTGGTGAAAGAGGCTAGCCTCAATGTAACTATCTCCACAGCCCTGGGATCCCAGGGGGTGGGACAGCAGGAAATGCCTCCTGACTGTGGCCTTGGCAGGCGCTCCCTACCAAGCTGTGGGCTTGGTCCAGGACACTATACCAGTGTTACAGGTGCTCAACAGAGCTGTCTTCAGGCCAGAGGTGCCACTACACAGGGGCCAGCTCCTGCTCATGTTCCGTGCTCAACCCTCCATCCTTGTAATGCTGCCCATTATGATCGGCCTCCTGGCAGAGGCCGGTGTACAGCTTCTGTCCTACCAAACCTCCAGGGTATCTGATGGAGAGATCTGGCATGTCATGGGCCTCTCCTCCCCGCTGACCAGCCTGGAAGCATGGAAGCGGCATGTATGCGAGGCTTTCCAGTTCTGCTTCTAACCCTGGGGCTCAGTGGGCCCAGCCCCTCAGGCTCTCCTGAAGAAACCTGCTCACTGTGACTTATAGGGAGAGGAGATTGTAGAACTGGGGCATCTGCCTGAACTAATATCTAGTAAAGAATTTAACTCCCCGCCCCCCCCAAAAGAATGTGTTTTAGTGGAAATACAAAAGTTTTTTACCAGGCAGTGGTGGCACATGCCTTTAGTCCCAGCATGTGGGAGGCAGAGGCAGGTGGATTTCTGAGTTTGAGCCAGCCTGGTCTACAGAGTGAGTTCCAGGACACCTAGGGCTACACAGAGAAACCCTGTCTCGAAAAGAAAAAAAAAAAAAAAACAAAACAAAACAAAAAAAAAACGTGGACTTCAACTCTCCCTTTCTTTTTAGGGTGTTTTCTTTCAATAAGTAGTTCTTTACATGCCTTACTCAAATGTAAATGCTGGTGTCAACAAAATCAAGCTACTTCCATTATGGTAGTATGTTTAGGTTCATTTTAATAATATGGCTTAGAGCTAGCTGGCTTAAACTCTTTCAAAGTTCTTCCTCTTCCTCCTCTTCTTCCTCCTCCTCCTCCTCCTCAGCCTCTTCTTCTTCCTCTTCCTCCTCCTCTTCCTCCTCTTCCTCCTCTTTTCTTTCTTTCTTTCTTTCTTTCTTTCTTTCTTTCTTTCTTTCTTTTCTTTCTTCTTTCTTCTTTCTTCTTTCTTCCTTCTTCTTCTTCTTCCTTTCCTGTTCTTAGAATGCCTGGAATAGTGGTCATTTCTATTGGAAACATCCAGAAATGGAAGCTTTTGTTGTTGTTTGGTTCAGTTTGGCTGTTTTACAGACAATGCTAGAAAAAGCAGTAACAGTGATGAGGATTCTGTAGTAAAAACCTCTAGCACTTGTGAGAACAGAAGCTCAGTTATCTCCTAGGAATGGGTCATATATGGCATTTGTTTAGATATAAAGACTGACAGCTTGGGAATGGTATATGATACAAGCTGGAGGAGATACAGCCGAGCATGTAACACTATATCTATTACAACTACAGATGCGTAGAGGATACAAATGTAGGAATTGGTAACTATCACAACTTTATAATAGTATAAAATAGATTATTCTTTTTTACTTTGAAACTCTTGATGATGTATGTATGTATGTATGTATGCATGTATGTATGAGACAGGGTCTAGTATAGTTGAGATTGACCTTGAACGTCTGTGTAGCTGAGGATGACTTTGAACAACTGATTTAATGCCACCACCTCCCAACTGTTAGGATCACAGGCACCTGTCACTCTGCCTGGCTTGTTTTAATACCATATTGGGAAAGCTAAGTGATCACTTTGTAGCCATTGTGTGCGTAGCTCTGAAGAAGTTTAAACTTCTTTTCATTTCCTATGGAATATCATAGAAATGTGGAATGTTTTATATGTACATTTTTAGAGATTCCAAATTAGTTGATTCCTAATTAGTTTGGAGTGGGTGAGGCTTAGACATTTGATGAAGATGAGGTTATTGCAGTTTAATTTGTGTGTGCTCATGTGTGTATGTGGGCATACACATATGGAGAGGGCAGAAGACAGTGTGGCAATCAGTTTCTCTTCTATCATGTGGGTCCGTGAGTCTAGCTTGGTTGGACAGGCTCGCCTTTATTTGCCAAGCCATTTAGCTGAATCAAGATTGGTGTCTTAATTCAGTTTTTGAACTTTTGGTTCTAGACTATTCATCTCCAATCAACATTGTAGGGAAAATGGTAGTTAATGGAAAGTTATCTAATATAGCTGAGGAGTTGAAATACAGTTTTTAGTAAGTGTTTTTTGCCCTTGAAATGAAAAAAAATATATTTTGACAAATTTACATTTAGTATGTATTATAACATGGGGGATAAAGTCCATAACTCTACTTCCTAGAGAGAATAACTGCTGAAAGAATTTTGAGTTATAGTGTGACTTAGTGACACTGTAATTATGGTTATATTTTTTAAACTGTATTTTAGAGAGTGGAAAGGTAGCATAGATTCTCCAGCAGTCATCCATGCTTGGTATTAGACACTTTATCTTAGCGTTTATTTAGAGTTATGGATATACTTGGATGGAGCACAGCATACCTAATGAAAACGTCTCAGTGGAAATTTGTCTTGGATGGAGCTATGAAAGTCCTGTCTAGCCTGGTCTTCCTGACTTCCGCCCACATATTGTTCATCACCTCTCAGAGATTCTGCTCCATCAGAAGGAGGAAGCTGAACACAATGTCTATTTTAGCAGCCATATAGGTGTTTGGTTTTTTTTCTTTCAGATTTAAGAATTAGTCATTCCTTAGATCTCTGAAGCCTCACAAGAGGTAGTAAATACTTTTAGTTTTCTCAAGTCCAAATTCGAATTAAGCCTACCCTCAGGCCTGACTGCTACTCACTTTTCTCAGCTCCTTAAAGTTCAGCTGCTTCTCCTCATGTATGGCAGTGTACACTTAGATTTCTGTGCCGTGTGACATTCTTTATGCAGGAGTACCAAAGTCAGGGAAGTAGGTGATGGAGTCTGCCAGAGTGATGTTTTGGTCAGAAAATAGGAATTATCGGTAGCTGGAGTTGTTGAGTGCAGCAGACGTGTGACCTGCGGACCTGGACAGGTCTACTGTCTGTCACAACAAAGACAACAGTGGCAGGCATTAGTGCAGGTATTACTGAAAGTAAGGGGGCCAAGCGAGAGAGACAATTTAGGGAGATGCTGAAAGACTGTAGGGGTAGTGTGTGAAATTCTGCAGAGCGAACATTATTAGCCTGCAATTTAGGGGAAACAACAGGTGTTAAAGACTTTGGGCTGAGAGTGAAGACTAATTTGAAAATTTCTAAATGTGTTTTGTTTGTCAGAAGTTAAGAGCAGAAAGTTATCTCAACCAGCCACTGTGCTGGTTGGCTTTTGTCAACATGACACAAGCCAGAATCAACTGGCTTCAAAGAGGTCACCTCACCTAAGGAATTAGCTCCATTCTGCTGGCCTGTGGGCTTATCTCTGGGTTATTTTCTTCATTAGTGATTGATGTGGGGACAACCTAGCTCACTGTGGACAGTAACAACCCTAGGCAGCGGGGCCGGGTTATATAACAAAGAAGTTGACCAGGCTGCGAAGGAGAGTTTCTCCGGGTCTCTGGGAAAGTTCCTGTCCCCAGTGTTCTGCTTGGCTTCTTTCCATGATAAACTATGATGTCAAGGTATAAGCCAAATAAATCCTTTCCTCCCCAAGCTGAGTTTGGTCACGGTTATTATAGACACAAAGAAGTGAACTAGGGTTGCTACTTATCTATTGCTGCTGAAACCAGAGGGAGAGAGGCTGGAGAGAGAAAGATAGCTACAATTGCTGAATACAAAGTTGTAACAAAACCAACACTTAAAGAAACCTTTAAAACACACAGCCCAAGATCAGACCTAAGCATAGACTCCTTGGTGCCCAGAGGATGGAGTTAAAGGTGCCTGAGAACGCAAGCTAGTTCAGCTTATCTCCAGCTGGTTCATTTGCTTCTGTGGTTCAAGTTAATGTAATCAAATGCTACAGAGCCTCTGTTAAAGGAGCCATTGCATCCAGTGCTGGAGTCGGTGTGTCTCAAACTATAGTCTCAGTTGAGGAATCTAAAACTCTCAGAGGTGAAACCCTACAATCTGTGTTGTATTTGTGGGCTTCCAGGTGATTTGGTGTATATGCTAAAAAGTTTGAGGCCTTCCACTTGGACTGGTTTCCAGTCAATATATATGCTGAGTCATACAGTTAGAATGATAATCTTATAATCTGAAAGTTCCTAACTAACTTTGCTTTAGCTTATTTGAGAATTTGCTCGGGTAGATTTCTCCCCACATTTAAATGACTTCAGCTCTGTTTACTGAGTCATTAAGGCCACTGGGGAGAGTACACATTTTCTGGCACTACTTAATGAGTATTGTAAAGTGAATCGCAACCTCTGTTAGTAGTTTCAAGGCTTGAGAGTCCACAGCAGCCTGGGAGCTATATATAACCCCAATCAAACTGAGCAGCTATCGGGAAGAAGCAAGAATTACTGGGCAGCTGCCTTGATGCATTTTGATCTGATGCATAAAGAAACCCCTCCCCCAATCCAGTTAGTGGCTGGTTGTCATTTACCTTAGCTAAGAGCAGCCAGATTTCAGTCTGTTTCAGAGCTCTTGCCAGGGCTTGTCATTCTGATCTTAGCTTCTTGGTCTGAGACAAAATTACAGATGTGGTTTAGTACTCAGGTCTCTGGACTCTTCCAGGGCCATTTTAGTCTATTTGCTGGCTCTTGAAACGCCCCTAGACGAGTGATTAAGTTCATCCTCTCTATCACTGGAACTAGTCAGAAGGATTTAGGGATTTGAGTCCAATAAGAACACACTTTATAGTTTATTAGTGCTTAAGCCCAAAAGATAGAGCTGTTGAAGTAAGAGCACTGAGTGCTGCCACTCATCTGGGGGCCGTGTTGAATTTCTCCCGGAACTGCAGAGTCCTCAGATACTCCTAGGTTTTTGTTCATGAAGGCTCTTAACATTTGGCAGGTGTTTTGCAGCTTAATGTGCTATTCTTATGCTCTCTTTACTATGTCCAGGTTTACTAATTTTTATAAAGTTTTACACTTTTAGATCCTTTTAGAAAGATAAAAGCTATTACATTTTTATTTTGTTCAGGACACAGAATTAAGCGAAACCAGCATGGTATGGGACACTTATCAGTGTCCTCAAACTCAGTGGCTCAGAATTTCAGACCTTTATTTCTCCATAGTTTCTCTGAGTTGGGAGCATGGGTGTGAGCTTGCTGAATGTCTGGCTTAGGATCTGTCATGAAGTTTGCAGTCATATGTCCCAGGGACTGCAGTTCTTTGGTCTGGACAACAGCTTCAATGTCTGTTTGTGTTAGGACTTACATGGCAGGTGGTTAGAGGTCTCAGTTCCTCGCTTGCTGCTAGTGGGAAGTTCCTGTACCTTCTTTCATCAGTTTGTGTGCATGCCTTCATGACCGAGCAGCAGGCTTCCTCCAAAGAACTCTGTCTATAAAATCCTAGAAAGTAAGTTGTATCCAAGCCCTGTGCCTCCTATGACCCACTTTTGGAGGTTGTGAAGTGCCTACTGTTTCTTCTACCTTCCTTTTTGTTAAGAAGCGAGCCACACGGAAGGGGAATGGAAGGAGGGTCCAGCTTTGGGGAAAGAATGTAAAATAATTTGTGAACATGTTTTTAAAATGTAGATGTGTGTGTCTGTGTGTCCCTTGTGTTTAGGTATCCATGGAGATCTGCAGCCTAGGGTACCAGATCCTTTGGATCTGGAGCTGCAGGCAATTGTAAAGCCTGACGTGGCTCTGGCAGTGGACCTAAAGTCTTCTGCAGGAGTAGTTCACACTCCTAACCACTGAGCCATCTCTTCAGCCCCTGCCTCAGTAGGGAAAGGCACTTACTGTGAGTCTGATGACCTCAGTCTGAGCCTTAGGACACACATGGTAGAAGGAAGAACTGACTTCTGCAGGTCCCACAAGCACACTCAGAATAAACAAGTATATAATTAAAAAAAAAAAAAAACAACAGCAACAAAGGCTCTAGGAAACACTCAGCAGAGATAGTTCATTGGCAACACAATGTAGTTCCGTTTTCTCAGGAAGCAGCCACATAATTAGAGCTTGGATTCTAGAGAGCAAAGAGGGGCTCAGGAACAATCCTAGGAATCTGTAAAAGGTCCTCACTGAGACAGAGAGTACCAACCCGAGCATGCATGTGATCAAAGTATACAAAGCTGGGAAAATACTAAAGCAGACTGGCAGAGGGCATGCCTGACACTCTTGCAGCCCAGGAGTAGGCAGAGGGCATGCCTGACACTCATGCAGCCCAGGAGTAGACAGAGGGCATGCCTGACACTCTTGCAGCCCAGGAGCAGACAGAGGGCATGCCTGACACTCTTGCAGCCCAGGAGCAGACAGAGGGCATGCCTGACACTCTTGCAGCCCAGGAGCAGACAGAGGGCATGCCTGACACTCTTGCAGCCCAGGAGCAGACAGAGGGCATGCCTGACACTCACGCAGCCCAGGAGTAGAGAGGTTCTGCTAGCGGGAGCAGAAAAGAGGGCTCCTCAGAGTGTTGGTTGCTATATTATTGGCTCAAAACTGCTGTCCGACAAATAAATTTATGAGAAATACATTGCTTCCAAATAACTGTCCTAGAACAGTTCTTTATTATTTGTGGAACCACAAATTAGCATTCTCTGGGTTAGAATTCATAGCAAAGGATATTCAAACAAAAATTTTCAGTGATGTGGAAGAGACCCATATTGAGAACAGTCCCTGAGCAAAACTGACACAGCAGCAGTGCGAGGGACAGGATTAACTGCAAGGACACATACACAGCTCCTGTAGTTGTTTTTTTTTTTTACAGAAAGTACTTTTGTCTGTGCATGTACCCAAATCGAGCTTCTAGAGATAGCACATAGACTAGAACTGATTTTAAATAACAGTGCAAAACAAAAAAGATTAGTAAACCAGAAGATACAGTAATTGGCACAGCCAGTAAGGAAAGCAAACAGAAAGAACGTCATGGGGTTATAATTTCAAGTATTTAATTTGCGTATGTGCAGTTGGAAACCCCAAAGAGAACTAGTGAGATCAGAGAAAGTATTTGAAGTTATAATAGCTGGCAAAATTCTCAGTTTTGACCATCATTTCTAAGTCTCATGTGTAAGAAATGTGAAGGAATATATCAAACGTCAGGATGAAGGGAGCTGGGGAAGTATTCAGCTGGTGAAGTTCTGGCCTTGAAAGCACAAGGACCCTAGCTGATGCACTGCCTGAAAAATGCCTGCTGTGGTGTCACGTACCATAATCTCAGTCCAGGAAGGTGGAGGCATGAGAAACCTTGTCGCTAAGGCTGTGGACAGAGATTCTCACACTCAGGATTGTCTTCTGGCCTGCACATGTACACCCTCCTGCTACCGTGCGTTAAAGAGAAAAAACCAATTGCTTAAAACTAGCAATAAGGAGAATCTTTAAAAGGCCAGCAGGGCAGCAGGTGACATGCACGCAATTACAGCACACTTCTTACCAGAATTAGAAGGTGCTGGAAGGGCATCTTCAGAATTCTGAAGAAAAGACCATTAACCTAGAGTGCCGTGAGAGATCACTAAAAAACAAAGGAAAGAGGGCTATTGTATACACAAAAGCAGACAGGCGTTATTATTAGCAGATCTGCACCACAAACCAGGGCTAAGATGCTAAGGCAGAATGAAAATAATCTCACATGGATTGGATCTATGTAAAGGAGTGAAGAACATTGGAAATGATAGACACAAGTAATTTAATGTTTATAGTAAAACTTCAAAATGTTCGGAATGTAATTTGAGGAAATTTGTTAGACTTTTGACCTTAATGTCAACATCATTTATTTTCTGGAGGTCGGCTCGGTCACATGAATCCAACTGCATGTCTGTCAGACGTGGGGTTTATGCATATTTACCTTTTGAAATATGTGTGTGTGTGTGTGTGTGTATGTGTGTGCATGCTGCATGTATGCAGGTTCCAAAGAGGCCCAGAGATCATGTTGAGTCCACTGGAGCTGGAATTACAGGTAGTTATGAGCCATTTGCTGGGACTAGGGCTTCTGAAAGAGCAGCAAGTGCTCTTAAACTCTGTGCTCTCTCTCCAGCCGTGTATGTATGTATGTATGTATGTATGTATGTATGTATGTATATGTATGTATATGTATGTATATGTATATATATATATATATATATATAATTTTCCCCTTAATTTTACTCTTCCTTGAGTTCATAGCTTTCCTTCACATTATTTTTCAAGTGACTTTATGTGGTATAGAAACATTAAGCAGCTGGTTTGTACTGAGCACAAAGTTGAAATTCATGAGTATAGAGAATACATTTGTTGGAGGAAAATCTTACTTTGGAGAATGAGTTGCAGATGTATTAATGTTTTTAAATTTATTGTCATAAGACAAACATTTTGGTGGCGATGCTGAAAGCAGCATTTGGTCTGTAACTACCAGGATTCCAAAATTGTAGGTCTTTTAGAGTTGTCAGAAAGCCAAGTGGTTCTGATACATGTTCCTGACCACATCCTGAGAAATGTTGCTTTTAAGCTGTGTAGTTCAGGAAAGATTTTCTTAACAGCCCTAGAATTTTGCATAAGTCTGGTTTATAGTGGATTTTTTCTTTTGTTTCCTTCTTTCTTCCTTTCTCCCCCCCCCACCCCCTTTGAGGATGGCTGCTGGGAGTTTATTTTCTGCTTGGTACAAGGTACAGTTATAAGGTCAGGAAAGCTCAGTGCTGTGAACCAAGAGTGGATTCTGTCCAGCTCCTGCTGCTGTCAGTTGCTGTTCCTAATTTACTAGATGAGTGGATGGAGTTCTGGCCTAGTACCACTTAAGCTTGGGGTGGCTAATGGTTCTGCCAGTTTAGGATGGGCCCCTGGTGTTAGTCTGCCCAAGATGGATTACTGACCTTTCTTCATGGTTTCAGGGATGATCAGGCTTCTGGAGGGGAGGAGAGTGTGTGGGAAGGGAGGGGGGCTTCTGCTCAAGAGACTCTCGCTCTGTATCTGTGAATGGTGGGTGACTTCCTGAAAAAGTGGGTCCATCAGTGACCTGAGTCAGCCTTGGGGAGACCCAGGATGTGGGGCACGGTGTCTCAGGTGTGTGTATGTGGGGGAACTAGGCACTTCTGCAACTAGCAATTGCAGGATGAGGAGCCCAATTGTCACCTCTGCTGGAAGTGATGGCTGACATGCTTCGGGGCTTGCAGTCTGCGGAGACCTTGGCGGTGACTTTTTCTTATGGATCATGGCGCAGTCATGGGTAGCAATGCCTGGGGTGTTAGGCTGTGGGGCCTATTTGCAGGGATAACCCATGGAAGACCGGTAGTTGGAGGAAGTACACAGTGCACATGTGCGTACTTACTCTCCTTCCTGTGCACACCTATGGTGGACATATCTGTTACCAAAGACAGGAATTGTACTATGAGAAAAAAGTAAAAGAAAAAATTGTCTTTTGATGTGGGAGAGGGAGTGTTCAATAAGTCATTAAGAAGCAGATCCTTACTGGGCAGTGGTGGCGCACACATTTAATCCCAGCACTTGGGAGACAGAGGCAGGCGGATTTCTGAGTTCGAGGCCAGCCTGGTCTACAGAGTGAGTTCCAGGATAGCCAGGGCTACACAGAGAAACCCTGTCTCGAAAAACCAAAAAAAAAAAAAAAAAAAAAAAGCAGCAGATCCTTTAAAATTATGGTATAATTTCCTATAAGGGGCCTTAACCCCCTCATGTGTAGTATAGCGCACCATTAAAGAACATTACGTACATATATGTATGTGTGCATGTGCAGCAGAACAGAGGACAGCTTCTGGGAGCTTTCTGTCCATGTACTGTGTGAGTACCAGGGATTGGATTCAGAATTTCAAGCTTAGGGTCAAGTGCTGAACCTGCTGAACCAACCAGCTTGCTGGCTCTGGACCACAGTTCCCTGTGTGCCAAGTGAGCAGGTAGAAGAGAAAGCGTATTTGTGTGGTTTTAAATGTTTGCTGTCCTGTCTGTTTCAGCCTGAAATGTTTGTTTTCAGAGCATATCCCAAGTGTGAGAATGTCTTGAGCTTGCAAGGGGCTAGAGTAACATTTCTACAGCCTAGTTTATACCCATTGACTTGGCCTTAAACTGGCAGACGACGGCTTCTTTGATATTACTGGTATTTATTAGAGCACTAGCAATTGGAATAACTTTAAATTAAATGTTGTGGCTACGTAGTGAGAGCTAAAATAATTCCAGTGTTGGAGAATAAGGAAGTTTAACACAGAGGAGGGTGTTCCTGTGTCATTGGCCAGGTGTATATTACCTCGGTCATCTCCATATTCTCCAGAGTGCGGCTGGTACACAGCCAGGTCTGCAGGTGTGTCTTATCTGGAACACCCAGGAAGAAACAACTAGAGTGAAATGCACTCAGAACAACGTGGGGGTGGGTGTAGGGGTGTGGGTGAAGTGAGGGCGGGTAGGGATTTGATTTAGAGTGGGCTCTTTAGTGTTTTCTGAGAACAAACCTGTCTTGTCCTTGGACTCCATGACTATGTGGAACTCTCGGGAATTTCCCTGACTAGAGAATAAAACCCAGTGTTTGTTGATATGCCCATTGTATTAAAGGTTCTTCTGGCCCAAGTCATTCTGTCTGGTGATTTGCTTGGGCTTTCTCTAGGAGATATTTAGATTTGGAGCATTGAAAGGCCCTCTTATATAACCTGGTTTTGTTTTTTCCTCTGTTAGCCTCTATCATACTTATCTGTAAGTCTGAATGAACCGTGTGTGCAGAGGTGTGAGTGTGTTTAGATCAGATCCTTTGTTGGAGAATGTTACTTTATTTTACAGTCAAGGGAATTGGGCTTTAGGATTCAGGTCATATTTTAGTCCATTTTCAATTTTTCCTTAGAATCTTATCTGTTCCGTACCGTCTCCTCTCTGGGAGAGAATCTGTCTTATACAGCAGGTCTTAAACTGGACTCGTGTAGTAGCTGGTATTGGCTGTCAGCGTGACATACTTGGGGAGAGGGAAGAAACCTGAGGAACTGCCTCTGTCAGAGTGGTCTGCAGCATGTCAGTGGGGCGTGATCAATAGAGGAGGGCTCTGACCACTGACGGCACTGTGTCTAGGCTGGTGGTCCGAGGCTGTGTAAGGGAGAGAGCAAGGCAGTAAGCACTCCTCCATGGACTCTACTCCAGCAGCGTCCTTCAGGATTCTGCCCTGAGTTCCTGGCTTCCCTCAGTGATGGACTGTGACCTGTGAGCTGAAACAAACTCTTCTTACTTTGGGCATTGTGTTTACCACCACAAGAGAAAGCACAGTAGGACACCTGGCATCTTCCTTTCTTGGCTTAAATGAACATGTCCAGAATGGGACTGTGACAGTTGCAGGTTCTGTGTGTTATGAACAGTCTCCTGGCTTCCTGTGTGCTGTGGGCAGATTGGCACTGGTGGGCATCAGCTCAGACCCCTTCCTGTGGGGAGCTTGAGCAGGATGGTTTTTGGCTGGGCACTAGCTCAAGTAGCTGTACTGTCACATTTCATCCTTGCCTAGCCAGCATAAAATTGGAAGGGTGCAGTAGTCGTTTTATAAAAACAGTTTGGTATGCTCGGAGAGGAGGTAAACAAGAACAGCTATTTTATTAGAAAATAACATCTCTGCCCAAGTGTGTTTATTGGGTGGGTTCAAAACTCTCTGAATCCTCTTAAAGTCTGTTTAAGTGCCCTTGGTTCTTCTTGCTCCATGCTTGATGGTCATCAGGCATCTGTCAACTCTTGGGGTCTTTGATGCTGTTTATTTAAATGTAAAAGTCTCATTTTTTATTTTTTTATTGTGTGTGTGTGTTGCCAAGGAGTGTGTCTGTGTGAAGGCTAGAGGGCACTCTCTGGGAGTCAGTTTTCATCTTCCACCATGGTCCTCGGGATCAAACTCAGCTCCTCAGGCTTGCTAGGCTTGCCCCATCGGCCTGTCATCCACCACTGCTGGCCTGTCAACTGTGTGCTCGTTTTTAGTAAGACAGTATTTCTTTAACTTTTTACCCTCCTGGTCCTTGAGGGCTAGAGTTCTAAATACCTCATTTCTCACTTGGGTCCCAATGCTGGGCATCTCATTTCTTTCTGTTGTAATCAGCATCTGACTTTGGTTGGTATTTCTATCTCTCCATCAGTGTGGTGCCAAGTCAGAGCAGAGCTTCTGATAATGACTGGACTTGCCTGAAGGCAGTGTTGTGGTGGTGTTCACGTCCTCCTTTGGAGCAGTGGCTCCTGAAGCCTCTCCCTGCCCCTCTAACTTACAGCGCTGCTCTCTGCCTCTGCATGTCTGCACCATCACAGATGCTGCAGTGCCCGGCCTACATCTCGTGCTATGCTCCTGTCAGAACAGTCACTCTACCTTTCCTCTTTAGTAAGTGCACATGAGTAAGTGTGGAGAGAAAACCAGCACTCAGTCCTACTAAGACCGACTGTTAGTTAAGTGTGAGATGCTGAATGTTTATTTTCTATCTTGGCCCGTAATATTTTCTTCTTAGCTTACTAATGACTAGCCACTCATAAACATCTTGAATCCATCTCTTATGATATATAAAATAAAGGATAAAGAAATAGGTAACAAGAAAGGGCCTAAAGCAGTCTTTTTCTTGTGTTTAAAAAAAGGTTGCACTTCATTTGATATTAAAATACACGTCAGGAATAATTATGGTTGTTTTTATTACCATAATTCTACAATGACTTTGACTGTATGTTCTCTTAGTTATAACTCCTAATTAATTTATCTGGTATACAGCCCGGGGGGGGGGGGCAATCATTTTTAAAGACTTAACATATAACATGTCTGCTTGTGTTGGTTTCAGGGAAGCCTCATAGCACTGGGAGTTCCGAGCGGATTCAGCTCTCGGGAATGTACAACGTCCGAAAAGGCAAAATGCAGTTGCCAGTGAACCGATGGACAAGACGCCAGGTCATCCTGTGTGGGACGTGCTTGATAGTGTCATCTGTGAAAGACAGCGTGAGTGGGAAGATGCATGTTCTGCCCCTCATTGGTGGAAAAGTAAGTAAAGCAAGACTACTGACATATTCCCGCGTTAGTAAGGACCTCCATCCATTTCTGTAATAGAGGGACATGGATTGGAGCTGTCTGAACTCTCACTTTTGCTGTGTTCCACTGATGGGCATTGTTGTTTACTGGAGCTGTACAATGCTGTTGGATCACAGGAGAAGACGGACCAACAGAGTGTCATTGTTCTGTTTTAGAGCGCAGATGATGATGTCCTGATCATCAAGTAGGCATCGTTTGTGCTGCCGAGCACACAGCCCAGAGTGCAGGACACCGTTCCTACATCTGCGGGTAGGAATAAGCCAGTGTGATGATGGAGGTCAGGACCTCTGGGTGCTGACCTCAGACCAGACTCCCATTGCCTTCTGCACACTGTGCTTAGTGACCAAGCGGGATTAGCACCTTAGTTTACTGTGAACTAGAAATGGCACTCATACACTTGACAGGTATTTTCAACATTATCGGTTGCTTTTCTTTGGGCATGTTAACTATTTTATGCCCATTGCTTATAAAATGGAACCATTTTTTTGAGGAAAGAATTAAATTCTCTGTTGGGAGACAGCATCACTATAATCACATGTAAATGTGTGTTGTTTTTTAAATGTTGTTATTTGTTAAGGGGAAAGATTTGGAAAAGAAAAGGTTTGTGGGGATTGGGAACATATGAAACAAGAGTTCTCTTTACATTTTCTTTTTTCCTCCTGGATGGGAATGGAGGTGGAAAATGCAACTAGAAGAATTAGAAGCCAATTTTCATTAAAAAAAAAATTTCAATCTTAAAAAAATTGACAGCTGTCTGATGTGTTCTAAGATTCAGAGTTGAAGGTCAGGCTGTGTGTGCATAGTGGCCTTGACAGCTCTGTAGTGTGGTCTGCCCTGGTGAGCGCCCTGGGCTATGCCCTCCCCTCCACTGCATACACCGGTCCTAGGAAGACTGATGCTCAGACCTTTTCACACCAGGTGTTTAGCCAGACAGAAAGGCAGGTTTAGATCTGTTCACTCTCCCATTCTGAAAGCACTGCTTGTTAACCTCTGAGCATTAAGATTAGTGAGTGAAATTATGTATATAGTCAAGGATAACCTTGAACTCTTGATATTCCTGCCTGGGATCGCGGGCGTGTGCCATCACACCTAGTTCAGTTTCGGGTGGTATTGGAAATTGAGCCCAGGCTTGACACACGTTAGGCAAGTCTTCTTCCAAGTAAGCACATCTATAGTGCATTGCATGCAACCTGTTATTGGACATTTTGTTTCCTCATGGATTACTGGAAATGTCATTAATGTTGCCATCATAGATGATTATTTTAAAATGCAAACATATTTGATGTTTGATGTTGTTAGACCAGAAGTCTGTCTCTCTATGATGCTGGGAGTTTGCATAGGCAAATGTGAATAAAACATTATTAAATATCTTTTATGGGGGAAGGCACTATGTTTGATCTAAGAAATGAGAGTCACGATCTGTGCCATTGAACCACTGGTTTCATATCAGCAGATGTAGGGTGGGCACATCATCATCTGCGTTATAGCTATGAGAGAGATTCAGAGAGCAAGAGCTCTGTGGGGGTCAGTAAAAGGCCTTCCTCTGGAGGGAAGAGAGAATTTTATAATGAAAGATGTAACGATAACAAAACTTGAAGGGTGAAAAATCTTTTGACATATATAGTAGAAACAAGATTATACTCAGAGAGGTAGAAAGCACATGGAATGTTCAGGTGAGGTCAGAAAAAGCCAGCTGTGATTAGCATTGCCACTCAGAGACTCATCCTGTTTCCCAGGCCTGTTATTGGACAGATTTCTACTATTGAGTGAATTGAAAGTTAATAGCTTCCGCTTTTTACAAGTAGATCTTGTCAAACCTGCTTTGCACTGTTTTAAAATAATGGAGCTTGCCGAAGACCTGGGTCTTTTAAAGCCTGTTGACCCAGTTGGGAGAAAATAATTCACTTTCTGTAATTTGAGCTTTCATTAATGTTTGTATATTTCTTTTTGTCATCCCGTTTCAGCTGGTAAAGGAAAACAGAGATTGCATGCAAGAACCCTTTTTCTTTCTTTTTAATCTCTGTGTGGAAGAGCTAGAAGAAATGAAGTGTGCTGTAGGCTGGTCAGATCCTAGTGGTAGTTGCTTTCATCTCAGTTTTCCATGTCACCAGAGCATGATCAGTTTACAGTTTTCAAATAACAAGTCTTCATTGTTAAAGAAATCTCACTAGGGCCAGTGAGTTGTCTCCATGGGTAGTGACACTTGCTGCCAAGCCTGATAACCTGAGTTCAATCCCTGGGACCCACATTGGAAGAAGGACAGAACTGGCTTCTGCAAGTTTTCTTCTGACTTCCATATGCACTTTAGCCCTTGTGAACACAGACACACATAAATAAGTGTAACATTTTAAAAAGTTAAAGCTCTCTTAAAATGTTGAAAATATTTTTAAGATACATTTTTATTCATTGTGTAGCTATGCTAAATTTACTCTTTAGAGTTAAGCAGATTTTTAGATCATGCATTTAGGTAAGGCTTTTTAATACCTATTCAAATAAAGATGAATGAATAATAAATGAAATAAATGTTTACCTTTGATTTTGTATATTACAGATAATTATCTAGGATGGACATACCTTTAGTTTTGAATGAGTGAGTTTATTAAGTATCTAGCAAAGAAAAATAAAAAATGAATATCAAGTACAGAGGTAGATGGTAAACAGAAGAGCATAGCAAATATAGAATCAGTCAGTACAGTACCTAGTCTAGACTCCTAGCAGCGTGACTAAGAAGACAGTGGACATGCTTTGAGATAGAGGCTTTTCATTGTGTGTATGTCCTAAGATTTCATGTTTATATAGTTCCTATTTCTGAGTGCTCCCACAGTTTTTAATTTTTCTACTGATGAACATTTGGGTTGCTTCCAGGTTTTTATTGTTATGTTGTCGTTGACAAAACCTTAGAGTGATATGCCTCCCGGTAAATACATTGTGTTGAGGTAAAAATTATAGTTGTTTACAAGAGAATTTCTGTGCTCAGAGACATTGGCATTATATAGAGATGTTTTTTGATTTTCAAAAAGAGTGAACAGGCAGCTCGCCCCTGAGCCTGTACTGGCAGTGGGTATGTCTTCCTTCTCTAAGTCTTGGCTTCCTTCTCTAAGCCTATGCTTGGGCTCAAGGGGGTGTGTCTTGCTTTTTTTTTTTTTTTTTTTTTTTTGTGCCAGTGTTTTCTTCCATGTTTAAGTTCGCATTAAAACATTTTTATTAAACTTCAACTTTGCTTCATAAACTGGCTACTCAAATTCTTTCAGCACCGAAGCTGTGAATCCCAATTTGACCTGAGTCAAGGCCCTAGAAAATCTAGGGGAATTCTTAGACTTGAGGTGACAGTGGGAGCTGTGCCTCCTGCCTCTGCCCCCTAGAACACTGAGAGATGTTTCTCACTGTGGGTCACAGGGGGAACCCAGGGCACCCAGATAGAAAGCAACAAAGACTGGGACACTAACTCTGAAGTTACACCATGGTAATAACCCCAGTTCTAGCTGGTTTCTAGCAGTGATTTCTCATTCATATCACATGGCCACTAGGAGCAGGCGGCTTTTGGAGTTGATTTCTCTTTCTGTACACTCACTTCTGTAAGAATCTTGCCCTGATACTCTCTTCTTCTGTTGTTTAGTATCTGTGCCTTATGGCAGAGGAAGAAGTGACTGAAGTGTCACTCACTGGTTCTTATCTACTTAAAGACTTAGTTTTATTTGTGTGTATGTGAGTGCAGGTGAGAGGGACTCATTCCCACCTGCTCCTTGGAGGCAGGGTCTATTCCGGAAGCTTAGGCTCACTTCTTGCCTAGACTGGAAACCAACAAGCTCCATCTTTGTTTCCACCCACGTTGGAGCTATAGCTCAAATGGGCGTTATTTTACACCCACTCCAGTGTCCACACCTGATTATCTTTTTATATTTTCACCATGACTTTTTATTAACTTAGAGTGTATGTATACACATGTAAGTGTACATATACATCAGTGGCGTGGTGTATATACGGAGGTCAGAGGACAACTCGGGAGAGTTGATTTTCTCTTTCTATGATGATGTCATTTGACGGACCTGGACATCAAATTCATGTTGTTAGGCTGGGTAGCAGGTGCCTTTACCCATTGAGTACCCAGAGCACTCTTTTAAATTTAAGATTTATTTTCTTTTGTGTGTGTGTGTGTGTGTGTGTGTGTGTAGGAGGTACATGAGTACAGGTACCTGTGAAAGCCAGAAGAGGAAGTCACAGCCCTAGAGCTGGAGTTACAGGGTGTTGTAAGCTGCCCGATGTGGAATCAGAACCGAGGTCTTCTGACAGAGACATTCTCTCCTCTCCAGGGAGCCATCTCTTCAGCTCTACTTTCTGTCTTTGTTGTTATTCTCATTCAGCGTAGAGTTCATTCAGTTTTTGGTTTTGAAATTATCTTGCTAATAAGTTCCATGCTACACAAATTAATTTTCTAGTGTCTTTTCTAAATATTAGGATATGTTAATTTCCCCTTGTATTTTCTTGATTTCATCTACATTTTCAGGTCATAAACTTTTTTTTAAAACCCCTGAAATAATTAGGAGTATGTAGTTGACTAGCGTGTCATGTATGGAATTGGATGAATTTGTAAGAACATTTGCCCAGTTCATCACACAGACTCTAGCAGTTATCAGCACTAAAAGGTGCTTTAGAAATGTTCATCTTCTAGACGTACTCAGAGTTTAAGCTAATTTTCATTAATGGCTTCTGAGATCGTTACCTTTTAAACGTATCATAACAACAGTTCGGAATCCTTCTGCACACTTGTTGCGACTTGGCTGACAGGTCATTTTGTCAAGAAAGTGATAGGAGTTGGTGTAATATTTCATTTAATTTTTTCTCTTTGTGAAGAATTTACTGTGAATGGGAGTTTACTATTTTAACTATAAGTGGAAGAAACCCAAAGCCTTATTGTAAAGATATTCTATATAAAGACTAAGGAAGGAAGACTGTACTGACTTTTCAACGGGAAGAAGGGAATTTCACTTGGGTGGTGACTTCTAATGAAGATGAAAATTCCTCTTTCTTGATTTTCTCGTAGACGTGGTTGGTCAGATGCCGCAATGGCTGTAGGTGCTAAGAGGCGCATTAGTGGGGAAGAGATGCAGGTCTAGTCGGGGAGCTGCATCCCACACACGCTGCTTTACTTGGTTTTGTGCTCTGCATCGTTTCACAGGTGGAAGAAGTGAAAAAGCACCAGCACTGTTTAGCGTTCAGCTCTTCGGGTCCTCAAAGCCAGACTTACTACATCTGCTTTGATACCTTCACAGAGTACTTACGGTGGCTGCGACAAGTCTCCAAGGTAAGCAGTACTTTCTCAGGAGCCTACAAAGGCTCCTTTCTTAGTTCCGATACACAGTTTTCTACCCTGTGTTTTTCTCTCTCAGGTATAACAACTAGCAGCTTTTAGTGTTTAAAAGCTAAATATGGGTGAAAATGAACACCACCTACTAATTTTAGCTCAGTATCACTGGCTTTGTCTCCTCCCCTCCAAACATAGCATTTTAAAAAAAAGTTAATGTGTCTGCCTGCCTGCCTGCCTTCCTTCCTTCCTTCCAGAATATGAAATCGTCTCCATTTCTCCTTCTCCCTCTCTAACTCTTTCTATTCCCCATTCATCTCAGAGTTTTAACTTTTTTACTTATTAGTGGTGGTGGCGGTGCTGTGTGTGTGTGAGTATGTATGTGTGTGTGTGTGTGTGTGTGTGTGAGAGAGAGAGAGAGAGAGAGAGAGAGAGAGAGAGAGAGAGACACACAGAGAGAGAGAGACAGAGAGAGAGAGAGACAGAGACAGAGACAGAGAGACAGACAGAGACAGAAACAGAGACAGAGAGACAGAGACAGTCTACTGAGTCCATTCAGAGTTGCTCGTCCATGCATGTGTTTAAGGTTTAGGGCTGACCCCTTGGGACTGGATAACTCTCAGGAAGCTCATCCTTGAAGAAGACTGAAGCTTCCTCTTTCCTCAGCCACTCATTGCCTGCAGCTCTTCATCTGGGGTGGACCCTTGTGACTGGCCCTTCAGCATAGCCACAGTGGTATAGGAGTTGCATTCATTTCTTGAGATAGTTGACTGCTGTCTAATTGGACTCCAGGGCCACTCATTGGGAGGGATTTATGCCTGGTACTGTACATCTAGATCTTGCCAGCTGCTGGTGGCTAGAGAGGTCATAGATCCTAGAGAGAACATACTATGGCCACTTTCCTAAAGCAATATGCTTTGTAACTGTGTTTTAAATAATTACCCTTCTATTACCAAATAAATGTACCTTTCACCCCCTCCCACTCCCCAAGAGAAACTCTGTTTTTGCAGTAGATGGAAGTTGTTGCAATCTACAACTGGTCACAGTACAAAGGATGAGTAAGTGTGGGGTGCATAGACCAGACCGATGTATTTACAATGCAAGTCCTACACCTACGGCTCAGAGACAGTTGCCGAGGTTGGCTGGCAGAATGATTGTAAGAAAGTGAAGACCAGGACATCTTCTGCAAGAGAGTGTCTTCTACACGTGACACGGAAACTACACCCGTAAAATCTCAAAAATATGGTTGCTTAAATAAGACCAGCATAATGTAAATGAGCCTTTACAGTTTTTGTATCGAGGATGAAGAGACGGCTCTGTGGTTAAGAGAACTTGCTGATCTTCCAGAGGACCCGGGTTCAGTTCTCACCCTCGACATGACGGCTAACAATCACCTGTAACTCGAGTTTCAGGAGCTCTCCCTCTTCTGGCATAGAGATGTATATAGACAAAAAAAGCCATACTGTTAAAAAAAATAAGCATTTTTTTTATTTGTTAGATTTTAGTAAACCTTAATAAATTCATTGAGTAGACTAGAATGGCTATCTTAATGTTACAGATCAATGACAGTAGATTGAGACTATTTTAGTGACTAGGCCCAGGATCAGATAAATACAAAAGCACAGAATATGCTAGAAAGCTCGCAAGTTTCCCTCATCTTCTGATTATATTTTCATATATACCATTTAACTCTACATAATCTCCATTTTTCTTTTGTTCTGCCTTATTGAGTGATTTCATTCTTTTTATCTTATTCTGGTTATTTTATATTCCCCTAGTCCTGCGTGCGTTGTGCATGTGTATTTATCCCATGAAATAACACATCCCTGTATTACCACAATACCATATAAATATGGTAAGTAAATGCTGATTTTTGTTTGATTCTTTGTGAGCAGGCATTTTTGCATCTTACTGTGAAGTGATGGGCTGGATTGTTACACTGAGTGCTTTGGTTTTGGGTGTGTGTTTTAAATGATGGTCTCTGGGGTGCAAGAACATTACCACAGAATTCATTGTCATGCTTTTAAATTTACAATCCAATTTGTTATCCAAGTTGAGTATGATTCATACTGCTGCATGAGGGAGCTATTTGTCAAGCAAGTGAGTAAGAGAACAACTGTAGAGACTGTAGTTCACGGAAGACTGCAGTCTGCCATTTCCGAGGCTTGCCGCAGTGCTCCCACATTTGGGTGACAGGAGACTTGCTGTTCTCCGGTGAGGGCTGGCTCTTAGAATCCTTAGCTTTTCTCCCTTTCAGAAAAGCACTGGCAGATTTCGGATCATGGAACGTAAGGTTCTCCTAACAGAGGGAAATGCAGGTTCTAAGTGCACAGGGAAGCAGTTTCCAGGTGAAGTGTTACCCGTAGGCTAGCTGTGAGTGAAGTATACATATGCTTGTCTAATTGTTTTCAAATTCATCTTGTGCTTGTAGCCATTAGGAGACAAGCATGAATAATATGCTTTGCATTTAGATAGTTTTAGAGGCGTATTCACAGTTAGGTGACACTGTGCGCTCAAAGCAGTAAGTCAGTTGCTGATGTCCTCCTTCGCTCAGAATACAAAGCCAGCACATGTCAAAGCGAAGTCATTTCTTCTGTATTAAGATAATGATCTGAAACATACTGCATAATACATAGCCTCTTCTTTGATTGCCTCGACCTGATTTAATGTTTACAGAAGTGTTGTAAAGAGCCATTTCCACATGAGCCTTGTTCTGTTTCCTGACCGTGTGGTCATGGTGCATCCACGAGAGCCAGGAGACCGACAGACCTTATTGACATGTCACTCTGGGCTGCCATCAAGCCTGTGCATGTCCTATTGTTCCTTTTCTGTTCTCTTTCTAATCCAAGGTGCCACATTTCAATTGGTATTTGTGCTTTCTTGTCCCCGCTTCTGCGCTACAGCGTTTTTGGTCTATTTTCTGTGACTGACATTTTTCAGGAGTACAGCTGAGTTACAGAATGTACTGTATGAAATACTTTGGGTCCTATACTCCAAATACATAGTAATGTGTACTAGGCCAGACGTGAGCCGTATATATTAAAAACAAGTGAGACACAAATTCTTAAACAGCGATGAGAGGGTAGACAGGAGCATCTATAAACCGCCAAGTAAACCACAGCAGAGTGTTGTGGTTGGCGCAGTTACAACAAGCTTGCCTTGTCTGTTCAGCACCGCACAGTGGGTAACTTACTATTCTAATTCTGTTAAGCATTTACCCAGTACCTTCTATTGGTGAGGTCTGTGATTTATTCATAGAGATTATTGCAAAGGAAAGTCCAGTTCCTATCAGGTGCAGGATTGTGCTAATTAAGTAAGTGTACAAAAAAAGCAATTAAAGGGACTGCAGAGGTGAGTCAGTCAGTGGTGTGTTTAACCTGTGAATCTAGTCCACTGCACCCGCATGGCAGCTCACAATGCAATGCAACTGCAATTCTGATGCCCCTTTCTGGCCTCCTGGGTACCAGGCATCCACATGATGCATTATATGTACATACAGGCAAACACGGATGCATGCAATGTAAAATAAACTAAATTTGAAAAGATGTTTTCAAAAGAACTTAAGTTCTCATATGTGTAATACAAGACGCTAGGACAGAGAGTGAGGAAGAATGGGCATCTAAAGAAAACTCATGGAAGAAGAGTGTGATTGTTTGAAGATCTGTCTGGTGGGACGAGCTTTCTAGGTAGAGGGTGAAGACAAGGAAGGCCCTTAGCCTACAAAGATGGTGTCTTAGGTAAGGGTTTGTTGCTATGAAGAGAAACCATGACCAAGACAATTCTTATAAAGGACAATATTTAATTATGGCTGGCTCACAGTTTCAGAGGTTCAGTCCGTTATTGTCTATACTAGGTAGAGCTTGAGCATAGGACTGTCCAGCTCATCCCCACAGTGACACACTTTCTCCAGTAGGCCATACCTACTCTAAGCAGGACACACCTCCTAATAGTGTTGATCTTTGTGAGCCAAGCATTCAAATACACGAGTCTGTGGGAACCAGATCTGTTCAATTCATTTCAGATGGAATCTGAAATAAGGAAGGGAGGTCACAATGGGCAGAGATATTGTGCTGTAGAATGATGTAGTGCTTTATTTATGTTGTTAATATAACGACACACTGTTACTGAGCATTCTTCTGTAAAGTTACATGTGTGATAAGTGGGTGAGACAGAATCAAGGAGCCTGCTTAATCCAGTAGAGGTGAGGGTGGGCGATACTTGCAGTAGAACTGGAGAGACCTGGAGAACAAACCTTGGGCATGCGTGTTGGAGGTTGACAGAGTTACCAATAAATTATATAGAGGATGTGAGGAAAAGGAAAAAGTAAAGAATGTTTTTTTAGGGTGGGGCTCAGTGGTAGAATATATCCAAGGCCCTGGCTTAATCTCTGGCAACACAGACACATGTGCATATGTATATGTTTTCTAGACCTTTCCTTTATTTTGTGATAGATTAAAGCCTCAGCTGAGAATCATAGCACCAACTGTACTCTACATATATGGTTTGAATGTTCAAAGAGCTTCTATGACAGGAGTAGACAAAGAAGCAAAACACCAGAGATAGATTCAAGAGCTGTCTCCTGAGTAGAGTGGGAGCATGTTTATGTTCTAGCTTGATAATTGTGACTGTCAAGTGTTAGCTTGGTTAGTGTTCTTTCTTAGTTGGGGTTGGCTAGTGTGCCGTCTCTGTTGCCTAGTGCTGGAGTCTCTCTAGTGAGCCTCATTCTAATTGCTCAGATTATGAACAGATTTAGACAGATTTATATTATTTCCAGCAAATAAGAGAGCACATGTTTTGTTAATCCGAGTGAGGTATATTCTGATGTTGTCAGTCATAGGAGCTGCTTTGGGAAGTAATAGATCTTCATGTAAGAAGGCAGGGGCCTGGGGATGCTTCCTGTAAACATTAGAAGCAGTAAGATGTTCCCTTCTGCAATCTTAAACACCAGACAACTACTTGAGTAACTTTCCGAGTGTCCAATATGATGTAGATAATCTGTAGGATCCTGGCCAGTGTGTTCTAAGACCTGGCCAGCTCTACAAGACTGTACATGCTTCATTTCATTGTATTTTATTATTTTATTTTTAAAAATATGGTTAATGATCAAAACAAATTATCTATAATGAGCTGTTCCAGAAGAAATAAATGAAGAATTTCTTATTTGGATAGAATTTCTATACAAGATTCTGGCCAATCCTCTGTTTAAACCATTATATTGGGAATAAACATATGATAATCTGTTTAGCCCCAAATCCAGGAAGAGTTGTCTGGGGCTGCTAACAGAAGGTGGGGGGATGCGGCTTCCACTCTTAGGTTTGGTTGTCATCTGCATTCTGATATGTAGTATAAGAAGCTAAATACTTGTTAGTCATACTCAGGTCACTATGGAAGCTATTTCTTTTTCTTTTCTTTATGTTGAGAGAACATAAGATTCGTTTTGAAGAGGATTTATAAAAACAAGCACATAAAGAAAAATCTAAATCTTGTATTTTAATGTCCTTTTTCCTATGCTAGTCATAAGGAAAAGATATAGATAACTAAATTCCAATGATTTTTAAATCAACATGACCTAGATAAGTAATTTTAAAAGGAAGTTCTTAATTTTCAGTGTTTGCTTTTGAATTTTAGCTTGTAGAGAAGTGTTTTTGTTATGTCAGTTGTTTTTGAGAAAATTGTTAAAAGTTTATTACAGACTAATTGTAGCACTTAGCACTGCTTGCCAGAGGCAGGAGCTTTGGGGTTTATATTGGGCGTGTGTTAGTGAAGAGTCCTTTGGGACAGTGACAGCATTGGTTTTGAAGTCATCACTAAACTACGAATGTGCAGCATGTCTTAGAAAGTCAGTAAACATCTTGTTGTATGCAATGAAAAGTGGGCCGTCTGTTTATTCCGAATACAGACCTGTGTCTAGGATGCTTTCACTGTGGGGGAAGGGCAGCCTCCTTTCAGACATACTTGTGCCACTGAGGACTTGCTAGCCTACCCGTCCACATTTGTAGCCAGATTTTTAGAGCATGCTTTTGTTAGACATGTTGATTGACCCTTTGACCTCTTTTCAAGGTCATTCTTTTATGTGATTCTGTAGCCTAACCTTAACCTTGTTGACTTACACAGGCTAAAAGTGGATTTGGCTCGCTGGTTTAGCATTGTGTATAGGTGTTTTTAACTTTTGTTTGTTTTGTTGTTTGAGATGTGGGTGGGTAGGTGGTGGTGGTGATGGAGGTAGCTGTGTGTGGTAGTTGGGTGCACTGTCTCACTCATAGCCTAGGCTGACCCAGTGCTTGCTATGTAGCAACAGGCTGATCTTTAAATTGTAGTTTTCTTTCCTCTGTTTCCAAATGCTGGGGTTTCAAGCCTGAGCCACACTAGCTTTGTATTTTAAACTTTGATTGCAGAATCGTGAAATACTGTGGCGTAGAGATAATAGTAATACTAACATATCTGTAACTCACCTGCCACAGCTAACAGCTCATACCCACTGTTTAAACTCTCTGCCTCTTTCCTCTGCATATCTACAATACAGTATAGGACTCACTCTGCAACTCTATATAGTGAGAAATAGCTTACAAATATAACCACGAGAACCACTCCTACGTGATCAGCAAATGTTTCAGATGATTATTTTTTCCTTAAATTCTTAAAACTGTTTGTCTCTATATATGACCGTTTTGCTTACATGGATATATGTGTACCATCTGGATACTTAGGGTACCTACAGAATGTTGAAGACTGCTTTCTATGGAGCTGGGAACTGAGCTCTGGTCCTCTGCAAGAGCAACAAGTGCTCTTAGTCACTGAACCATCTCTCCAGCCCTGTTCAGATCATTGTGACTGCTGTTACAAACGGGTTTCAACACTACTGAGTTGCTCTTTTAAAACAAAGTGAATGTTTTCAATTATTGATTAGCTAAAGGAAGTTGGCAATGACTTACTACTTGGCACTAACTTACAGAAAAGGGATTGACTGGAAAGCACAGAAACCCACAGGGAGGATTTTAGCTTAACTAATTCCTACCTCAAGGGTTACAGACTAGGAATGTCGGAGGTTCACACTCCCCCCCCCCCCCCCTTTAGAATATTTACACATGGGTAGTGAGTTGTTCCCAGGGAGGCGAGCCTGAGCTTACCTTTGGAATTGATTTGTTGTATATCCTGTATACAGAGCATGGAAGTAATTTGGTGCAGTAGAGTTGATGCCTCTCTATTTTGGCTGCTGCCTTAGCGCTGGTGTCATGCAGGTCAGTTTCCTCTCATCATTGACAATGTTTGGATCACTTGACACTGTAGAATTTCAGACTGATAATGCTCGACCTACACTTTCCCTGATAATGGCCACCCTTTTTGCTTTCTGTGGGGAAAGGAGGAGGTACATCATGGTCTCTTCTGAGGACCTCAGTAGCCTCAAACTCGTCTGGTTTACTTGGTTAAAATGTGATTGTCATCCTAGGTTTTCTTCAGGGCCTTGTAGCTTGTCTGTGTGTCACATTGTGCTCACGTAGCCAGTGTATTGGCAGTTGGGGGGGGGGGTGGCTGATTTTCTAACAGGAACGTCACCGCCGTCACTGTTCCTGCTGTGTAACGCTCCATAGAAGCATGTGTTACATCTTGGGGCACTGATTTGTACAGGAAGTCATTGCTGTGGAGGACAGGAGCAGATTTCATGCCGAATTAAGATTACGTGAAATGATGACTAAGTGACACCCTTGAAATGCAAACGAGCCGCATGGTGAGCCAGGATTGAGCTTTCCTGTGCTAAAATATGTTCTGAGGTCCAGAGTTAACTCCTAGAAGACTTAACTGACCACTTGAGCCAAGCCATCGGTGTGAAATAGGATTAAGATGGATTCATGTCATTAGTGGTAGTTGCAGGAGACACTGTACTGTGACGTAGTCATCTGTAGTGCATACCTAATGCAGACTAAAGTCTTCTGCTCATTGCCAGCCTGTCCTGTCTCCAGTGCCTTAGGGACCCTGCTTTAGTCTGTTACCCTGGGTTTCTAATGCCAAGGAAAAAGGTTTGTTAGAATGGGTCTTCTGAAGACCCCAGGAATTTTCTGGAAACTCTCAATTCACACTTCACACTCATTCTTTAAATAATGAAGGGTCTTTTGACTAAGGGCAGTCCACCAGTTTGTAGAATCAGAAGTGAACCTGAGGGTCTGCTGATGTGGATATCTGCTTATATCTTCAAAAATTGCTCTTGTACCAGTTCCATAGTGATAATTGAGAAATACTGGAAATTGAAATTGACTAGGAGGTGTTGGAGCATTGGAAGAAGATAAATGAGGGCAGTATCAAAACAAGTCTTGAATGGTTTCTTTGTTACTTTTCTGTTATTGTGATAAAAGACCATGACTGAGACGATTTTCTAAGTAAGCATTTAATCTGGCTTCTGGCCTCAAAGGGTAGAGTCCGTGATGGTGGAGCAGAACAACAGCTGAGTGTTCATAGCTTGATTGCCACCCAGTGGGCAGACAGACATAGACTGGGAATGATGTGGCTCTTTTGACACCTCAAAGCCAGCACCCAGTGACATACCTTTTCCAACAAACCTATACCTCCTAATTCTTTTGAAACAATCCGACTCACTAGGGACCAAATATTCAAATACATGCGTCTATGGCGACCACTGTTCCCATCCACACCATGACATTCCACTACTTGGCCCCTATCGGCTTGTAGCGACATCCTAATACAAAAAAGCATTTGATCCAATACAGTTTACAAAGTCCTAAGTCTCTTCTGATACTCCAGGCTTTTAATCATAATACCCTCCTTGTAAAATCAAAATTAAAAAAGCAAATTACATACTTCTAACAGATAATGACACAAAATACACATAACCATTCCAAAAGCAGGGAAAGGGGGCATAATGAATAAATATTACATCAAAGCAAAATAGAAACCTAGTAGGACAAACTCCAAATGCTGTAGCTCTGTGTCTGATACCAAAGGTCTTTGATGCTTCTTCCCTTCCAGCTTTGCTGCCTACAGTATGCTTCTCTGTCTCTCTCTGGTTGCTTCTATTCCTTATATGCACCTCTCTCTTTGACAGATACCCCACAGCTATGGCATCTCCACCATCTTGGGGTCTCTAACACAGTCCAGGTTTCACTTTCACATCTTCATGCAGTGGCTTATCAGGAACACCCCTGGCCTTGGGGGCTCTCTTTAACGTCAGTGGAATATTCTACAACCCCTTTGTCTTGTATCCTTATAACTCTAAAGCCAGAACCATGTGGAAAACATGGCCAAGTTTGACTGCCTTCTTGGAATGGAGCTGCCTCCTTGAATCACATTTACAGAAGCTTTTCTTCCTTTTGTTGCCTTTCCTAAGGCCTTTCCCTTTAGAAAGTGGGGTCTTGCCTTGGGGGCACCCCTCCCTTTATTCTATTTCAGATCAGGTCTCTCTTTAATCTTTCCCATTTCTTCGAGCACAAGCCTTTCCTCCAAGTTTAAATTCCCTGGTGTTGTTCTTTCAAAACTATATCCATTCTGCATTTCCTCTTACCCCACTTGATTCTGTTCACTACTGAGCTGCATCAGAATGATTACTACTAACCATATGACAGAGACAATATTAGGCTGTCTTATAATCAATCTCCTCCAAGGAAATTAGTCTATTACTTTTCAATTTATCTTCATGCAGACTTAGGACGAGGGCAAAGAAGAGCCATGTTCTATGCCAGAATATCATAAGAATGGCCTCTGGCCAAGTTGCTAAAATTGTTTCTCTCTGAAACTTCTTTGGCTGACCCTATATTCATACTGCTCTCAGCACCTCTGTCTTTCCAATGGCTATCTGTTAGGATTGCCATTAGTCCCTACTTACTGTGTTCAACTGATTACCTAAAGTCCTGAAGCCTTCTATGTTCTGGAAAAGCAAGCAATAACACCAAAACAAACAACAACAAAAACCATGGTCAGTTATGTCTCAGCAGTAGCCCACTCCCTGGTACCTAGTTCTGTCTATTACTTCTCTATAACTGTGATAAAGCACCATGCCTTTATCAAAGCATAGTTTATAATAGAAAGCATCTAATCTGACTTACTGGTCGGGGTTAGAGGTCATGCTCACGGAGAAAAGGAGCAGCTGAGGATCCACATCTTGATCGCCACCCACAAGGCAAAGAGACAGGGCCTGCAGAGAAAAGAGAGAGAGACAGACAACCTGGAAACGGTATGAATCCAAAGAGCATCCCCAATAACATACCAAGGCCACGCCTCCTAATTCTTCCTAAATAGTTCCACCCACTGGAGACCAGGTATTCAAATATATGAGCTTAGGACCATTTCCATACATTTCTCTACACCAGAAAAATTAAGAGGAATATCTATTGCACATAGGGGTTAATTGTGCAGAAAGGCGAACCTGTGTAAAATACAGAAATGGTCGTGACCTGATCTGAGCAGTGTGGAAGAGACATCTATCTAGAAGCTAAAACATGAGAGTACAGACTAGTCCTGTGATGGCTATGTAGTCTGAGAAGGGTAAAAGGGACATTAATGCAAAGTGTGCCTGCCTGGGTACATGGTTGTTTTCTAGTCCCATTTTACTCTCTTATGGAAACTTAACTATGATTTACCAAATAATTTAGGTAGATTTGTAGCATGAATTTTAGTATAGAAAGAAATGCCATATTATCTTTCCTAATTACGAATAAGACGATAGGTATTTAGAGAACTTAGAAATTCTGAATTCAGGCAGAAAAATGAAGTATTTTGCATTGTATAAATTTGTTTTGTTGTATAGGAAACTGATAAAGTGGGTAAAACAGTTATATATCATAGCTGCTAATAATTTAGAATGGAGGGTAAATTTACATGCTTTATTTCTCATATCCCCCAAACGATTGAACCTTTTAAAGAAAAGGAATGTTAAAGTATTGAAATTCTAGGTAAAATTTGCTTCGTCCAAAATTAGTAGGTTAAAATGCTACTTTTATTAGGACACAATGAGACTGTCTCAAAAGAAAGAAAGAAAGAAAAACAGCAACATACACACAACAGACCTGTAATTAACTTTATAGGTATTCTGTATCTATTGTTAAGCAGAATTTATAAAATGATAATTAGCATTGAGAAATTGAATGTCACCACGAAAAGGTCTTGGGCCAATGCGTTTCATACAATTTGAGGAGAGAAATGACTGCATGTCATGAAGGAGGGGATTAGCAGACATAGGGCTGGGGAGGACACAGTGGAAACAAGTAAAGTATTAGAATGTCTGAGAAAGATTCACACATTATATTCTGCTCACCAGTGGTGGGGGTGTTAGAACTAGATCAGCTGAACTCACAGAGACTGTCCCTTTAGCCAGGGACATCAGGTCCACTCAGGGTTGGACCAGAGCAGTTAGTGACTCATGCTAGTTCACAGCAGTTTTTAGCTATGTGCAGAATTCTTTGTGCCATTTCAGCTGCTTTGATCATTCTGCTTGAATTTGAGCATACTATGCACATAGAAAGGCTAGATATGACTTCCCTAAAGTATAGAGGGTACCAGATGTCACATGGACATTGTTGCTGTGACCTTCCTGTGCCTGAGGAAGATGATGAGCCACTGTGGAGCTGTCTGCATGATGAGCTTGATGGCCCCATCACAGGGAAGCATGACAGGTACAGACAGGTTAGGCTAGGACAGGATTCTGATGTAGCAATGCGGCTCAGCTAGACTCGGCAGGAAGAGCTCTTGGCCTGAGAGTCCGAAGGGCAGGGAAAGACAACGGTTTAAGAGTGTGTCAGGATAAGCAACATGTTAGTGAACTTATGAAATTCTACTAAGTCATCTGAAATTTTTAATTTCTTGTTATATTTTAACCCCATAGTGCTTAGGAGGAAATACTTTGAGAACTAAATATACTTTTCCCATTGTATATGTTTTCAAGACATTTGCAATTTGAATAGGTGGTTAGAATTCATATTTATATTAATATATTGCAAGTTTTGTTCATTCTGACTCTAATCAACCTTGTTATCTGTCTGTCTGTCTGTCTGTCTGTCTATCTCCATCCATCCATCCATCCATCCATCCATCCATCTGTGTGTGTGTGTTAATATAGATGCCAGAGACGTCAGATTCTCTGGATTTAGAGTTACAGGTATCTGTGCACTACCATGTGTGGGTGCAGAAAATGAACTTGGATCTCCTCCAGGAACCGCGAAGGAAGGCTCTTAACTACCGAGCCATCTTTCCAGTTCTGGTCTTTTTTTTTTTTTTTTAATTGGCAATACAGATTAGACATAATTTTTTTAAACTAGAGTTATCTTGAACTGATCTGAAAATCAAATCTATTCACATGTGTAACTGCTCAAGATGATGGGGACATGGACTAGGGATAGTAGTTGATCTTGCTGAGCCTTTTTTAAGTTTTAAAAATGAAAAGGGTAGGGGCTGAAGAGGTAGCTCTGTGGTTAAGAGCACTAGTTGCTCTTCCAGAGGACCTGGGTTCAGTTCCCAGCAACCACATGGAAGCTCACAACTGTCTGTAACTCCAGTCCTAGGGAGTCCAACACACACATGGTGTGTAGACACACATGTAGGCTGAACACCTATTCACATAAAATAAAAATAAAAGATTAAAACATTTTTTAAAATGAGAAGAGTATATTGATATTGATCAAGTATGTTTTAGGCGATCCACTTTAGAGATGAAGAAACTGATGGACAGAGAGATGAAGTGACTTGTCCAAAGCCACATGACTAGAAAAGTCATCTTATACATACTATTCTTGAGCCCCGGTTTTGTGGCTTGTAGTTTGCTGGTGTAATGTACAGTAGCTTCTGCCAAAGGGGGATTTATATTTCAGTTGTGAGATCCTTGAGAAGTCCCTTCCAAAACAAGGATTTTAGGCCTTTTCCACATAGGGTAGTTTCTTTTACTTTCCAGATTTTCATAACATTGATTGATTGATTGTACCTTTCTCACAGACTTCTAAAATTTGATCTGATGTTCCTCAGTTATTCACTGAGGAATCACTGTTCTTCAGTTGGACAAGGGATTTGGGGTTGGAGTGGGCAGAGCCTTGATGTCAGGAATGAAGATCCCACCGGATGTCATCCTTTCTGTGGAATCTGTTAGCTTAGCAGATGGTCTCTACTTCTCTGGAGGAGCATCCACACCCTGTTACTACTTCTTTTTCACATCTTAGCTTTCGTTTCTTCTAGGGACTGCTTTTCTCTGTACTAGTTATGATACCATTTTCTTGAGAGTTAGGGTGTTCCCCCTTTCCCCTGGTTTTCTGGTGATATCTAACAGTGGTCCAGCCCTGGCCTGATGGATGTGGTTAATAGCACAGGCTCTTGTTTATACCCTGGGCCCAGTACAGCTGTGGCCTGAAACTCGGTTTACTTTAACCTTGAAGTTAAAGGCAGGGGCCGAGTCTTTATTATATGGAGTTTGTTGGAAATTAAACTCAATATTCTATCTTCAGCTCTCCTCAGGACCACACTTCTTTTCTATAACAATAAGTTACATGTACTGGGAAAGGAAGCTGGGTAAGAATGCCACTTGCTCTGAGATGTACCCAGGTGGCTTTCTTATTAATAGTTCCTGTGTATGTAGATTGTGGGAAGGATGTGAGTTTTAATAGCAGCTGTGTGGGTGGAGCACAGCTTCTTGGTTGGATGTCCAGCTTTTCTTCTTTGGGAACAGTGCTTTTCTCTTTTGGATGAGATGTACCTTGGCTGGTCTGCACTGATGTACTTACTTCGTTTGGTTCCAGGATAGGGTCTGTTACAGGAGATACTTGTGGTAGCCTTTGCAGTCTCCTGGTTTGCTCCCTGCCCTATGGCTGTTACATACTGGATTCATTATCTTACTCTAGATGTTCCTGTTTGCACTATGGTCCCCATGAGACCTTGCTGGCTGATCTTATCCTGTTCCTGTGCCCACTTCTTCCTCCTTCCAGCAGTAACAACTTTTAGCCCAGAATGAGGAATGGAGCAAGGACAACTTGACGTTTAATCATTTTCTCTTTGTCCAAAGGGAACAATGTTAGACTTCTGTTAAAATAGAACTTGTTTTCTTCTGAGTAGTCTCCAAGGGAACGGGTAGGCCAGAGGCAAACTGGTGTAGGTGGTTGAAGGACTTGTGAGGTGGGCCATTGACCCTTTTTTCTGCACAGCATCTGTGGGTCATAGTGAGTACTCAGTGTATTTATTTCAGTGAACAAGATAAAGCACCCTGCCCCCACAAGCCCCAAGTCCTTTTGCTTACATCAGGAATTTTGCTCTCTTTAGAATTTTCTTTTTTAATGTTGTACATTCAAGGAAAGTTGAAATTACTGAAATGCCAACCCATACTCCTATATTTGAGCCTTTGTACACCAGCATCTTTCTGTTTCATGTGTACAATATAATTTGTGTTTAATTTCAAGTATGACCTTAGCAGAGTCTGTTTCATGCATATTTATTTCTAAATAGTTTTTTTTAGCATCAGGGATATTTTGAATTAGTGAATAAAAAACTGTAAGTAATTCTATTTTGTAGCAATAGCAATAAAAATAATAGCATAATTTATTGATGGTTTTTCTGAGCTATGACGGTAGGACTAGATGCCATGTTAATATTGCCACATAGTCATGAAAACCATGACTCAAGAGGGATCAATGATCTGTTCATCTTAGCTCAGCAAGGTGGTGGCGCTTTGGTAAGAATCCATGCCCTCTGTGCCCAGAGCCACATTCCCAGGACTCTGTTCTGCTTCTTCTGGGTTAGGAAAAAGAAAGCTGGAATTTGGTAACAGAAAAGAGTACATCAGGTTGATCAAGGATAAAGAGTAAAATATTCCTTCATTCATCTATTCATTTATTTTTGCAAAGGAAAGTCAGAAACTAAGTTAGGTAAAGACTTAGAACTATGTTGTTACAGCATCTGCTATCAGACAGAGAGCCAAGATAGTTGAAGTGGACTAAATCTCTTTACTTTCATTATAAACCAACATTGTAATTCCTGGCGAATATTTGAGCTTACCCAGTGCACTTTGTATTTCTGTCATGCATTTTGGTTTGTAGCCCTGAGATCCTGGCCTCAGGAGTTATTTAACCAGGAAGACACTGGATATCTGGATGGTTGTTTAGATAGATTTTCTGTTTTGTGCAAAGCGTCTACATGAGGCAAAGCGCAATCAGTGTAATTATCTTACTGAAATCAGCACACACCACATCTGTCTTCCCATCTAGCGCATGATTGTGTATTTCCTTTAAACTCTTGTGTTAGTTTGTTCATAATTCTATCACTTGATATTTATTTTTTGAGGATTAAAACCACCTGTAGGAAAGACTAGTGTCATCAGTAAATCTAATAAGGTAACTGTGTTCTTCGGAGCTCAGTACTGGGCTATTTTAGGCGTGCTCTAGTGCGGCTTTTACAGTAGCAGGCTGTTTTGTGCCAAGTGTATATATACACTTCATCTCTTTGTATTTGGACAGGAACTGCTACTTTCATGATGTTCCTGAGTTCCCAAAAGGGCACATCTCATTTCTGTGGATAGACAATAGTTCACAGGAAAAATTAATTAAACATATCATTTTTTTCCTCCAGGTTGCATCACAGCGCATAAGCTCAGTAGATCTCTCGTGCTGTAGCCTTGAACATCTGCCTGCCAACCTCTTTTACAGCCAAGACCTTACTCATCTCAATTTAAAACAGAACTTCCTAAGGCAAAATCCCAGCCTCCCAGCTGCCAGAGGACTTGGTGAACTGCAAAGGTGAGCCTGCACAAGTGCTACAATCCTTTGGAAGGGCTGGGGGAACCAGACCAGTTGGGAATGGTCTCTTCACTGTTTTGACAAGTTAGTGTATATACATTTTTTCTCTTCAGAAGGTAATATAACATGACTTTGCTTTATAGTGAAAGCAGTATCAGCTATTACTCCAAAATTTTCTCTAACGTTTCTTGCCTTTAAAATTATGGCTTGTAGTTATACATTGGGTAGATTTACATAAGAGCAGTTCTTTTTAAAGTGAACTTCATTCCCTACATTATCTACAAATAGACTGTGAAAATTTCATGGTTTTTAGCGTGCTTCTCTAACTTCAAAGGTCTGTTCAGAATAAATTACTTTTTTTGAACTTTATGGATCAGTTTTTTTCCTCATGAAAAGACATATCTTAGAAATATAAGAACCAAGGTTTTAGTCCCAAACTCTGTGACATCTGGATATCAGTATGTGGAACTTGAGCCATATGTATCGGCTAGGAGAATCTGCCCCATTATGACTGGGAGTATCTTTCAAGAGGACCTGAGAGGTTGCCGTGTTCCTTTCTTTCCCACTTTGGAGCAGTGACCAAGCATGATTCTGTGGGGCATAAAGCCTCCTGTGACTATGCATGTAGACTGTACTGCAGAGGATGTGGTTGTGTTAAAGGGACAGAACGGTTCATACCTTAAGTGGCCAATATGCTTAGAGAGAAAGCTATGCTGATCGGCCATTGTGACTATATGTGTATGATTTTTAACACCCAGAAAGAAGAATCCAACTGCATTTTTCTGTGAATAAGGTAATACTTTTAACAGTTAACTTCAAAGTTAGCGTGCGTGTTTCTCGGTTTCAGCACAGCATTTCCATCCATCTGTGCCCCTGGAGTCCTCATTTCCCGTCTCCCCTCCACCATGCCCCCTAGATCCCTGAGAGAGTATGTTAATTGTTTTTCCAAAAAGTTATGAATATTCTTCTTCAATACCATAGCTAATTTTGACAGCTGATATCTTAGGCTAGAACGGGGCATTAGGAGTCATGTAAACTAAGCCCAGGTAAGGGAAGAGGTCTATAGGATATTAAGGCAGGTATGGGTCAGTGGGTGACCTGAGGAGGAAGTTAGGTGCTGGGATTACAGAAGGGCTTGAAGGCATTTCCAGCTATCTATGTAATATTTACTTCTTTAAGAAGAAAAAATAGAGAAGTAAACATAGCAAAAAAAAAAGATAACATTTGACAAAGGGGATTGTAAATATATGGTTGGCATTATTTTCTCTGTTCTTGTACTTAGGTGTTCTAAAGTAATCCAAAGTTAAAACCAACATAAGATGTGTTTCTCATCACTTAGAGGAATAGTCACAAAAGAGTATCTGAAATAAGCAAATACCCAGATAGACCCAAATCAAGCAGTGTGCAGGTCCTGCCTTGCCTGTTGTTTCTTTCAGAGACTTCACGTTGCTTTAGACACCTAATATTACTTCCACCTTACCCTACTCTGGGACTCCTGAACTGTGTATTGAACATTCCCTATTCACTCCTCTTTCTGTACACCCCCCACCCCATACACAGGTGCGCACGCATACACACACACACACACACACACACACACACACACACACACACACACTCACTCACTTTTCATACTGCCCTGTACCCGTCCTGTCAGCTGCACCTAGGGTTGGAATTCTGTGTGGAGTGAGGATTTGTTGTTGCCCACCCCAGCTGGTCAGTTTCTCAGTGTCTTGTTTTATACATTTTATGATTTTGTTTATTTTGTGTTTTAAAAAGCATATACTTCTTCCTCATTAAAATAATGTTGAATGAAGACTTAAAATTCTACTAAACAAGGATTAGAACAAACAATTGCCTAAATTTCTTTTCTGTTCCTCTGCCTGAGTCCTGGTTTTTATTGAATCCCTTTTTGGACCATTTGGATTTGCAGTTTTCTCCAGTCTTCCTAAATCTTCTGCACATATGGCCATGCTGGACATTGTGTATGGCTTACTGCCTTAAGAATGGGAGGCCTTTGTTCTAACCTAGGATTTAGATTCCTGCCTGAAATTACTTCTTTGTTCTAGCCTAATGTCAGATTCCTGCCTGCAGCCCATTTCCTTGTCTTTGGCCAATGTCAGATTTCTGCTAAGCAGCCCAAAAAGCTCTCAACATCTCCCCTCTTCTTATTTCATAAATAAGACTGAGACTGTCTTAGGTTGATCTGACAAGAATGCTTTCCTTAACAATCGTGGAATATGCATTATCAAAATCAATGCACTTATGTCTTAGGTTGGTAAGGCTCTGTGCAGAATCTTACCCATCCGTGGCTTGCCAATCTGTTAAATTAATAACTCTGTCTGGGGGTCCATTTTCAGTTTCAAGTCATGTACTTTGGCTGCCAACTTGTTGATGTGTTAGAGACAAACTTTAACACAATGGGCAGGAATAAAAATATTCCCAGGACAAAATGGGCTAGCATGATTGAGCTATATATGCCATTCTTGAAGCTTGACCAAAATGGAAATACTAACGTCAGGCCATGGATAATTTTATCAGCAGTATCTGCAGCATCAATGCTCAGCAGAGCAGCATTCTTTAAATTCATAGGCTCACTATGCAAAGTTAAAGCATCCCAAGAGGTGTTAGAATTATGACAAATACCCTACAAGTATCTTTAAATTTCTTCCTAATTATAATGACTATCATTGTAAATTTTAGAAGTAACACAACTCCATTGGTATTTGGCATGACACTCAAGATGGCTCCTTACTCTTTTGTTTGTTTGTTTGTTTGTTTGTTTTTGTTTTTTGAAACAGGGTTTCTCTGTGTAGCCCTGGCTGTCCTGGAACTCACACTGTAGACCAGGCTGGCCTCGAACTCAGAAATCCACCTGCCTCTGCCTCCCAAGTATTGGGATGACTCCTTACTCTTAAACTCTGAACCTTCTTCTAATAATTTGAATAGGATAAAGAGCAGAACAAAGAAGTAATTACAGGTAGGAATCTAAATCTTAGGCTAGAACAAAGAAGTAGGCTTCAGGCATGAAAATGACTTTGGGCTAGGACAGAGAAGTAGGCTCAGATACTTTGGTCATCCTGATAAGCTCTTAGAAATAGTGATCACAGGAGTGATCATGGGACTCTGTTTACTGCCTTGCTCGTTTGGTGTTTATTGTCTTGCTTGTTCCTTGACTATTTCTGTCAATATCTGTTGTATTGCTAGTTCCTCAACCTAGAACTGATCTTAATAGTTGCATGTAATTAAAATGGTATAAAAGCAAAAAGGCGGAGGGATGGGATAGAGAGTTTATGGAGGTGGGGGGAGAATGGGAAAAGGGGATAACATCTGAAATGAAAATAACTAAAATATCCAATAAGAAAGAAAGAGAGAAAGAAAGGAAGAGAGAGAGAAAAGGAAGGAAGGAAGGAAGGAAGGAAGGAAGAAAGAAAGAAAGAAAGAAAGAAAAAGAAAGAAAGAAAGAAAGTGAGGCCTTGACTCTTCTGTTGTCTCAACCCTTCCGGCTTCATGCTGCATGGGCTGCTCTTTCCCCATCTTGATATATTGTTATCAACTTTTGAACTAATTTACTGATACCTTGTTAGCATGGACCTGCTGTTCCCAGCTAAGGAACTTAAGTTCTGTGATTACATTTCTGGTGCTGGCTCAATAGCTGCCTCCTCTTTTCATTTGCGTTCTTCTTCTGTAACTCATGTAGGCTTCCTGATGGAACTTAGCTTTCTTCCTTATGCCTTTTACTTGGAGACTGTTCCACCCTGGGAGCCAGTGTGGGTCTTTGTGCTTTGTGCCCGCTACATAGCAAAGACAGTTGAGTACATCTTTCTATTCAGGGCCTGTCACTTTTAATTGAAAGGAGTCCTCTGGCTTCTGTCTGAGTGATGCGTACCAAGACTGGGCAGGGAAGAGGAGCAGAACATCAGGGTTTACTATGTTGACTCTGTCTAGTCTCTCTGTTTTGCTGTGCCCAGTATCTTTGAACTAACTACTAATCCTCTGGTTTGTTTATTTATTTATTTATTTTTGGGAAAAACTCTCTTGCCGTAACTAGGTAGAAAATCTAGCATCTTCAACAGTCTCTTCTATTGATATGTAACACAAAAGTAGGACAGGTACAAACAGGCGCATGCAACCTGGTGGGTTCCTACCAAATATGGATTCTATAGCTACTACCCATATTGAGAAATAGACTGTCGATAGCACACAGCGACTCTTCCTGCTCCCCCACAAGCCCATTACTAACTAAGACGGTCTCTGACCTGGCTACTGGCATTGACTCAGTCTTACCTGCTTTTGTATTTGATATAAATGGACCCGTACAGTGAGTGCATGTTTCTAGTTTTCTTCATACATTATTATTATTATTATTATTATTATTATTATTATTATTATTATTATTATTATTTTGTAAAAAGCAAAACAAGAGTATTCAGTTAGCTTGGTATTTGTCTCAGACCATATAGACTAGCCAGCTCAAACTACTTAGTTTAAGGTGGAAGGCTATCACATTTTATATTATAAAAGCTGTTTTGTTCTCTGTTGCATGAAGACTGAGGAGGTGTGCCTAAGAGAGTTGGTCTGTGGTGGTTGAGACAGTGGTGATGCTGCCGTTACCTTGCCTTTTAGAAACCAAGCTAGGCTTCAAACTACATCCTCGTTAAACACTGTACTATGCAGTAATTGTATGACATCTCGTTGTTCACGTTTTTCAAGGTAAGAAGTAAATAGTCAAAAACACACATAACACAAATACAGAGGCACATATATTGATGCCAGAAATTAAAACTATAATGTGTATTTAAGGAAGCCATATTTATGCTTAAGAAATCACTAGTGTCTGTTAAAAAATATAGTTTAACAAGTCTGTTCTTAATATATAGGTGTATATATATATCATAACATTTAATACAGTATATGTTGTACATGAATATAATATATATTTATTATGTGTACATTTACATATCTTTAGCATTCTGCTTATTCTCACACACATTTGTACCAGTCAGTACTCCATCTTCCCTACAACTACCATGAATCAAGTATCCTACAGCTCCTTCCTGTGCATCCTGTCTCCTACAACTCCTTCCCCTGCATCCTGTCTCCTACAGCTCCTTCCCGTGCATCCTGTCTCCTACAGCTCCTTCCCCTGCATCCTGTCTCCTACAGCTCCTTCCCCTGCATCCTGTCTCCTACAGCTCCTCCTTCCCCTGCATCCTGTCTCCTACAGCTCCTTCCTGTGCATCCTGTCTCCTACAGCTCCTTCCTGTGCATCCTGTCTCCTACAGCTCCTTCCCGTGCATCCTGTCTCCTACAGCTCCTTTCCCTGCATCCTGTCTCCTACAGCTCCTTCCCCTGCATCCTGTCTCCTACAGCTCCTTCCCCTGCATCCTGACTCCTACAGCTCCTTCCCCTGCATCCTGTCTCCTACAGCTCCTTCCCGTGCATCCTGTCTCCTACAGCTCCTTCCCCTGCATCCTGTCTCCTACAGCTCCTTCCCCTGCATCCTGTCTCCTACAGCTCCTTCCCCTGCATCCTGTCTCCTACAGCTCCTCCTTCCTGTGCATCCTGTCTCCTACAGCTCCTTCCTGTGCATCCTGTCTCCTACAGCTCCTCCTTCCCCTGCATCCTGTCTCCTACAGCTCCTTCCCCTGCATCCTGTCTCCTACAGCTCCTTCCCCTGCATCCTGTCTCCTACAGCTCCTTCCCCTACATCCTGTCTCCTACAGCTCCTTCCTGTGCATCCTGTCTCCTACAGCTCCTCCTTCCCCTGCATCCTGTCTCCTACAGCTCCTTCCTGTGCATCCTGTCTCCTACAGCTCCTTCCCCTGCATCCTGACTCCTACAGCTCCTTCCCCTGCATCCTGTCTCCTACAGCTCCTTCCCCTGCATCCTGACTCCTACAGCTCCTCCTTCCCCTGCATCCTGTCTCCTACAGCTCCTTCCTGTGTATCCTGTCTTCTACAGCTCCTTCCCCTGCATCCTGTCTTTTACAACTCCTCCTCTTGCATCCTGTCTCCTTACAACTGCCTTTCTTTCATTGTTGTTAACTGAGTTTAACAAGGCCATCTGTATCTACAGATTTGGAACTGTCTACTAGAACTTGGTGGGCTTACATGTGGGTACACAGCTGAAGAGAATGTTTGCTGTTCCTGCAAAATCCATTTGCAGTCCATAGTTAACAGGGAGAGTAGGCTTCCTTGAGTCCCCTTTGATCATGGCTGTCTGATGTCAGGCCCAGTCTTGAGAAGCCAGCAGAGGTCACCTTCTCTGCTATTGGGCTCATGATCACAGTGGTGGTGACATAATCATGCTGTGTTTTGAAGTCTTAAGTGGGGTGGTATAAATGTCATGTTTCGGACTGAGCATTCAACTGTCACTTAGTCTTTGCACCTAGAGCAGTCATGAGGCAGCACGTTCACTCAGCAATACACACTTTTAATGTTTGTGGAGTTTGGGATCTGTTGAGATGCCATATTTTCAATTTCCTAATTTTTTCTTTGGGTATATAGGAATTTTATGATAATAAATGTCTAGTGCATGTTTCACTGGGAATGTGTTTGAGAGGTAACAAATAGTAATTTATTTTCATATTTTACTTAAGACTTAAGGAATTGACTTTTAGGCTAGTATTAACATAATCTGATTTCAATATTTTAGAAAGAATTTTTAGGTACAATAAAACAGATAAGAGTTTACTTTAAAGTATAGTGTATCTTATATTTTCATCTAAGTATAAATATTCACCTTAAACAAAGGATCGGTTTTCAAAGAACATTTAAATAGGTATTTGCACCAGCATTCTGGATGTGGGAAGTGACGCAGGCCCGCGGTTTTGGAGGGAACATTGTGTCTCCCACTGCTTGTTTTCCTTCATGGGCACTGGGGATTCTCAGCGCCCTGTTCAGCAGTAGAGAGGAAAGCAGCAGTCATTCAGCAGTAGAGAGGAAAGCAGCAGTCATTCAGCAGTAGAGAGGAAAGCAGCAGTCAGTCAGCAGTAGAGAGGAAAGCAGCAGTCATTCAGCAGGAGAGAGGAAAGCAGCAGTCATTCAGCAGGAGAGAAGAAAGCAGCAGTCAGTCAGCAGTAGAGAGGAAAGCAGCAGTCAGTCAGCAGTAGAGAGGAAAACAGCAGTCATTCAGTCAGCAGTAGAGAGGAAAGCAGCAGTCAGTCAGCAGTAGAGAGGAAAGCAGCAGTCAGTCAGCAGTAGAGAGGAAAGCAGCAGTCATTTTTGGTGGTTTTAATAGTTTCTTTCCTGATTCTGTGCCGCTAGTAACTATCCTGTATTATTCACACCTTTCTTTTTTATCAGTAGACAGTACTTCTTATAGCCAACCATAACTCCATTTAAGTGAACCAAGTGGTCTTAATATGTCATTGCTGTTTGCAATAGCTAATTATGTTTAATTAATTTTTTTGTAGAGTTAATGATTGGACAGGTTGTTGCTGATGCATATTCAAGGACTTTTAACTTTTCTTCTTGTATTTTAATTTTCCTGATTATAATATGCTAGCTAATTGTATTAGCTTACTTGTACTGAACTGTATTAATGTTTAGATATTTTTACTGATATCTGTTATATTAGCCTTTTATGTTTTTAATAATTTCTTCATTTGCCATCTATTGAATTTTCATGGGTTGGGCCATTGAAGGATCTAGAGTTTGAGAATAAGGAAATCAAACTTTGTGTTTCTTACAAGGGTCTCCCAGTAACAAGAGAAAACATCCAATCCATATTGTTGCATGTATGAAAGTCTTGACGGGAAAATGAAGACCTGGTATAGAGCAATTCTCAGGGCTTATGTGCTAGGTTGAGCAAAGGAGTCAATAATGGGCAAACAGGAGTAGGAGCCCCAGGAGAGATAGCCTGACCTTAATGAGGTCTGTTTGTAGAGAACCCTCTCGGCCTTAGTCCTGACTCAATGCTCAGTGCCCTTCCTCCTTCCTGGTATATGGAGGACACCATTCCTGCGCTTCTCTCCTGTTCTTCAGGAAATTAAGGGGACTAGAGGGTGTCTTTATTATCTACTTTTTTCCTTTAATCAAAACAATCCTTATGACACAGAGGCAGATTTAGGGGTGACAGACATTCCTTAAAGGGATGGCAAACAGAGTTCTTTATCATAGCACCTGCAGCATGTGGAAGGCCTGGTGTCCAGCATGTACTCAGACAGTAGCACCTTCCATGTGCTCATTTCTCCTGCCTTTGTCCACAGTACTTGGAATGTTTATAATTTAAACGTCTTTATCTATGACAATAATCATTCTATTTAATAAATAAGCCTATGTTTTAGTATATTCTTGAAAATGTATAATCACACTTAAATTATGTAATACTATGTGTGGAAACTTACTTTGTTAAATAGAAGTTATTAAAAAATGTTTCATTTGTCTTGATCAGCCTTTGTTACCACTACCAACCATAAACCAGGGGTGGAAGTCTTCACTCCTGCTCTTCAGTTTGATAGATTAGTTCCGGAAAGCAAATCTTGCACCTGTAGTTAGCACCGCCTAGTTTCAAGAGTGGGATTACTTTCATAGGGAGAATCCTCTCTTTTGTCTCAAAGTATTGGTGGGGGGGGGGGGGTGTTGTCATTCAAGAACTTCACATAGGCATTCACTGTGCTTTAATCAAACCTACCCTACTGCCTCCCCTGCAGTTCCTCCCGGGCTCCCCCTCATTCTTTCCCTTCTAACTCAATCTGCTCCGTTTTATTTTATTGAAAATAGGTTCTCTCCTCACACAAAATATCCTGATTACATATTTCCCGTTCCTCCCCACCTCTGCAACTCCATAACTGTTCCCCTCATATTAGAAAAGAACAGACTTCTAACAACCAAACCAAACCAAACAAAATTTAATAAGATAAAACAGACAATTTAATAAGAGGTCAAAGTTGGACAAAGGAAACCAACAGAAAGAAATGAGCCCAAAAGAAGGCACAAGAATCAGAGACCCACTTGTTCACACACTCAGGAGTCGAATTATAATAGTAAATTGAAAGCTCTAATATGTAAACAGAGGACCCGGTGCAGACCTGTCTCTTAGTTCATGTGAGCTTTGCTCATTTGGAGGGTCTTGTTCTTCTGTGTCCCTCATCCCTGGATCTTACACTCTTTCCACCTACTTTTCCAATGAGGTTTCCTAATCTTTGAGGGGATGGGTTTGATGGAGACTGATGACAAATGATGATATCACTGCTCCTAGGTTTGGTTGAGGACAAGGTTTATTGTGCATGTGAGAGAGAGCACAGCCAGAGGCACCTGGAAGGGTCTAGACTCAAGGTAGCCAGCAGACTAACTAGGTCATGATAGGGGGATGGTAAAGAGAGAGGGGGACAAGCTGACCAAGAGATCCAGAAGTAAGCCAGGCACTATGTTTAAAAGACCAGCAGTATTTGGGTTTACTCTAGGTCTCTGGGCTATCTAGATTTCTGGTCTTAGTCACGCAGCAGTTTTGGATATGGGTTCTATCTTGTGGAGTGAGCCTCAAGTCAAATCAGACAGTGGTGGTTATTCCTACAAGCTCTGAGTCACCTTTGCCCTAGCATATCTTGCAGGCAGAAAAGTAATGTATGTCGATCACAGGGTTTGTAGCTGAGTTGGTGTTTGTGTTTTCCTTTGATATCCTGCAGAGTGTCCTCCTATATCAAGGACACTAGACTGTAGGTACCAACTTGTTCTCTCCATGTTCAATGAGGGATTGGGATCTTGCTCTCAGTTTGTGGAGAGCAGCCTATGGTCTTAAGGATTTCTATGAGATCCCCTTTAGCCACTAACTAAATTGATTCTATTTAATATAACCCAGAGCCAGTAGTGGAAGCTTCACTTGGTGACAAGAGATGGCTAAGTTGGGACTTTGCCTCCCCCCATTATTTGGAGACCTAATTAGGATTGCCTTTATATAATGTGGTCTGTTTTAAAACCCACTGAGTCCACATACTGTTGCTTGTATGTTTATGAGTGTAGGATAATCTCCTGGAGCATTTATTTGTAGCTTCTCTAGGGCCATACCTATGAAAAAACCTCCATCCCACAGCAGCCACCAACTGCCAGGCACTCTTCAGATAGGGGTGGGGCGTCATAACAGTCACATCAATGCTGGGGCATGGGCTAGCACGTACAGATCTGCTGTAGTCACAGCCACTGTAAGCTCATGTGTGCAACTGCACTGTCATCTTAAATAGTGTTTTGCTGCAGATGTCCACTCGCTCCTGCTCTTCTAGTCTTTCCACCTCGTAGTCGTGGATGATCCTTGAGCCTCAGGACAAGGACTGTGATGTAGATTACCCAGTTATAGCTGAGTCCTCCACAGTCTCTCTTCCCCTGCATGTGGGCCATTCGTGGGTCTCTGTGTTAATGTCACCCACTACACAGAAGAGCTGCTGTGATGAGTTAATCTGTGTGTATAAAGATAAGAACTTAGGGAAGAGTTCATGACTATGTCCGTTTAGCAGAGCAATAGACCAAATGCTGTTTTTCAGCAATGCAAGGCATCACACTCCTGAAAGCAGCCTGTGAGCGTGAGCTTTCTAAAGCCAGTGTAGCCATGGCTTGGCTTGCTCCCTCCTCTCCAAGATCACTGGCTAGCTGAATCATGCTGTTCTTACTTAAACTCTACATTATAATCTTGTGAAATTTGTTTTTTATTGGATGTCTAATGATTTCAAATTAAACTCCCAGTAACACAGGAATTCCAGGCAACTCCTAGGACTACAAAACTAAAGCCTCCTCCCCCAACTGGTAAGACAGGCTGAGTCTTGAGGTCCCTCATCTGCATGGGCACAATTATAGAAGGTGACTGATTGTCATGCTTTTGTACCCGGGAAAGACTTTCAGGACTGCAGTTGTTCAGGAAATTGTGGCAGGAGAGTCAGAAAGTGGGGAAAACATTCCAGAAATTACCATATAAAAGGTGACAGCAGCAGAAAGAGCTGAGTGCACCTCCAGTCTCTCCCCATGCTTCATTGAGCATAGTGACATTCTGAAAAGTACACATACAATCTTGAGAGAGCCAGGTACTGTACTGACTCATAAAAAAGTTCATCTCCCGCTCCACCCTCTAGGAGCCAGGCCACAGAGAAGATAGGGCACCTCCAGATTCTTCCGTATCTACCTCCCCTGGTAACTGCCCATGTGTCTGTGCAGTTCACTGTGCATTGTACAGAGGCACAAGCACATGGAAACCAGGCTTCCCTTCCAGAGGATCCACATCTGTGACAACGTGTGTCTTTTGCTTGGGAGTTTTAAGGCCATTAGTATTTGGCTACTATCAAAAGATTTCAATTTGCTCATGTCATTTTGTTATTTTTGTAGTTTTAATATCATTAGAATTTTGTATTTTAAGTGACAGGAAATTCACATATGATTATTAATGAATTATTCTTACTGTAAATAACACTGAAAGCGTGCACACATAAAAAGACAGTGTACCATCGGATGTTTAGCCAGCCTTTCTTTCCGTAGCGATTTGTTGTTGTTTGCTGCTCTTGTTTGACTGTAATTATTTATTCCCTGGTAGTTTCACAGAATCTTAGGAAATAGTTTGTAAAAGACTTTTTTTTAAGGCATAGAAATAGTAGTATAACCTTAACTTTTGTGCGTTTGATTACCTTTATTTTTTGTCTTAGAGACCCACAGTGTAACTCTCTCTCTCATACGGAGACATTTGACCTCATGACCTTTGTTCTTTACTCTTTGTTCTGTTTATCCACTTTGGGCTCAGATTTCTAAAAAGTAGACATCAGATCCCCCGAGATGGCTACCATTGTGAGGGAGACCATTAAACTCTCTGTGAGTGAGCACATGAGAGTCTGGTGGCAGCTGCTCTCAGTCACCACTTCTTGTTAGATCCACTTCTTTGCAACAGTCTCTTGTGGCAACTTGTAGAAAGAAGTGAAACTTGTAATTTGTCATTTCTCTTTGGTTGAAAGTTTGATGAAAAAACTGCATAATGCGACCACTCAGGAAACATGACTCCGAGTTTCATATCCAAGAATTGGTGGTGGGAAAAAGAGAAAACAAGTTGTAAATGAACAGCGTGATTTTTTTTTTCATTTTAGGTTTTTTTTTTTTTAATGTATTGCAAGGTTTGCATTGCAAGGTTTGCATTGCTGTTTTGTCTGCATGCATATCTGTGGGAGGATATTGGATCCTCTAGATGTAGAGTTATAGACAGTTATAAGTGGTCATGTGGGTGTTGGGAATTGAACCCCGGTCTTCATGAAGAGCACCCAGTGGTGCTCTTAACAACTTAGCCAGCTCTTCAGCCCCCATAATGTTTTTTTCTAAAGGAAAAAAAAAAAAGACCAAAGCAAAGCAAAACCCACTGCCAGTCTCTGAAATACTGTCCACTCTCTTGCCCTTCCCTTCTGAGACCCCGCCTGCTGCCTCACCTCCAGGCCAGGTCTGCCTTCCGTCCTCCCTGCTGTTTTTTTTCATTTTTTTATTGGATATTTTATTTACACTTCAGATGCCATCCCCTTTCCCCATTCCCCGCCCCTAGAAAACCTCTATTCCATGTCCCCTTTTCCTTTTTGCATTTATACATTTTTTTTAAATGTTAATCAAAGGCTTTATAAGTTTGGTATTGCTCAATCAGAGGTGTAACCCACTACCCAACCTAGATATATCAACTATCTTCGACTGGTGGAGACACGTGAACATCTGTTTCCATGTCTCCCCCCTCTTTCTCTCTCTCATCACCTAGCTTCTCCTCTCCTTCTTCTCCTCCTCTCCTTACTCTTTCTCTTCCTCTCAGTACTCCTCCCACCTTAGCTCCTCCTACACATCACCCTTCCTGTTAAAATAAAACTTTTCTCTCAAAATACAATTAGAGCATAATTATGCCAATTTGTACCAGTGAGGTACAAGATAGTCCTAATACCCAGTCCATCATTTTGTTGACTAACCAGCACCTCTGTCATCTATCCTAACTAAAACATTTACTTCTGAACCTGGCTTTAGGATGAATGTCAGCTGACGACCATCCACTCAAATCTTTTCTCTTACGGTAAATAGCTATAAGTTTTCAACCCTGTCAGAAATCCAGAATGACTGAGTTAACTATAATTGTGGGAAGCACAAAGCATAGCTTCTAAAACTTAGCCAATTTATAGAGACCTCTGACACCTGGACACTCCCTCTACTACAAAACGTTGGCGCGTCTGTTCTTCTGCCTTCTGGCCCAAGATCATCTGACAGACCTTAGTGCTGCAGAATTATTAAGGGCTGATTACTCTGTCTAGGCAGATATAATTAGTCGACTATTCTGCTTTTTTTTTTTTTTTTCTAGACAGTAATTTGTCTGTAGATGGAAAGAGGCAATTCTTGCCTAGTGGCTGTCTCACCACAACTGGAGTAACTCTAAAGATGCTCAATTTTTTTTCTTAGAATTCAATACAGGAAGCTGTCAGGAGCAGACAGGTCTCTAATCAAAATGAACAATACAGAAATGTTTGTAACGTCAATTCTGTGGACTTCTGACGTTTTGAAAACCAACTATCCATGTAAGGTAATCTGGACTGTTGTCTGTTCACTCCACTCAGCTATTTCTAAATAAAACATAGAAAACACCCTAACAATAAACTCCAAGCCATGAATTTGCTATAGTCCCTTAACTAACAGGCTAACCATCTCAAATCTGTTAAAAAAGTTAAAGAAGGACTGGGTCTAAGCCTTGTATTTCTAAATTTGTTATACAGGCACAATGCCTATGAGAGTAACAGTATTCATCTCACCTTTATATCAATAAGTAGCTCATACCAATGAAAACCTTAAAATTTGTAATCAAAGTAAATTGGTGCCATTTAAGAAATTATATCTTCATCTTGATAATAATTGTACAGATTTCTACCAATAGGTTATGGCTATGCAATAAATCGTAGCTAATCCTCTCTATTCCCACAAAACCACTACCTTTCCCTAGAAAGACAGCCCAACATTTACCACCTTAGTCCCCAAGCCCAGGGAATAGGGACTCTGACTCTTCATTAGCTTCTTCAAGCTGATTATGGCCGTTGAGATATTAGAAGAGGAGTGGGGGGAAGAGTAAATTGATAAGCTTCTGATGCTGTGTCTTCACTGCATCCAGATGGAATTCCCGGACCTCAGAGGTTTGAGCAGGTCTGCCCAGCTTGCTTGTTGAGTAGATACACCAAGGCTGATTATTCTGCAATATACAATTCTCAAGACAAATTTTAGTATCAAGATAATTTTTTAAAGAGGGCTGACATTAAGGATGTTGGTTCTAACAGCTTTTCTTTTTTCCCCCCTCTTTTATTGGATATAATATTTACATTTCAAATTTTATCCCCTTACTGCATTCCCCCCAGCACCCAGGAACCCCTTATCCCATCTCCCCTCCTCCTGCTTCTATGAGGGTGTTTGCTCACCTACCCCCCACTCCCCCTCCCCACCCTCAGATTCCCCCCTCCTCCCCCAGTCAGTGTTCAGCTTTCATGGGACCAAAGATCTCCTCTCCCACCTATGCCCAACAAGGCCATCCTCCCTTACATATATAGCTGGAGTCATGTGTCCCTCTATATGTGCTCCTAGGCTCCTAGGTTTAGACCCTGGGGAGCTCTGACTGGTTGGTATTGTTGCTCTCCTCATGGGGCCACCAACCCTTTTGGCTCCTTCAGTTTACTCGATAACTCCTCCATTGGGAACCTTTGATCAGATTAATGGTTAGCTGTGAGTATCTGCCTCTGGGAATGTCAGACTCTGGGGGACCTCTAAGTAGACAGCCTTATCAGGCTCCTGTCAGCATGCACTTCCTGTCATCCATATCAGTGTTTATTTTTGGTGACTGCAAGTGGGATGAATACCCAGGTGGAATGGTCTCCATACAGCCTCTCCTTCAGATTCTGTCCCACACTTTGTTTCCATATTTGCTCCCTTGGGTATTTAGTTACTCCTTCTATGAAAGACCTAGGCATCCACACCTGTTTTTCCTTCTTCATGAGCTTCATGTGGCCTGTTAGTTGAATCTTTGTTGTTTCAAACTTTTGGGCTAATCTCTGCTTATCAGTGAGTAAATACCATGTGTGTTCTTTTGTGATTGGGTTACCTCACTCAGGATGATATTTTCTAGTTCCATCCATTTACCTAAGAATTTCTCGAATTCATTATTTTTAATAGCTGAGTAATACTCCATTGTGTAAATGTACCACATTTTTTTGTATCCATTCCTCTGTTGAAGGGCATCTGGGTTCTTTCCAGCTTCTGGCTATTATAAATAAGGCTGCTATGAACATAGTGGAGCATATGTCTTTGTTATATGTTGGGGCATTTTCTGGATATATGCCCAGGTATAGCTGGGTCCTCAGGTAGTGCTATGTCCAATTTTCTGAGGAACCGCCAGACTGATTTCCAGAGTGGTTGTACCAGCTTGCAACCCCACCAACAATGCAGGAGTGTTCCTCTTTCTCCACATCCTCGCCAGCATCTACTATCACCTGAATTTTTGATCTTAGCCATTCTGATTGGTGTGAGGTGGTATCTCAGGGTTGTTTTGATTTGCATTTTCCTGATGACTAAGGATTGAGCATTTCTTAAGGTGCTTCTCTGCCATTCGTGTTTCCTCAGTTGAGAATTCTTTGTTTAACTCTGTACCCCATTTTTTAATGGGGTTATTTTGTTGTTTGGCGTCTAATTTCTTGAGTTCTTTGTAAATATTCGATATTAGCCCTGTATCGGATCTAGGATTGGTAATGATCTTTTCCCAATCTGTTGGTTGCCGTTTTGTCTTGTTGACAGTGTCCTTTGCCTTACAGAAGCTTTGCAATTTTATGAGGTCCCATTTGTCCATTCTTGATCTTAGAGCATAAGCCATTGGTGTTCTGTTCAGGAACTTATCCCCTGTGCCTAGGTATTCGAGGGTCTTCCCCAACTTCTCTTCTATTAGTTTCAGGGTATCTGGATTCATGTGAAGGTTCTTTATCCACTTGGAGTTGAGCTTTGTACAAGGGGATAAGAATGGATGGATTTGCATTCTTCTACATGTTGAGCTCCAGTTGAGCCAGCACTACTTGTTGAAAATGCTGTCCTTTTTCCACTGGATGGTTTTAGCTCCCTTGTCAAAGATCAAGTGACCATAGGTGTGCGGGTTCATTTCTGGGTCTTCAATTCTATTCCATTGATTTTCCTTTCTGTCTCTGTACCAATACCATGCAGTTTTTATCACTACTGCTCTGTAGTACAGTTTGAGGTCAGGGATGGTGATTCCCCCAGAAGTTCTTTTATTGTTGAGAATAGTTCTCACTATCCTAGTTTTTTTTGTTATTCCAAATGAATTTGCAAATTGCTCTTTCTATCTCTATGAAGAATTGATTTGGAATTTTGATGCCATCCTCCCTGCTTTTGAAAGGTTATGTCCAGAGACACCTGGCAGTGTCCAGTTATTCCAGTTCTGTATGTTCATGTCCTTCTTTGATTCATAAGCATTGCTTATGCTAACTTGCTTGTTACACCTCTGTAATAAACATTAGAAAATCTCTAAATTGACTCTGTGTGTAAATTTCTTGACCATAGGGTTGGAATGTCTCTGCTTTTTTTTTTTTTTTTTTTTTTTTTTCTGTTTTCCCTTCATATTTAGCCTGGAGCTGAATGGAGAGTGGAGGAGGACAGACAGAAGGATGGTGTGCTTCAGTTCACTTCTTGGTTTCTCCATCACCAAGGATAACAGAAGGTGATCCTAAGACTTACAGATGGAGGTTTGCAAAGTGCTTTGAGCAATGGCATTCATATATAAGTCTTAAGGGATAGGTCGTAAGTTTGTTAAGATGCCTTTTGGTTGATCACATGATGTGATGCCTAAAGATCAGTTTTAGTGAACCTTAGGTGTGTATGTTAGAGTGGGTGGGGGTATAAACAAGGTGAAAGGGTTTTTTGGGTGCAGGGAATGAGTTTAAGACTAGGAAGACTTAGAAGGAAGCAGTGAACTGAGTTATGAGTAGACGTGAAATTGCCCTTCGCTGACAAGGAACTGTCTCCTTGTAGGGAATGTGCTGGGAGAGACAGTGGAGGCACATGCTCAAGCACGGTGCAATGTAGTAGCTGTGGAAAGATGAGAGTGAACTCCCAATTCTGTCTGCAGTTCAAATCCCTTTTTTGGAAAGTCTTCAATCTGTATTTTTGGTCCCCATGGGATGGGAAACAAATGACCCCGTTTCCTGCCTTGTCTTGGGGCCACTTTTCACATTCTAGTAATAGGAAGTTATTTTGCTCGCCACACTTTAACATTCTTAGGCTTTGTTTAAGAAGCGATACAATTTTCATTTAATGAGTAATTTCTGGAAACTCATTTTTATGGTAAGAGTGCTCTTAGCAAACCAGAACAAGAGGTGGCATGCAGTACTTAGGACACTCCAGTGTGAGACACACTCTTCTACATGAAGAAAGGTCGTAAAGGCTGGAGATATTCCAGAGAGGGGTTGTCCATGTGAAGGAAGAAGGTAGCCAGTGCAAAGTGCCGTGGGGGAAACGGAGACTTGCAGCACTGCGTCTGAGGCTTGCCAGATGATTAAGGAATTTCATAGGATGTATGGACTCCCTCTCCAGTTAGCTGTCACCATACTGCAAGTTCTTTTACAACCTGGGCTTTGCAGATACAGTGGATCCTCTTGGGGCACGTTCCATTTCAGAGACTTCCCATTTTCCCTGAGGTCTGGATCACAGGACAGCCTTGAGACGGCTTAGGGCTCTGGGGTTGTGCACTTTTAGTCTCCCCTTCACTACCTCTGCTTCCCATGCTCTGACAATCATGGCCTGTTTGGTTTTATCATACAGACAGCTCTTTCTAAAAAGGAACTCAAAGGAAAACAAAAGGTTTTCATTACCCAGCCTGGGTTAACTTTGTCCGAATCAGTTCTTGAAGTCAGCTAAGATGCTTTTTAATTTTTATCCCACTTACTAGATAATATTTGGGGAATAATGGTGACTTTAAAAGCTTCTGGTAGATTCTAATTCAGCCTTTTTATTCTTCCCAACTCCATTTTCCTGTTGTTTTAATTAAGCTCTTTGCTGTATTCTCTCAGCTTTACCCAAATTACAAGAGTCTAGTACTACACAGTGTATGTAGGTGTTTCCCGTTCTGAGTGGCCATCAACCACTCATTGCTTCTCTGCTAGGCAGCAAGGATGGCCAGCAGATGTTCTATTTTATGCCACTGGGTAATGAATGTCTTTGTGACTTGGGACTCGAGGACAGACATCCTTAGCATCATGACTGATGGCTTGTAAAATGTCTTTTTGGTGGCCGTTGTACGCACACTGCTGGAGCAGACAGCTTCTTTGTCTATGCTCCTCATGTCACAGATACACATCTAACTCCCAATGTTCACACAGCAATTGTGTCACTTTTGTAAGCTAAAGTCCTAGGAGAGTTTGTTTGTTTGTTTGTTTGTTTTCCCAAGTGACTAATTTTGATGCTGCTCACCATATGCCATTCAGATGGAGCTTTGAATGGGAGGTTTTGATGATGACACTGGCCCAGCAGGGAGGGTATCCACAGTGGCCTGTGTAAAAAGCAGGACACACCCTCTTATAATGAACATTAGACAAACAAAGCTACTAGAGAAAGCATAGTTTTGCTTATCTCCTGAATTTAACCCTCTCCTCTCGTGGGAGGGATGACAGGCCGGGGGGGGTGTGTGTGTGACTTTTGTGATAAATATGAATCATGCATCCCTGGATTTTGTTGATTTAGTCTGAAGTTTTTCTAGGTAAACACCAGTGTCTTTCTGTTGAGAGGCTCTGTGGTTAGGCAGTAAGCAGCCCTGACCACCGGAGGCATTCGTTTGCTATGCGAATTTGGCCTGCTTAGTATGTCCCATATAAACCCTGTAGTTTATAGCCTCTGAATCAGTGCTCCTCAAAATAAGCTTCATGAACCACTCACACTAGGCTCACACTGGTATTTACGGGGGTCACTGGAGCTTCTTCTGTTATCTCAGGCTTCAGTTAGACCCTCCAGCCAGAGAGCCAGAGTCTGTGGTACTATTGTTCTCTCTCTAGTCACCAGCTCCCTGTCATCCTCTCCAGTGAGAGGAGAGCCCCCGTGAGCATTCACTAAGTTCCCACCTTCTACTTCACATGGTTGCAACTCTTCCCCCGAACATTCCAAGTTCCTGGGGAGTAAAATCTCTGTCTCCTTTCACATCTGTTGCTCCAGGTGCAGCATGAAGAACCCAGTACATGTTCAGTGGACAATGCTTAGGTGCCTGTCCTTGGTAGCTATCCTTAGTGAACTTTGAGTGTTGGAATTTTCTTATTTCACTGTGAGATATGCTTAGTCTGGCTGTGAGAGGGAGCTCACACCACTCCTCTCTCATGGAACATTTCTGTGACTAGCTATTCTTTGTGGCTTTTGCTCAGGCGTATTTTCTCATTCCTCAGAGCATGTAGTGCTTTGATGTGGGCCTCTGGCTCTTGTATATTCTTGAATGAGTCAGCTGGGCTTTTAACCAAGCACACTTCACCTCTTTTTGTTGAGAAGTTAAATGGTGATCTGTTTTCTGTCTTGTATAGAAATCTTCCAACAATGTTACTTGTCCCACCTATGTAATAGTAGGTGACATGAAACCTCTCCTGAAGTGTTGAGAATTAAATCTATCAGATTTATCAGATTAGTTGATAAAAGGGAGGAGGAGGAGGAGGAAAGAAAGAAAGAAAGAAAGAAAGAAAGAAAGAAAGAAAGAAGTAGTGGACAAATAAGTAAATAAGCAGTGTCCTAAGAGATTTTAAAGTCTAATATGGCAGTGTACTTCTTGGTTCTCTTTTTGATTCTTACGTTGCCAAGTTATTTAAAAAAAAAAAAATCACATGACATGCTTAGAAATCCACCACTGTTTTTATTCAAATATTGACCGTCTTGTGATTTCGAGTGATATTTATTATTTAATTTGTCAATCTGAGGGAGGGTACATGTCATGGCTCGCAGGAGATGCCACAGGAGACTGTTGAGCGTAGGGTTTTCCCTTCTAGCTTTGCATGGACTCCAGGCTTGCGCAGCGACGCCTTTACCCTCAGAGCCACTTTGCTGTCCCTGGAGTGGTTTTCTACATAACCAACTCACTGGACTCATAAGAACTTACTCATGAATATATTTTCTTTGCCATTGTTCTTTGAGCTGTATTGTTTACCTTGTATATACAGAGTTAACCTAGGGTAGGGTCTTAGAAGCAGGATCTGATCAGTAGATGTTCTCCTGTTTGAGTAATATTAAAGAATGTGTGGAATATAAATTTATCTTTTTAGGAAATGCTTTAATTAGCCATTACAGCAGTATCTCCATTGTAATTATTGTTAACATCAAGTGTTCTTTACTTTGTTACTTCAGAAAAGTAATGTTTGTGAGCTTCCTAGCCTGGGGATTGACCCCGACCTAGCAGGTGCAAAACATGCTATCCTACTTTAGCTATGGGTTTTAATGTCTGCAGCAATCCAATCCTTTTGCCCAGATTTTGAGCAGATCTTTTTGTAGGAGCAGATTTAAATTTTAAGCCAAGTGAAATATTAATGTGTTTATTTTTGTTTTCTAGTCATATGAGAAGGTGTTGTGCGTATTTTGCTGACTCTAAGAGTCATTTATGGTGTTGAGAATCCAGATAGGGTGGTTTCTGTTTGTTTTAGCTCAAATGTTGAGAAGCTGGTTGTAAGCCACATTTGCTTTTGTGTGCTTCTGAGCTTCAGAAGGGAAGTAGATACACCCTGAACTGAGGCTGGTGGACTGCTCAGGTCTTGGAGCAGGCCATGCATAAATCAGTGTGGAGCCATCTCAGAAGTTGTAAAGGGCAGAGTTGTGCCAAGAAATTGGGAAGAGATGAAAGTTCAGTTCCAGGGGAGTAGTTTTGTGGTATGAGGACAAATGAGCGCCAGAAGATGAATCATGCCTTCCTAGGGATGGGTGTTCCTAGTGATGGGAGGCTGGCCTGGGAGCCAAGGTGCCTCCCCAGGGATGGGTGTTCCTAGTGATGGGAGGCTGGCCTGGGAGCCAAGGTGCCTTCCCAGGGATGGGTGTTGTTAGTGATACTGATGCTGGCCTGGGAGCCATGGGTTTTTTAGATAACAAACAGACAGCCCTAAGAGGACCATAGGGGTAAAAGGTATTTTCTGTTATTTCCTCTGCATGCAGGGGCACGAGCCTCTACTATACAAAGTACTCTGCTTCTTACCTGTTAGAGTGCATATAGGTTGCTCACGTCACACCTGACATGGTATAGGATGGAGTTCTCAATTAGATAGAGCACCAAGGGGCAAGAGCTTCCATCTGAAGAGCACAGGGAAGGCAAGTCAAGGGTGACTGAATTCTCTCCTTCACTCACTCACCCATTGTTCCTTAAGGTCTAATGTAATTAAACACTGTAAGGAGAGCTTTACTTCCTTCCTAAGCTTAGTCTTTCTAAAGAGAAACTTTACTGTATGTAAAACTCAAATGTTTTACCAGCTAAAACTGGGCTCTCAAACAGCAGCTCAGCATGGTTTGGAAAACAGCCTTAGAAAACAGAAAGCACACACTAGCTGTTGTTACCCATGCTTCTCTGTTGCGTTTAAGCAGTGGCCATGATTCTCTTATTTTCCCCCAGTGTAGAAGAGTTCTAATTAACCATTAGAAAAAATGATTTATATAGTAAATGTAATTAGCTACTGAAGAGAAAGCAGACGTTCCTACAGTCTGAGAAAGCAGGTCCTGAGAGCAGGAATAGGACTCTTGAAGGAAGAAGGGAGCCAGCAGGCAAAGGGCAAGTTGAAAGTCACAATACACAATGTATATGAAAATGCCATAAGTTAGTGTATTAACTAATTGTAATAAAGAAATAGTAAATGTGGTAGAGAATAAAATAGATAAAAACAGATAAAATAGATAGATAAAATGGAAATTATTGAAAGTGTTAATATTAAAATAAATCTAACAAAAACTAGGAAAGAATAATAAATTTGATTCGGTAGAACTTAAAAATCAATGTGTGGCAATGTGTTAACACTAGTCAACAGCAAGAAAGCTTCAGAGAGTGAGATTTACCACATCTAATAAATGCAGATTGACTCACAGCGCTCCTCAGACTGTTGAGTGGAGAATTTTTAAAAGTCCAGTATAAAAATGGGCAAAGCATGTGTCTTCAAAAGGCACTTTGTGCATATCCTTCCATTTGTAAGCAGTTCTGTTTCACTGAGAGGTTTTGATGAAACTGGCGAGTCATCTTTGGTCTGTCAGTTAGCATCAACTGAAAGGACCTGGACGTGAGTGACAGTGTTTGGGGAAGTGGAGGAACCTGCAGGCTTGTTTGTTTTGTTTTACAAGCATAGTTTTTTGCTTTAAAAACTTGCACCATGTATTCAAATTTAAGTTACACACATTCTTCATTCTGTCAGTTATACTTTTAGAAATAAAAGTTCGTAGACCTTTTGAAAAATTTGTGAGACCATTGTGTTTTGGAATCCAGAGATTGTTTTCAGATGATACGAAGATACAGCTTGTGCCGAGCAGCATAGGCAGATAGACTAGTACATTCTGCTTTCTAGAGAGCTAGCCAACGCTTGGGTCAGTGTGTCATCCTTGGTACTGTTTTCGTCGTTGCCAAAGATTTTAGGTTTTGTTTTTCGGGATCTGTTAGATTTTAGAATTGTAGCTATAACACAGCCTCAGCATTGTAACTGAAATCATCAATACACCAGATGTGGGTGTGAACCAAATTATCTATTGGAGGATGGAATTGGAGAGAAGTAGAAGTTCACAACTCATTCTTTATATGCTTCTAGCATCTGCCAAGCTAAACCGAGCATGTGTTCCTGTAGCTATCAGATAAAAGCACATACGGTGATTGGTCTCAGTCTGGCAGCCTGGCGACTGTCCCCTGAGGCCACCCGAGCCCTTGAGGATGTTCCTTTCAGAACACATACAGAGTGAGGACTAAGCCCACAGCTGAGTTTACCGCTTGTCTTCAGACAGCTCCTTCATGACTTAACATTGAAGCCGAGGTTTCAGTTTATAAGTGTGTTCTGCAGTAGAGAAGCCACTGCAGAAACAGGAGCGGATGCTCTGCCATGGAAATCCTTACATGTATAGAGTCACTCTTACCTAGTGGATAAGGCTGGGTGATGATTGAGGAAAATGGACTAGGGATATAGCTCACTAGTCTAGCACTTGATTAACATACAAACTCTGCCCTCGTAGTCATAATCATAACAAAGGTGATCGAAATAATGCCTCAAAAGAATAGTACTTATTTTTCTCTGTTCGTTCATTGACTAAAGCATCGATGGCTTCCTCTTCTTGGATAGCGTAATGCTCAGTTCACTAGAACTATGAAGGCAAATGGCACAGCTCACGTGAGAGCTTGAGTCACACCCGAGTGAGTCCATGGGTTCAGTGTTCTAAAACCAGCTACTTCCGTCACAAATGTACTTAAACAGGCATGTTAACAAAGACTAATTAATATCATGTCTGAAATAATCATCATATGATTTGGCTTTATTTCCTAAACATGCACAAATTCATATAGCTATTTTGTATACTTTAATACAAACAGAAATTTGAATATGTTTTCAAGTGTAGATAGGTTGAATAACCATTACAAATAAGGCCAGAAGAAAAAAGCCTATGAAGATTGTCAGGGTTTTGTCTGAAGATTGGCAGGGCTTTTTGTCTGTTTGTTTTTGTATTTATTCTGTTCTCTCAACTCTGAAGCTGTAACACTAGCCTTTTTTCTTTCTAGCCTTTGGATGAAAATGGCTCCACTTCATTTACTGTGGGGTATATTTGCTCCTAACTAGTTTTTTGGAAACCAGAATGAAGTAAACTTGCAGATCTGTGGTCCCGGCTTTGCAAAGTCTTCTGTCTTATAAATAACACTAGACACAGTGTGTTCATGAATCAGTGTGTTTTAACTTTTCTAATCAGTTTAAGAAGCTAACCTTCCCTTTTGTAGATTTAAATACCCTTTAGTTTAAGGGAGTAGTTAGAAAGACTTACCTCAAATTTTAGTTTAAAACTATATTTAAAACCAATTACAGACATTGTCCTAGTTAGGGCTACTGTTGCTGAGATGAAGCACCATGACCAAAAACAAGTTGGAGAGAAAAGAGTTTATTTGACTTACATTTCCACATCCATAGTTCATCACCTAGAGAAGTCAGGACAGGAACTCATGCAGGACAAGAACCTGGACAGGAGCTGATATAGTGACTATGGAGGAGTACTGCTTACTGGCTTCCTTCCCATGGAATAGAACCCAGGACCACTAGGTCTGGTTGGCTGGTCCCATCCCCCCACAATCACTAATTAAATAGATGCCCTACAAGCTTACATATACCCTGGTCTTGTAGAGACATTTTCTCAGTTGAGGCTCCCTCCTATCTGATAACTCTAGCTGCGGTCAAGTTGGCATACAATTGGGCAGCACAGACAGTAATACATTTGCGTGCTGTGTTGTTGTCTGGATTGAAGGGGAAAGGGCAGAAGTACTAATTGCTCTGTTCTCCCAATTTCAGTTTAAAAGGTCAACACCTTGTTAGTATGTCTCTGAAGCTGCAGAAAGGAACAGGTAAAGATTAATAATATGCACTAACTCATGACACCCTAGATGTTTTAGCACTTTGAAAGTCTCCTGTCCCACTTGAGTGCTTTTGTGATGTCAATAGAGTAAGGGCTGCAAATTCGGACCTGCCATCCACCTGACCTGTAGAGCTGCTAATAGTTCCATTTCCCTGTTTGCCCCTGACCTGGCTCTGCTCTGTCACGTGAGGCCCCGCTCCTAACTAGCTAACGTGTCTTTGTTATACATGGGGCTATTGTGGGACCCAGTCTGAAAGGGACTTCAAGGGTTGCTTGTAACAAGCCATGGTTAGTGGTCTTGTCTCTGAAAACTTTGGAGTCTCTCCAGTGCCCAGACTTTCCTATGCCAGTACTGAAAAGCAAAACTGTGCTTGGAGCTTTAGAGTAACTCAAATGGTCTAAACTCCTACGGTGCGTATTGCCGTCTGCTCAGTGTAGTACTATAGCACTTCAGCATGCAGCACCACTGTAATTGATTAACGTTATTCTTTATTAGGCTCTGTATGCATGCTGATTTGATACATTTCCCCCTCTGAGCTCTGTTGTGGGACCAGTGGACACAGGCTACTTTTCTTTTCCTGAAGGAGACTGCTTTCTTTGGAAAGTGAAGTCAGTCTTCATATTTTCTGACAGTTTGGGAACACTATTCTGGAATTGTTTTCTATATAAATATGTAAAGTATTTGAAATAGCACCCCCATGGCTGATGTTGCCACCCTTGGTAGGAGAAAATGAGTGAAAAGGTAGCATTTTTTCCCCTATGATACATTCTTTGATTCATGGCTAGGAATTTTGACTGATAGATTTTATATTATATATATTATCTATATTATATATAGAATTATAGTGAATTTTTTTTTGTTGTTTTTTCAAGACAGGGTTTCTCTATGTAGCCTTGGCTGTCCTAGAACTCTCTCTGTAGACCAGGATGGCCTTGAACTCAGAGAGATCCACCTGTCTCTGCCTTCCGAGTGCTGGGATTAAAGACATGTGCCATATATTGAATTCTTAACTGTGATGTGTTAGAAGTTAGTAGACTCAAGGCTGTATGCATCCGGTAGTCACACAACTTTTTTAATAGCCATTTTATCTGTGAGTTTTGAAAATACAGTAACATTAAAGTCCTCTTCTGTTCTCTGTTTTTTTTTTTGTTTTTTTTTTTTTTTAATAACTACCTGAAATTAGGACGATGCCCACTATCCTAGTCTGTCCTGACCATGCTACAATAATACCTTACAGTGAGTGGCTGACAAGCTATACAGACTAGGACACCTAAGATCTGTGTACCAGTAGATTTGGTATCTGGTGAGAGCTTACTCTTTAAATTGATTGCTTTCTCATGCATTCTCACTTGATGAAAGGGTGGAACTCTTACACTGGGTAAGTTTCATTTAGGGACTGGGGAGAGATAGATGTTTAAATCACAGCATCCACTTTAATTAACTTTCTTTAGCTTTGAGATTATATGTGCTGTGAAATGTATGTGTGTATAAAATACTGTCTTGGTTGCTTTGCTATTTCTGTGATAAAATAGACAACCAAGCAACTTAAAGAAGAAAGTGTTTAACTTGGGGCTCATGGTTTCAAAGGGTTAGCATCCATGACCATCATGGTGGAGAACATGGCAGGCAGGCAGGCAGGGTGCTGTTGCAGTAGTTTAGAACTTATATTTTGAGACATAACCACTAGGTAGAGAGAGGCACTAGGAATGCTGTTATTCTTTCAAAACCTCAAAGTCTACCTGATGTGGAAACTTAAGGGTTCTTTGGAGAGTCAGTTGTGCTGGATGGTGTTTTGTTGGGACAGACATGTAAAGGAGTGTTTTATTGAAATGGACACAGGTGACAGGCTAAGGCAGACCTGCAAAAGAACATTTTAGCGAAGCAGACACAGGAGAAAAGATGTTTTGCTAAAGCAAGCGTGTGAAAGGACATGTGATGCAAGACTCTTTGTTAACAACACCGTATATTGGTTTGTCTTACATTGTGTGGTTGAGCTGCATTTGTTAGGACTCTGTAGAGAGAAACACACCAGAAATCTTCTGGTGATGTGCTGCAGTTTCTTGCTGCTTCTGCAGACTCGGGCTGATTGACAGAGTGATGTCAGCTGAGACAGATGCAGGTGCTGAGGCAAGACCCGTGGAAGACACGTGATGTTTAGAAAGACTATAAAAGGACTTGACTAACAGTGACAGAGGCAGCCTGAGCTTGGCTTGTTTACAGAGCTAGCTCTGTAAGGCTTGTGTCCCATCTTTGCTGATCTTTGTTTTCTTATTTTTTTTATTTTATCTTAAAAGACTTATTTATTTATTTTATGTATGTGAGTACACTCTCACTCTCTTCAGACACACCAGAAGAGGGCATCAGATCCCATTGCAGGTGTTGTGAGCCACCATGTAGTTGCTGGGAATTGAACTCAGGACCTCTAGGAAGAGCAGTCAGTGCTCTTAACCGCTGAGCCATCTCTCCAGGCCTTTGATTCACTAGGAGGCACAGCCGAGAATTTTTCCTGGCATCCCTCCAGGTCCCTCCTGTTGACTTGAGTTGAGGCTGAGGCCTGGCTGTCTCTGTTAGGTAGTGCTGCCGCTACTGATTTGTGTTTGCTATTTGAACTCTACCGAACTGAACTGTGGGTGTATCTGTGAAGTGTTGTGAGTGGATTGAGCTGCCGCTGCTGACTGTGGACTGAACTGTCGGTTTCCAGACAACAGACCAGACGAGTTGCTCTAAAGATCCTTTCTAAACAAGTCCACTTCACACCCTACCTTCTTTCCCACTACCTCTGGTGAGTGATGGGAAGGTTAAAGCATTTAAGACACATGATTAAAAAGTAAGGTTTGAAAAAATTAAAGTTACAGCTACCCCCAGTTCCTTCAGCAAGGCCACACACCTAATCCTGCCCAAACAGTTCTGCCAGCAGTCAAGTGTCCAAGTACACCAGCCTGTGGGGGCCATGCTGATTCAGATCACCACAAACACACATGTAGTCACTCACTGTAATAAGATTTCTTTTTTAACTTTTTTTTCTCTTAAATTTTTAGCTTTTAAGCCACCAGGCTTTTTTCTATTATTATATGATATTTGTTAAAAATCATTAAAATATTTTTAAATAATATAGACTCTGTAATGTTTTGATTCTCTTCTTCTGTTTATTGACTAGTTATAAGATGGTATCTGTAGCCTGAGTGAATATAATAGAATTGAAATACTAGTTTGAAATAAGATTTTAAAAAACTATTTGCCCAGATGTCTATGTTTCAATTTTTTCTTTTAAATCAGCTAGTTTTATTTGAGAACTGCTTTTTCATACATATTGTCTATCTGGCATTTTGAGCCGAAAGTCATTTTTAAAATATTTATGTCAGTTTTATTTTATTAATTTGCTTATGCTACTTCAGTTTTCTTCATAATTTTATGTGTGTATGTGTCTGTGATAGAATGAAGAGGGTTTATGGAGTCCTGGAGTAAGGAGGTTGCAAGCTTCCTGTAGTAGGTATTAGGAACCAGACTGTAGTCCTCTGCAAGAATGACACTCCTAAAAGACCAGGACACCTCTCCAATCCTGCCCCGGAACATTTTATACTCTTTATTTGCTATAGGATGTTGTGATTTTTAGTCTTTTTCTACAGTATTGTGGTGATACCTGACTCTCAACTTTTCTCTCTTTTTAAGTGAGCCAAAAGTCATTTTGACCTCTGTCTCCCAGACCTTGCTCATTGCCTCTGCTTAGTCATTACCTTTTAAGTACCAGAGGGATAGGCGTTCTGTGTGGACACTCCTGTCTTTTTCTAACAGGAGGTTTGAATCTGCAGTGCTGGCATCTGTTTTCTGCATATACAGAAAACTAACTCCAAGAAATCTAAGGGTTCGAGTTGCTGAGTCAGAAGAATTTTATCATTGGTGCATTATGATTGGAACCTGGGCTTTTGTAAATAATCTTTATTCTCTTTTGGAAGAATGTTGGGGAATTGTCTGTTCAGGGTTATGCCAGGGTGTGGGAAACGTGGCAAGAAGGGACTGAGGAGAGTACTTGTCTGTCAGAGTCAGCTCCTACACTTTGTAGCTGTAGGGTAAGACTGTAAGTGCAGGCCTACATCCCGTGTATTTAAATGCTTAAATTACAAGGATGCTAGAAAAACGTGAAGTGAGTTCCTTCTCTCATGTCCAGTATACATGCCCTGTCTACGTTCCTCTGGGCTCCAGTACTGCGTGCAGCACCAGCCAGCACCATGTCTCAGCTCCACTTCCGTGTCTTATGTGAGTGTGACACTGCAGCCCAGAAACTCAGGCTTTGTGTACCGAGCCAGGATACACACGTAGGAGCAGATAGGACCAGGGAGGAGTAACCACAAGCTCTGAAAACAAGCTCTGAAAGCATGGGCTATCATTTAGGTTGGAAACTTGGGGATTTTTTTTTTTTAATTCCTAACATGGAAAAGATTTCTCCACATTATAATAAGTTTAAACTTTTGTTTAATGCAATATACCAAAATTATCACAGAGAGAGGAGGAGAGTCATTTTGTTTATGCTAAGTCTTTTAAATTTATTTCCTAAAAAGTCTGAAATCCAAAATACACAGAAATCTAAAACCTTTTGAGTATTGTTATGATGCCCCATATATTTTGGAATGTGGGATCATGAATGTCTAACTAGTGGTTCATACTGACAAAAGTCTAAACAACTCCTAAATCCATAACACTCATGACTTCAGTTATTTTGGGTGAGAGATTCATGTGGAGAATGCATCACTTTGGACTCCCTTCTTTTCAACTGCTTCCTTTCTGCCTGCAGCTAGTATCATAGTGGCCACCTAGCTCTATGGCAAGCAAGCGCTAATCCTCTTCTTTAGAGGCTGCTTGGTTCTAGGATTAAGGACCACTGTCATTAACTAAGCCGTCAGTTCCTGGCCTTCCTAAAGCTGCAGTGTAGTTAGTTCCTTGTGTTGTAAAATTATGTCCATTGCTACTTCATATCTGTAATTTTACTACTGAGCAGTGACTCAGTTCCTAAAACCATCAGAAATACGTGTTTCTGATGGTCATGACCCATGATCCACAGGGTGGGTTGAGAATAACTGACCCCAGTCCTCTGGTGAGTTGATTCAGAAAATAAACTGCACATCCTTTTCTTTATAGTATGGATAACAATCATTTTAATACAAGTGAATGAGGGATACTTACCAAGAGCCTCCCTCCCATTGAGCATGCGGCTGTTTTGTTTATTCTCAACAGGGATTGAGCTCTATTAAATGTGTTTGCATACGTGAGTTCCACCTCTCCTTGCTGCATTACTGACTTCTCAGAAAGCCGGGTCTTCCGTTTCCCCATTGGGTACTTCCTGACTTTGAAATTCTCTTCTCTTTCTGGAAACCGTTATGTTGTATTATGTTGATTGTTTCCTTTCTGGAATTATCAACTTAATAGTGTGCAGAACTTCAAGCTGCGCCCTGTTCTCAGCAAATGTGGAAAGCATGTAGAAGGCGGCCACTGCTCTGGTTGAATGGGAACACTGGACATCTGAGGCAACACTTAGATTTGAGTAGGAGAAGGGATAGAGCAAGTACCACCAAATGATGCTTGTTTTTACAGCCTGAGTATGTCCCATGCAATATTTGGGACATTCTTGATGAGAAACATGACTAAGGCTGTTCTGTAGGTTGTCTGATAGCCTTACTCCAGGACTCCTTCGCTCTTTCCAAAACTGAAAACGTCAGTAGCCTTCCTTCATGTGAACTCCATATACGAAAAGCAAGATAATGTTTACATAATACTGACATGTTTAATGGAAACCATTTTACACAATACAAATATTAAGATGCTTGTTATTATTTCTAGTTTAGCAAGTCTTTGCCTGTCTGGATTCTCGGTGCATTCAGTCAGATGTGCTTTCAAAGGAGATGCAGACTGAAAAATTTGTTAAATCCCCGAAAGCACAAGTAGCATAAAGCAAGTGGAATGAATCCCTGAATTGTAAAAGTAGCTTTGACCGTGGGATTTAATGAGAGGGTCTTAGAAATCTCTTTGGAGGTCCCCAAAACATCTCTTGCAAACCTCTGCCCTGAGAATACCAGCGCCTTACTTTATATATGAGAAGATATAGGCCAGCAGAATAAAGAAAAAGAAGTCTCTTTAAAGAGCTAATGGACCAAAGTATAATATTAAAAACACTTGGACCTGTTCGGTAGGTACACTATCAATTTTCTATGCTGAATAAAATTTTACACTTCTTGTAAATAACAGCTTAATATTTTATAAATTTTAGTAAGTCATGTGATCATCTTTCTGCTCTTGGAAGAGAGTAGTGTAAGTGCCAACTATTAGGCTGGGCAGTCTTTGCAAGAGTTAACTGTTACTCATCTCATGTGAGTTGATGTCCAGAGTGTAAATGTTGAGTACACAGGGAGGTATACATTAAAGACAGCTCCTGCAGCAGTTGCCTGAATGACAGAGAGAATAAAAGAACCCTACCAAAGCAGAGCAGGTGGAAGGATTTATTTAGTTTTTGATGGAAGAGGTAGAATGGCTCAGAGCAGGGACAGGCTGTGATGGGATTGAGCAGGCTGTTCAAGGAGCAGTGAGATTTCCAAGGAAGATGAGTGTCAAGCGAGAATAGGATGAAAAGCATGCTGGCCATGAGTGCTGTCTGAAGGGGGGAGGGGGATAGAGGGGCAGGATGCTCATAAGGAGGAAGAGGGCCAGGGAGAGTTTGCAAGATGAGCTGAGGAGAGATCTTCAAGAAGGGTGTGGCGGCAGCAACAGCAAGAGTTCATTGAGGTGGGGGATGATGGGAACTGGTTCCTAGACCTGGCACTACAGAGCCTGGGGCATCCAAGAAACTGACTTTGATAGTTTGTTCTGAGTTGGGGTTGGAGGTGAGAGGCACAAGCTTTGGACTTGGAGACACGAGGAAGCCTTGTTTCCCAGATTTGCTTGCTTGGGCTCTTTCCCAGGACCATTTACGTAAAAAAGTTGTCCAGTAGAACGCATTCCTCAGTCAACCTGATTTTACAGCAGCAAGTTTTGCTGAATGCTTTTACCTTTTAGGCAAAGCACTGGCCTTGGACTCAGGCTCACTCTCTGGCTTTGCACTCTCTATGCCTTGAAGGGCTGAGTTCTGCCTCAGTCTGACCAGGAAGCTGAGCAGGGTTATCCTCAAGGCTACGCATTTGTGACCCTTGTTTCTTCTCTCTTTTGTCGTGATAGATTCACCAAATTGAAGAGCCTTAACCTTTCTAATAACCACCTAGGAGCCTTTCCATCAGCAGTCTGCAGCATTCCAACCCTAGCAGAGCTGAATGTATCTTGCAATGCCCTGCGAGACGTCCCCGCAGCTGTTGGAGCTATGCAGAAGTGAGTACTTTAAATCAGTGGGGCTATCTGTAGAAAGCTCTGTGGAACTTGTGCGTTGTAGTAATTAATATGTTGTGTTTGCCAAGGACGTGTTGCCCTTAGACCTAGCAGTAAGGCAACGTATGATCTGTGTAGAGTTCACATGTTAAGAGTTTAGAGTCTCAAAGTTGGGTGTATCTAAACATAGGGATTACTTTTTTATTTTCTGAGTTACTGAATTTTAAGGCTTAGAAATTAATGTTAAGAAAAAAGGGAATGATGCATATTGGGGCTGGTTTGTATTACAGTTAGCATATGTCCCCACGTTTACCTTTGCAAGTTGAGGAGATTGGTAACAATTTCCATTTTAATAGAAGCTTAAGGCCCTTATTTCTGATCTCTTTCCTCCTTGTCCATTGTTTCCTTCTGCCTTGTCTTTATGCATTGTACAGCATTACAGTAATATGATCTTCACGAACTTGTATGTTGTTAGTAAAGTTCAAAACTGTATACTTTTCTGTATAATTGTTATGTCTTCTTTGTTAGCTTGCAGACGTTTTTGCTGGATGGAAATTTTCTCCAGTCCCTTCCTGCTGAGTTGGAGAACATGCACCAGCTCAGCTACCTGGGTCTTTCCTTTAATGAATTCACTGACATTCCAGAGGTGTTGGAGAAGCTGACTGCTGTGGATAAACTGTGTATGGCTGGGAACTGTATGGAGACCCTGAGACTACAGGCCTTAAGAAGAATGCCTCATATTAAACATGTGGACCTAAGGTAACGCCTTTTCAGAAGTCGATCTTCTTGAGTGACTGGCTGTATTGTGGGGCGGGTTAGCCAAATAGTCTGGGTAGTACTAGTACCAGAGGGAAGAAATGACTTGAGGTTTGCTCTTCCCTGAAGCATGATTTGAAAACATAAAAATCCCACTGCTGACTGACTCTGTCTCATCTTGATTTTGTCAACTTGAACACAGTTTGAATTTGCGTGAGTGTGTAGGAGCACTGGGGTAGACCTGGAAGTCACCACACAGTGGACAGTGTCCTCGTCCTCCTTGCCTGAGGCATGTGACACCGCAGAGCTCTCTTGGTCTTGGTTTTTGTTGTTGTTGGTGGTGGTTTGTTTTTGTTTCTTTTCTTTTCTCTCTTGGCTTCCTTAATTTAATGTACCCATTACATTAAATTGCTTTAAATTTCTTCTATATTCACTCAAGTGGCTCTGAGCTTAACTTATTATTCTTCACAAAAATATAAATTCTATAATCTCCTACCAGGCTGAAATTTAGTTGCCCCCTCAACTCTAGTCCATTCTAAAAGCAGAGACCAAATTAACATCCAACAAGAATGTTCTGGCCAGGTTATTGCTACCAGTGGATGCCTAGTCATTATTCTTGGGTTAGTAAGGTCCTATTAATTTTTAATCACAGAGAAACATTATACAAGGAGGATGTGGTTTTACATTCCCTTAAAGATTTATTTATTTTATTTGTATGCATGTGGGTGTTTTTGCCTGAATGTATGTATATACCATTTGCATGCCTAGTGCCCACTGATATCAGAAGACAGTGTCAAGTCCACTAGAACTGGAGTAATGGCCAATTGTGAGCTGCCATGTGGGTACTAGGAACCAAAGTCCAGTCCTCAAAGGCAAGCAAGTGCTTTTAACAATTGAGCCATCTCTAGGTGCCTAAGGAGATGCTTTTGAAAAAAACATTACTTACTTATTTACATTCCAGCTGTTGGCCCCTCTCCCAGTCCCCCTTCCCACTTTCTTAACCCTGTTCCTCCTCCTTGCCTCCTAGAGGGTGTACACACACACACACACACACACACACACACACACACACACACACACGACATCCTCCTTACCTTGGGCCTAAACTCTCTGGAGGATTAGGCATATCTTCTCCCACTGAGACCAGACCAGGTAGACCCCTGCTATATATGTTCCAGGAGGCCCACGAATGCTGCCTGGTTGGTGGCTCAGTCTCTGAAAGCTCCCAGGGGTCAGGGTTAGTTGAGACTTCTGGTCTTTCAATGGAGTTCCCCCCCACTCCCCCCCCCACTTCAGCTTCTTCAATCCTTCCCCTAATTCAACCATAGGAGCCCCCAACTTCAGTCTAATGGTTGGTTGTAAGTATATGTGTCTGTCTCAGTCAGCGTAGGGCCTCTCAGAGGACAGTCGTGTTAGGCTTCTGTCTGTAAACGCATCATAGCATCAGAAATAGTGTCAGGCCTTTGTGCCGTACCAATGAGATGGATCCCAAGTTGGGCCAGTCACTGGACTGCCTTTCCTTCAATCTCTTCTCCATTTTTCCTTAGAGTTCTTTTAGGCAGGAACAATTCTGGGTCAGGAATTTTGACTGTGGTTTGGTAACCCCATCCCTCCACTTGAAGTCCTTTCTGTCTACTGGAGGTGGACTTTTTGAGTCCATCTCCCCACTGTTGGGCATTTTGGCTAAGGTCACCGCCAATGAGTCTCTACCTCGAAGGTCTCTGGGACTTTGTAGAGGATCCCCCCACCTCCCACCCACAGAGGCTGTGTATGTCCATTTATTCTCCTGGTCCTCTGGGCTTCTTCCGTGTCTCCCTCCACCCCCACCATACCTGGTCCTGTCCCCCTTTTTCCCTTCTCCCACTCAAGTCCCTCTCTCCCTCTGCCTCCCTTGATTATTTTCTTCCCCTTCTAAGTGGGATTGAAGCATCCTCACTTGGGCCTCCCTGCTTGTTAAACTTCCCAAGGTCTGTGGGGTGTATCCTAGATACTCTGTTATTTTGGCTAATATCCACTTATCAATGACTACATACCATGCATGTCCTTTTGGGTCTGGGTTACCTCACTCAGGATGATATTTTCTAGTTCTATCCATTTGCCTGCAAAATTCATGATGCACTCATTTTTAATAGTTGAATAGTATTCCATTGTGTAAATGAACCACATTTTCTGTATCCGTTCTTTGGTTGAGGTGTATCTGGGTTGTTTCCAGCTTCTGGCTATTACAAATAAGGCTGCTGTGAACATAATGGAGCATGCACCCTTGTGGTGTGGTAGAACATCTTTTGGATATATGCCCAGGACTGGTATAGCTGGATCTTCAGGTAGAGCTATTTCTAGTTTTCTGAGGAACTACCAGATTGATTTCCAGAGTGGTTGTACCAGTTTTCAGTCCCACCAGCAATGGAGGAGTGTTCTTTCTCTCTCTCCACATCCTCACCAGCATGTGCTATTACTGGAGATTTTGATCTTGAAAGGTAGAATCTCAAGGTCTTTTTTGATTTGCATTTCCCTGATGACTAAGGACTTTGAACATTTCTTTAATTGCTTCTTGGCCATTCAAGATTCCTGTATTGTGAGTTCTCTGTGTAGCTTTGTACCCCATTTTTTATATTGGGTTGTTTAATTGGGCTAATTGGTTTTTATGGAGGTTAACTTCTTGAGTTCTTTATATATTTTGGATATTAACCCTCTATCAGTAAGATGGTCATTTTCAGTATGTTACTCCTACCAATCCATGAGTATGGGAAATTTTTCCATCTTCTGAGGTCTTCTTCGACTTCTTTCTTCAGAGATGTGAAGTTCTTGTTGCACAGATCTTTCAGTTGCTTGGTGAAAGTTACACCAAGTTATTTTATACTATCTGTGGCTATTGTGAAGGATGTTCTTTCCCTAATTTCTTTGTCAGCCTGTTTATCATTTGCATAAAGGAAGGATACTGATTTGTTTGAGTTAACTTCAGTCACTTTGTTGAAGTTATCAGCTGTAGTTCTCTGGTGGAATTTTAGGGATTGCTTTTGTATACTATTGTATCCTCCCTTAAACATTGATACCTTGACTTCTTCCCTTCCAATCTGCATCTCCTTGACCTCCTTTTGTTGTCTAATTGCTCTAGCTAGAACTTCAAGTACTGTATTAAGTAGAGAGAGAGAGAGTGTGTGTCAGCCTTGTCTTGTCCCTGAGTTGTCCCTGATTGCTTCTAGTTTCTCTCTATTTAATTTGATGTTGGCTGTTGGTTTGCTGTATATTGCTTTTATTGTGTTTAGGTATGTGCCATGAATTCCTGATTTATCCAAGACTTTTAACATGAGGGGGTGTTGTATTTTGTCTAAAGATCATGTGACTTTTTTTCCTTGAGATACCATGTACCAACATTAAATCAAGATCAGCTAAACTTGATTTCCATAACCCAAAGGGAATAGAAGTACTCATTAAAAACCTCTAACCAAAAAAAGCCCAGGGCCAGATGGCTTTAGTGCAGAATTCTACCAGAACTTCAAAGAAGAGCTAATACCAATACTCCTCGAATTATACCAATAATCTTCAAACTATTCCGCAAAATAGAAACAGAAGGAACACTACCTAATTCATTCTATGAAGCCACAGTTACTCTGATACCTAAACCACACCAAGACCCAGCAAAGAAAGAGAACTACAAGCCAATTTTACTTATGAATATCGATGTAAAAGCACTCACTAATAGTCTCACAAGCTGAATAAAAAAACATCAAAACCATCATTGACCACAGTCAAGGATGCTTCATCCCAGGGATGCAGAGATGGTTTAATATATGAAAATCCATCAACATAATCTATTATATAAACAAGAAGATGCTTTTTAAATTTTATCTTAAAAAAAAAAAAACAAGAGCATCTAAGGGTTTAACTTCTTACAGAACAGTTTGCAGGGGTGAGCCTTTAATGCTAGCTTGCTCTGTTTAACCAGAAGTTCATGTTTGCTTACTAGCCATAGTAGATCTTGAGCCATTTGATTTCTGTGCCTCCATGTCTCTTCTCCAAATTACAGTTAATAATAGAACCCACTTCATGGAGTTGTGGAGAGAATTAAGTTGAAATGCTTAGCTCTCCCAGCAAAGACTGTGTTCTGCTGTTACCTGCTGTGGCTATCCCCATGCATGAAGCCTGCTCAGCTATCGCTCTTGGTGTCTTTAATGTTGCTTCACTACTTGCTTTCCTCCCTTGCTAGCCCAGGTGTTTTCTGAGGACCCTACAGAAGGGGCCTTATTTGCTCCCTTCTTCTCCCATATGTGGTTTGTCCTGCGGACCAGACATCCTGTCAGCAGAGGACTGCTCGGCTTCATCTCACACTAAAGCAAGCAAGCTCTCCTAACTCAGGGTTATTGATGTTGTACAAGGCTAAAATTCTTAATTTGCCAAATAGAAATGGTTGTGGTTTATTTGAGCTTGAGGACTTTTCAGAATGGGACAGGGGTCAATACTTTGCCTAGTTAAAGTTATTTGCAAACATAATGTTATTTAACTCAGAATTGTTTGTATAGATAATTTCATATTTCAGAATTTAGGGTTTTTTTTCTCAGTGTCTCAGTGGTATAGGTTTGTTAGAGCCAACAATGATGGGCACTGACATCAGGTAACAAGCTTGAGATGCTTTCAGAAGTTAGTGGTATATGTGTAAAAGAAGTCATTTTTCTTGAAGGAGTTTACAAATAAGATTGATCTAATATATCCAGAGGTAACAGTCCTTAGGAAGAGCTTTGTGAAGTCCTGGGCTTGCCCATTCTAATTTGAGTCTTTGGGGGTGACATCAGGTAGAGACTGCTTACCAGAGGAGACACTGGACATTTTGTACATACTGAGTGCATAGGTAACTGCTTCCTTCTAGGTTACTGTGCTAAAGCAGAGGGGAGACTGTAGCCTTTCCTGCAGTTCTGCCCCGGTGCTTCAACTGAAGCTAGTAAGTAACTTGGGGTATCACTGGATTTCTTCTAAGCAAGCAGCTCTTTTGTTTGTTTGCTTTTTGAGGCAGGGTTTCTTGGTATAGTCCTTTGGATGTCCCTGACCAAAGTGGACGCAAACACACAGTGATCTGCCTGCCTCTGCCTTCCCAGTGCTGAGGTTAAAGGTATGCACTACCATGCCCAACTGCAAAGAGCTGATTTTATTGTATTTCCTTCCTAAAGAAATGCTATATCAGACTTAAACCATCAACTTTTCTTTTATCCATTCCTCCATGTTGACATAATTCAATTAAAACGTTCTGTTCTGTAGCACTAATTGCCCAGCCCCTGATCCAACTGGTCCCAGTTCTCTCTCTCAGCTGGCTTTTACTTGGGTGGTATGTACTCATAGCTTCATCTTGATCATCTTGATTTCAATCATTCCTCTATCTTTCCTTAGCTCTTTGTCTTTTTGGGACCAATTTCCCTTCAGCTGCCAGCTGGGAAATTTATTTACATACTCACCCATACCCATGAAGCACAGCCTAAGTGTTCCTAGCTCTTTTGTCTGCTTTCAGACCCCTAACATACAAGACCTTTGCAAGTGAGGCTCTGTCTTTGTCTTAGAGCTGCTCACGTGTGTCCTCCAGCACAGACTGGGAAGCCGTTTCTTTGCTACTTTTCCATAGTGAGATAGAAACTCATGTTTTAGAAATGTGTAGTAATTTGACATCAGTACCGTATTAAAGCACTTTTTGTATAACAGATTGATTACAGAAAAACAGTTAGTATTAGATTCGCATAGCAAGTCACATACCATAGAAGCTGTGTGCTGGTGTGTGCTAAGGTAACTTAGAAAGAACCCCTTGGCATAGCCTGTTAAGTAGTACCCTTACTTATCCTTGATCCTCTGTGTTAGCATTTAGTAGGTAAAGCCCTTGATAACTGCTTTTAACTGGACAGTTCATGAGCATGGCCAGCCCTGTTATGACTCTTCCTGCTTAGTCTGTGACCTGCTTTTCTCTTCTCTCCACGTCCTCGGGATTCACATGAGGAGTCTCCTTTTCAATAGCTTCTGCTGCGTCGGCTTCTCTCACGCACTGAGTGCTCTCCTACGGGGCACTCCACAGCACTTCATCCTGTTCCTGTCTGTTCCATCTGAAGGCAGAGGTGATCCTTGTCATCGCCACGACTTCAGCCCTTCCCAGTGTACACAGAACTGGAACACAGAGATTTCTTTCATTTCATTTTCTTAGCTATGGCAGAATAAGAAGGAAGCTTTTCTCATTTCACAGATGCTAGTTAGGCAACTGCTGCTCAAGGTTCTCCACTTGGAGCTGGAAGATCCTTCTTCAGGCTGCTCTTCCACACAAAGGAATAGCTCCTTCCCTTCTCTTCTAGGCTTTGTTTAATGTTTCCCATTAAAACAACACTTCTTGTCATGTTACTACGCATGGAGTGACTTGTGAGTGGGGCAGCTGTTTGAAATGAAGATGATAAAGCCATTATGGTTTTTCAGAGTGTAGTGTGGTGGAGAATATGAAACATCCTTTAAATTCTTTCTGTCCTGTTCTCTCAAAGATGAGGCATGTGTTTTAGTCATTGTGCACATTCTGATAGTTTAGTGAACATTTGGAAATGGCAAAGTTCTGGGTTAAGGCCAAATTTTGAGTCTTATAATCTAGAAAAAGAAAAGAAGGAACCAAAAACATCCCTTTAGGGACATTTGAAGACACCATGTGCTGCATTTGCTGTTGACAAATCTTCTTGGAGCTGTCACTCACCATTGTGTTCTAGTCAGTAGCTCTGTTATATGTCTCTGAACAGTTCAGATACATAGCAGACAATGTCTAGTCTCAAACTCCATCTATAACACCAGTGCCCCAATCCAGCACGCAGGCTCAGTGCTTTCTCAACTAGGGAGATGATGTTGCTTTCCAAAAGAGGCTACCTTGGTACCAACAGGTGACATTGTCATTTGTATTTATCTTTCTCATGTTGTTCCATTGCTACTTTGTCTCTGGCACCTCACCTGCAACTATTTCACTCAATTAACCAACTAGTTGTCAGGGCAAAGATTCTCCCCTGTGTTTCCATCTATTCTAAATTGTCGGTCCCCACTGATGCCCTTCATTTTATGACTTCTCAAAGACTCCTCGATGCCAGGGTTCAGTGCCTTCAATTTGCTTTTTGAGTAGTTATCAAGGGCTTTACCTACTAGATGCTAACACAGGGGAGCTAGCTTCACCTACCGTCCCTGATCCCGTGAATCAAGAATCCCGACACCTACTTTTCATCTCTGGGGCTCCTGTTCAGTATGTGGCTTGAAGTCATTGTCCTTGACTTTGTTCTTTGTGATTGCCCATGTACTTTTCCATGATCTCGTCTCTTCCTTTTGGGAGCCAGTGTAGTTGCAGTGTGTCTCAGGTGGTTCTGGGCTTCTTTCTGCCGTTCTTTCCAATATGGTGTCTATACTTTCTCAACCCTTGTTTTTTGGAAGGAAGTGCATTAAGTGGATACTTTTTCTTCTCTTGAAATGAATTAGATAAAGTCAATGTACTTTTTCCTCTTCTAGTTTTTATGGCCTACATTGTGTTTCAAAATATAACATAAAGGCTCAGGCCTCTTAGAATTGTAACTAACAATAGCTAGTGAGTGTTGCCAGTTAAACAAGGCCAGATGCATCATGGGAACTCTGATGCACTGGGACTTGAGTCCTTCCTCGTCACTGCACACTGTTTGGATTAGTGCTGTAGTTAAATAGCTTATATTTATATCCTTTCATTTTAAGACTGAACATACTAAGAAAGCTTACAGCAGACGAAGTGGACTTTGTGCAACATGTCACTCAGCTTGACCTGCGAGACAATAAACTTGGTGAGCTAGATGCTATGGTCTTCAACAACATAGAAGTTCTGCACTGCGAGAGGAATCAGCTGGGGACATTGAACGTTTGTGGCTATTTCCTAAAAGCACTCTACGCTTCTTCTAATGGTAAGTAGCCTACTACACCAGCTGCTCTGCTGCCCAGCACTGTCGTCTCTGCCTTACTGACACTAGTCTCTCCTCATCGCCAAAATAAGTACCAAATCCTTTCCAGATAAAAGCAATAAAAGAAGAATGTTGCCTTAGTATTTGCTCAAATTAGAAGGGAAGATTTTATTGTTCTTGCTTGTTTTTTATATCATGATAAATTGTTCCCTCAGGTCATTTATTTCTTCTGCTTAAAGTAAGGGGCAAAGTAAAATGTTCTCCACTGGCTACTCGATTAAAGGTTGGATGGAGGGTGGAAGCAAAGTCCACTGTAGGCTCCATTCAAAACCTGCAGTTTTGGGGAAAAACAAACAAACAAACAAACAAACAAACAAAAAAAAACAAAAAAAACCAAACCTTCAGCACTTTCATGTTTTATTGACAACAGGATTACTTGGAGATAAACCTGAACTAAATACCCACTGGAATACTATAGTAGCAGAATTCTTAGCTATTTAATTAGACTACTTATTTGGGGGTCATTTATTAATCATGGAGTTGTGGTTGGTATAGAGCCTGATGGTGAGACTCTGAACACAGTGTAGTAATTCATAAGGATGTAGGAGAGATCCTTAGGAAGAGAGGGAGTGTGACAGTTAAGCTTTCAGACTGTAACCTGAGAGAGTGCAGTAGGCAAGATGAGAGAGAGAGAGAGAGAGAGAGAGAGAGAGAGAGAGAGAGAGAGAGAGAGAGAGAGAGAGAGAGAGCGCGAGCAAAAGAATGCACAGCAGACCTGTCCAGGCTTCTAAGACGGACTTCATGTGAGCTGAGGGAGCAGAGAGCTGGTGCTGAAAGTTCTTCTGTAAGCCCTTCACAGTTAGCTGGGGCCAGAGTGGACAACCAGATAAGGGTTGAACTTAGGAATTAAGAGAATAGGACTTTCAGAAACTGCTGTGCCCAAGGAACAGAGCTCTAGCTAACAGTGGTGTCACAGTCATAAAGTTCAGAAGACTTTGTGATTTGGTTAGCAGGACTCATCTATGAGTCTCCAGAGTGTGCTGCTTCCGTTGTGAGTGACCCAAAAACAAGGGTCGTTTGAGTGACCTTGTACGTCCAGTTTAGCACACGTAACACTGAGAAGCTGCATAAACGAATAGGAAGAGAATGAGTGTCTTAGAGTTGCATAGATGTCTTTGCTCTCCTGCAGTTGTAAAGTTACAGAAGAAAATGTATTGTACTTCCTGAATACTAGGCGAGCAGAACAACAGTGCTGTTCTACATGCAAAGGGTCACGTGGATAGTAGCAGTGTGTTTGTGTTTTTCCCTCCTAGAACTTGTTCAACTTGCTGTCTACCCAGTTCCGAATTATCTGTCTTACATGGATGTCTCAAGGTAAGAAGACAGCATCTCATAGAAATGTTGCTCCTCTATCCAAACCTATGTCTAAGATTTTTAAATATCTTTTGAAGGAAAGTAATCTAAGTTATTTTGAAATAATAAAGATTAAACTTAATTTAAAATTTTATCTAAAATAAAAAGAATACAACCAACTGCCTTTTGGTTGCCATCTTTTTGGTTTTTCCTGAACCGGAGTTGAAACTCAGAGCCTCATTCAAGCTAAGGAAGCCCCTCCCACCGAGGAAGAGCTCCGAGCTCTCATTCTCAAGCTCAGGTTGAGCCTGAAAGAATGGAGACTTGAGGGTGGCATGAAGGTCCGGTCACCCTTATGTATAGTAAGTGCACCTTGTGTTTTTCTCTGAGATTCTGTGTCACTTTGTCTACACTGACCTTTCAAGACCTCCAGAAGCTGCTGGCCCTTGCTTGTTTTAGGTAGGCAGACACTACCTCTGGCTTTTAAGTAGCTTTACTTTTGCAATGATTCTTATCTATTACAGTGCCTAAAATAGAAAGATAGATTTTCTTCCCTGACGACATAAAGGCACGGCTGTGACTACAGCGTGCATTTCACAAGTGAAACTTCACTGATTTTAATACACTAAAGTTGAAACTCAATTTAAGGAAATACCCAAAATTTCAGAACTCATGGGGCTCTGGGGCTCTGAAGATGCCAACTCGTAAGCCGTTTGAGGGTGTGACCTGCAGTGTGTTTGGGTCACCATCCTTTGGGACCCCAATGGCACTGTGAGTTGTAAGGTACACAAGTTTACTTTTCATTGTGAAATACACACATGTAGCTATTTTAATGATAAGCACCTTTTCAGTTTTTAGCTATTGTAAGAATTATTCCAATTGTAACTTTATTATAACTTAGATATAAAATTCTTTGAATTGTTTAATGAAGTTCCTAAAAAGTTTCTACAGTTTTATTTAATTAACTTAAACTTAGACGTTTCTTAAGTTCTCTGGATGTTGTTGTTGTTGTTTTATCCCACCCGCCTCTTACCAACCCTGGATATAACTTTTCAGCTTTTAAAATGAGAACAGGATTGTATACATAGGTATATATATATATATAAATACCTTGTGCAGATTTACTTCAGAGAGCTGATTACAGAGTGAACCTATTTCCATCTAATGTAACAGAATGTAATTGACAAGTGGTACCCATTGAAATCCCTGGGTCACCTTCCTTTGTAAATCTCATGTCTGGATCTTCTCTGGCACATGTCTTCCTCATAGTGTAGTACTTATGTGCACTACTTCCTAGGGTGTCAAGAAAGGTCTTTAGTAGGGACCATAGAGTTCTTCACCGTTTTACCATTTATAGTGTTAATTTCCACATGCTATGATTGCATCAGTGAAGGACTTTTTCCACTTCCCTCTCTTGTTAATATGTTTCCAGAAGTCAACTATTATTAAATAAGACAATTTTTAGAGCACAACACTGACCAAGTAACCACATCAGATAATTCATTCCAAGTTGTACCTGGCCATGCAGGTACTTCCTGTCACTGTCCTTCATCGTCCCCACAACTGCATTTTCACAGACACGTAGATTTGGGGATTGTTCTAATGCCAGTAATAAAAATGTACATTTGAAAATAAAAATTTGTAGTTGATTTTTTTTTAAAACTGAATCACTGTGTAAACTTCCCAATGGTAGTCCTCTTTCTGAGCCTGCAGTGGCCTCTAAAGACTTGTTAACATCTAAGAGGTCTTTTAGATGTTAGAGATGCTGCAGATGGTGTATCTGTGTTAGCTTTTATGTTTTCTCTATTATAATAACTCATCTTGATTTTAAACTACAGTGAGTGCATATATCCTTTTGACCTTGCTCATTGTATTTTGGCATTTCTCTTAAAGTTTTATTTTCTGTAGTTGTTTTGAGCTTAGAAGTACATTTGCGGGGCTGTAGAGCTGGCCCAGTCGTGAAGAGCATGTACTGTTGTTGCAGAGAACTGTAGTTCACTCCCAGCATCCACACCAGGGGTCACTACTGCCTGCAGCTCCAGCTCCAAGGGATCCTCTGCCCTCTTCTGGCCTCAGTGGGCACCTGCATGAATGTGTACACACACACAGACACATAAAATTAAAGAAAAAAGTTAACTACATATTTAAGACCAGATTTAGTTTTTCAAATAGTAATTTTTATGCTCTTATCTTTAGAAACTGCCTCGAAAGTGTGCCTGAGTGGGTATGTGAAAGCCGGAAGTTAGAAGTTTTGGATATTGGCCATAATCAAATATGTGAACTTCCTGCCCGGTAAGCATTTCAGATCAAATGAAATGACACAAAATTATAGATGATCAGCAATCATATGCTGACTTAGTGTTTATCTTATTCCCATGTTGTTTTGAACCCCAAGAGACTCTGTATTTTAAAATGTATTCATTGTTTTTTATTCATGTATCGTCATAGGATGGAGACTTTTCAGGTTGACATTGCACAGCCATACCAGGCAGTGGTGTGATTGGAAAATAACCAATAAACCAGAAGAAATGTTAAGGCACTTAGCAAGTAGTATAAATGGTTTACCTCTGACATCTTCATTCTTTCAGAATCTCTACTTCTGTCTGTTGACAGCATGTCTACCTTACCCTAGACAATTTTTGTTTTCCCAAGGATATAATTTTGTTGGTGGTGGGACACAAGGTATGTGGACATTGTTAGGTCACTACACTTTAAAACCGCAGACTACATTGTCTTTTCCTCTTTGAATTCAAATTTGGAGCAGGAAATTTACAGGTTTTGCTTTCTTTCTCCCCTTTAACATTTACCTTTTTCTCAGAATTTGTATTTTTTAATAGTGTTGAGGGGTGTGAATGTGTACACGTGGAGGCCAGAGGACTGCCTGGGGGAGGGCTTCAGTCCTCAGTCTGCTTTGGAGAAGTCAGGTCTTTTGTATGTACTGATGGTGTATCAGGCTAGCTGGCCCTGGCACTTCTGGAGACCCTTATTTCACCCGTGGAAGCACAAGGACTGCCTACACGAGTGCCACCATTTCTGGCTTTTACATATTGTGGGGATCTAAATGCCAGTTGTCAAGCCTCACCACGAGCGTTCTCCCCACTGTGCCACCTCTGCAGTCCGTCATAGCTTGTTCTTTATTAACAAGATTTTTAAAATAGCCACCTGATGATTTGTAGCATCCATAGAAAAAGATAAAACTCTTCCAGTAGAATAATTGTGCCTAGCCAGTTAGTTAGTAAGCAAAAGGAGACGTCTTTCCCAGGCTGTCATGAAGAACTTTCTGTGACGAATATAGTGTTCACCTCAGTCTCCCATGCCTACTTGGGAGACTCGCCATTTGAAGTGTGGCTCTTTTGACCACAACACTCGTTGTTAATTTTAAGTAGTAATTAACCTTAATTACTTAAATTGCTTCCAAAATGTAAAGTTCAGTTATTTCAACACTTTTAGCCAATCATAGGACAGAGAAAAGTTGTTTCTATCAATGTACAATCAAAAATGTCTATGTAAACATGATAGAAATAGCGGTCAGTTTAACCTTTATTTGATCTGTAGTTCAGTCTTCTTTAGTTGGCTCTTAAAGGTATGAGAAGGGCCTGGGAAGAAAGTTCCATCACTAAGGTGCCCATCACACAAGACTAAGGACCTGAGTTTGGATCTTTAGTACCCCGTAAAAAAGCCAGATGTGGTTGCAGGCATCTAAACCTAGCACTGGGAAGTAAACTCAGGCAGGTCCCTATAGTTCAGTAGCTAGCCAGTTTTAGTCAATTGGTGGGCTGTGGGTTCAGTGGGAGACCCTGCCTTGAGGAAGATAGCCAATCCTGACTTTTGTCATCTATGTACATGTACACTCAGACGCATGTGCATGCATACACCACACACACACATACACACACACACACATACACAGCATCTGAGATGTATCTAGTTCTCATGGAGAACTATAGGGAGAGAGATACTGAATATGAAATATTAGTAATGCATTTCTAGACATAGTCATACAGTAAGAATTGTTTTACTTTTTAATGTGGCACCCAGAGAGTTTACAATGGCATACATAGCTCTTGCTGTGTTATAATAAAATGCATCTAACTTACATTTCAGTCACTGACACGATTAATTTCTCTTTGTTCTTCAGCCATAATAGTACCCATATGTCTGATCCATTTAAAAAGGCTTTCTGCCCCAGAGTATTAGTTAATTGGGCATTTAATTAACCCCCATGCAGCAGTCATCACTAGAGACAGACACAGCCTATGCCCAGTGCTTTTAGAAGAGGAACACCAAAAACAGATTGGCCACATATAGGGCAGATAATTGTTACCATTCTCCTTTTTTTTTTTGCTATTCTTCTGTGTTGTCTTTCACTCCTGTCTAACAAGCAGCCCATCAGTGACTAAATGTGCTTTCACTTTAGTACAAAAGGATAGTATTTTAAGGTGAGATTATTAATTTTTTTTTTTTTTTACTATTTTTCTAAAGCCAGTCTTTAAGTTCTACACCAGTAGAGGCTTTTTTGGGATCTAAACAAATGCTTATTCAAAGCAAATGCCAAGTGTTATGCTATCATAGAATTTAGTGTTTTGTATTTTTTAATGCAGAGCAAAACCAATACATATTGCTTCCTCCCTCTTGGTGTTTAGCTGCAGATTTGGGGTGAATCCAGTTGGTGGTATAGTATTCACACATAAGTGATTCACTAGAATTGATTTGATATTTAAACTTTGTCTCTAAGGAAGGTATATGATGAGTTTAACAAAACAAGTTATTTATTAATGAAAATATATTAATAGAGAGGTAATAACTTAATGTTTAGATAATATCCAGAAGGACTGACCTGAATCAAGTTAGCATTTGATAGACTGGTACTGCAGTTAATTGAACCCGCCCATTCTATTCTCTGCAGGATAAAACTGTATCTCTCAGTCTTACAAGGCATTGGGGGGAAAAATGAAAGACTAAAGTAGAAATGAAGTAAAATGTAATATTTTCTCAGTTGTGTTTATAAAAGCTTCATGCTCTGAAGAGTTTGTTTACTGTTTATCTTCCCTGAACAGATTGCTCCGAAGTGTTTGGACAGGACATTAGCCTTGTGGGTATAGAGAAGCATACAGCCTTATAAAGCTCACCTTCTTACTCAAGATTAGACAGAGCGCTTTAGTGTCTCCTTCTATGAAACAAATATAGAAAGTACTGAAATACAAATAGCTCCAAGTTTATATTAAAATAAACCTGCTAAGGCTGGAGCGATGCCTCAGCAGTCTGGAGCACTGGCAGTGTATGTAAGACCGAGTTCAGTCCCTAGCACTCACATGGTGGATCACAACCACCCATACTCTGGGTTTAGGAGATTAGATACCCACTTCAGACTTCTACAGGCACCAGGCACCCGTGTGGGGTACATACATACATGCAGGGAAACCACTTGTATACGTTAAAATAAACTCATCTAATAAAAAATTAAAATGAACTTGTTAGCTTGCACTAAATTGTATAATTTGTGGAATGATAGTTATTTAAGTCTTTCTCTTTTTTAATCCTCATCCTAAATTAGCTTTATATAAATAGTTGCCTTCTCTTTTTGTCCATTTTCATACAGCTTATTTTGTAATAGTAGTCTGCGGAAATTGCTGGCAGGACACAACCGGTTGGCAAGGCTTCCTGAAAGGCTGGAGAGAACATCGGTTGAGGTCTTGGATGTACAGCATAACCAGATCACTGAGCTGCCACCAAACCTCCTCATGAAGGCTGACAGGTAAAGCATTGCCGGTGTCTTCAGTATTTACCTGAGCCTGTTCACAGGGCCTGTCGCTAAGGATTTTATCACCTGTGATCGGAGCTCATTGGTGGGAACTTCTCTCTCCTAGGGCCCTGAATACATGGCTTAGCCAGCCACCTTTCTACCATTCTGTATGGAATGCAGAAAGCAGCACATCTTCTCTAATTTCACTGGTCTTTACAGAAAGGTATTTTGCACTGTGGTTAGAAATGCATCATGGGAATGAGATAGGAACTCTTACCCTGCTCTGTAGACAGGAGTTGTGTGGGTCTTAGCTTAATTATCTGATTGTTTTCATTTTATTTTCTGTTGCCATGGTAAAGCACTCTGAGAAAAGAAATTTAAGAAGGAATGAGTTTATTTGCTTCACAATTCCAAGTCATAATCCCTTTATTGTAGGGAAGTTAAGGCAACAGGAACTTGAAACAGCTGGTCATATCACACGCAGTTTAGTTTTCTAAGGTGCTAGAACTTAACCCAGGGCCTGATGTATGCTGGGTTATAGACAAATATTTTACCACTGAGCTACTTCCTCAGCTTCCACTCATATGTTAGTAAATTAATTTTTGAACAGTTTTCCTAAATAACTTGTATCTAAGCATTTGAAGAAGTTGATTTGACATGAGGGATTAATTTAAATGTTAAGTGAAATTCTAATTTCTTTTTGAAATTCAGTAAACATTTAAATAACTGGAGGTTGAGAGAAAACCCACAGAGTAGGCAAGTGCTAAATCTTGGCAGCTGCTGGGAGGAGAGCCAGAGAAGAGAAGGGAGAAAGGTAGGCCTGTGTCATGGTCAGCACCGGAGGTCTGCAAGCGCTTTAGAGCAAAGCACTGGCTGTTAGAACCCAGAGGAGCCCTGTGGCTGTGCAGGAAGCAGCCGTGACAGACCTCTGGTCATGGTTTCAGTTGTGCTTCTGTGTTACAGTTGACGGCTCAGCCACTGGGCTTCATGCTGCAGGACACTGAAAGTGACTGACTAGCTCTTACCACCAAGTCACTTCAACACTAATGCATAGCTTAAGACAAAACTGTTCAGTGAACACACAGAAGTTAGATTTAAGAGGATAGAAAAGACAGAAAATAGGGACAGCCTGGCATGTTGGTAGGAGGAAGAACACTTTATTGCTATATGATGAAATGAATGTACTATTAGTGTTTAACAGGTTGCTACAGGTATTAATGAAACCACCTGAATTACTTTCAGCTTGCTCTGTAATTCAGATCTTACCAATAGTTACCATAAAATACTTTTTGTGAAAATAAACTGTTTGCAACTCTAGGTTAGGTTTTATAACTGAGAAATAGCATGTGTTGATCTGCTTTCCCTGTCAGCAGGAAGGTTTTTGGTAACTAGAGAAGGGAATCTACTGTCTATGAGGTGACTTTCAGTAAAGTCTCCATGTCTCCCCTGGAGCTTGAGCCCCGCTTTATTAGCATCCTTATGACTTGATCACCAGGTTATGAGTTTAAGTTTTCTTTTCACCTTTGAGTTTTATTGCTTAGTTCATACTCTATACTTGAATTGAAATGTCACATTATAAATATATATATATATATATATATATATATATATATATATATATGACAATTAAAATAAATATGTGTTTTAAAATAAATATAAGCTCATAACTCAAAAGTTGTAGATGGATGTGAATTTGATGGACTGTATATTGCTAAGAAATTGACTGTGATTTTGCATCTTGAGAGAAGACAGAATTTGGTTCTGTTCGGTAAACTGGTAAATATTCTAATCTTCATCTTGCTGAACATCTTTTTGCTGAGAGTGCTCACGATGGAAACACCAAAGGAGTTTCAGATACATAGCTGTCACCAGCAGATGGTTGGAGGAAGGCTAGGTAATTCCCCATAGGTCGCCAGAGTGGATGAGTCACAGCCAGAGGGACTTCTGTCCTTCTGTTCTTTCTTGGAATCTTGGCAGTGACTTTCTCCCTGTCCACCTAGCGTCTTCATGCACATTTGATGGCCAGATAGTGTCTCTCGATGGAATTAGTCCAACTAACAAAGCTGGAACAGATGCTTTCAAAGGGACGTTGCAACGAAGGCTTTTAAAGATCCCAGTCCTGGCGGGCCCAGGTCTATTTTTATACCTGGTTGGAGTAACAGAGGGCTGCTCAGAGGTGGGAGATGGGGGTGGGGACATCCATGTGCCAGCCAGGCTCATGTTTTTTTTTTTTTTTTTTTTTTTTTTTTTTTTTTTTTTTTTCTCATTACCTATCCCTGGAGTATTAGTCACACTATAAGCCATAAGCCTGAGTGACTCAGAAAGAATATGTGTAAATATCAAAGGAGCTAAAAGAGAACAGAAAATCAGAGGAGAGTGATCAATTGACCATGACAACTGGTGCCTTTTGGCAAAGGCAGATATTTCTGGCATTTTGAAAAGCTGAGTTGCCTACACTATCTTTGAGCTATCTTTGAAGTTGTGATGTTTTGAGAGTTGTGGTAGATTAAAAGTGTTTCTAAAACCATGTCTGTAGAAGCCTCTAGAGAGCTTGCAGATTCCCGGCTTTTGTCTCCATTCTACTGACTTAGATGACAGAGAGAGAGAGAGAGAGAGAGAGAGAGAGAGAGAGAGAGAGAGAGAGAGAGAGAGACAGAGAGAGAGCTAGAATTAGCATGTTTAACAAGCCAGCATTGTAATTCTAGTATGTAAGGTCTACCAAACATTGAAAGCCCAAGGTGACCATGGGAGGTTCTGCTGGCAGATTCCTACAAAAGAAGACTTATTCACAGAAATTGAGTTTTCATAGATAGGGCATATACTTTATCTCTTATGTTTCTCAAATATTTGTACATGATAGCTCTTTGAGGGTATTAGCATCAAAATCAGTTGGCCAGTTTGTCAAAACAGAATCAGCTGATGAGATTTAGGACACTGCACAGAAATTTTCCAAGATTTCCCTCCATCCTGGGGAAAGACAGGGTGTGGGCACACATTAGATAATAGCCAACTCTGTGATTTTGAAAAGGATTATATTCTGATGAGTAATTCTTGGGATTAGCAGGAATGATCCAAGCTTTAATCAAGGGTTCTAAATGTTCTTAAGAGTAGCTAGGGAGGATCATCAAGAATGCTGTCTGCTCTGCAAGATGCATTGGTGTCCTTTGTCACCTACTCTCTAGAACCCTCATGAGAGGTGCGTTAGATCATTTGATCCGCTGCTGGTGCTTACAGGCGCCATCTGTTCTTAGGAAACTACAGACGATTTCACACCAGTCGGAAGGAACCCTTAGAGTCAGATACTGAGTCTATCCTGACTCACTCACCCAGAGTAACTGAGGGTTGGAGATGAGACGCTGCTCCTCTGAGAGCTCGCTGGGTAATTGTGAAGCACAGGCATGTGGTGAGCTGCTGACCCAGGGCAGCTCTATGGGCAGTGTTTGCTCGTTTAGCTGCCTCCAAGTGACAGGTTCTCCAATCTGAGCTCAAAAAGAGGCAAAGCCTAAAGAAAAAGAGAAGTAAGCATCAGGTTTCAGGAAGCAGCCTCACATTCCCTTCCACCCATCTTACCCTCAGGCTGCATGCATGTCCAGCCAGCACAGGAGACACTGCAGGACAGCAGAGGTAACTGGCAGTGTGGACTGCAGCTACCATCCAAAGCTTAGGTAAAGTGAGTGCAGTACAGAGGGAAGGAGAGCAGAGTCAGGAATGTAAAGGAATGTTCTGTGAACAGAACATTGAGGGAGGACACAGCATCATCTGCTTTCAATCCAAACAAAATCCCTAAGGATACCGCGTAGTCCCAATGACTTAGAATCTCACAGACAGGATAGAGAGGTGGCTCAGTGGTTAGCAGGGCCCACGGCTCCTGCAGAGGACCCAAGTTTGCCTCCTAGCATCCAGGTTCTGCTTCTCACAGTTGCCTGTAACTCCAGCTCTGAGAGGTCTGATGCCTCTGGCCTCCATGGGCACTGTACTCAGGTGCAGCAAGCCTACACACATGTGCACATAATTTAAAAATCTCTTAAATACTCCCATAAATATCCAGATGCCATGAAAATCAACAAGGAAACGACGAACATAGTAACAGTGCCTAAGACAAAACAGAGCGCACATCCTTCACTAAGTTACCGTTAAGACAAAAATGCAAGGCAACATTCCAAGCTGAATTAAATATATCCATGAGCATTTGGGAATATAAAAATGAAAAATATTGGGAAGTTAAGAACAAAAATGGGCGAACGGGAAGAGAGGTCACTGAATTCCTAAAATGGAAGACAGTAGTAGTCATTTTATAAATGAGCAGCGTGTCACCAGATGAATAAAGGGTAATACTTTGAAATAAAAGTTCAGAAAGAGGCATTAAAGAAAGGCAGAGAAGTGGAAGTGAAATGAGGAGATAGAAGGTCAGAGATAAAGGAGTGTGGAGAATGGGCCAGAGGAACACAATTTGCACATCTAGAGCTTGCAGAACAGAGAAAGGGGTGGGACAGATTTTTTTCTGACACGTAAGTATATTTGACAAGAACTACTGAGTCAGGACCTGGACAGTATATCAACTCTCAGATCTAGTAATTTAGATTCTGAAAAATAAAGTATTTCAGAGCTATATTAAAAGGTTTGTTAAAGGGACTTAAAAGGACATGTATTTAGATAGTCACCAGGCCCCAAAAGTATTAATGTAAAGTAATAATGGAACAACATTTTAAAAATCGATCAAAGTAGGACCTAAGCTTTTTATAGCAGGCTAAGTTCTCTTTAAGAATAAACAGAAACTTAGACATGAAAACTAAAAGTGCCATAAAGAAGAACTTAGAAGTAAATGAATGTGAATGGAAGAGGGAACAAAAAAGAATGGCTTTATGAGTGCGTCCTTGAAGAGCAATGACACAAAACATTCACAAAACTGGTATTTAAAATTGTAATCCAGAGAGTATTTTTGGCAGCACACTGAAGATTTTACAGTAGAAAATTGATAAGCCAGTCAGTAGACGATCATATGAGAATCCAAAGGGACAGCTGGAAAAATGGCTCAGTTGGTAAAGAACTTGCCATACAAGCATGGAGACCTGCAGATTGGCAGCCCCGGGAGCTGGGAGGCAGACAGCAAGATTGCTGTAGCTTGTCAGACAAGGAGTCTGGCTGGACGAGTGAACTTGGTTCAGTGAGCGGCCCTGTTGCAAAAGCAAAGGAGTGACGTGACTGAGGAAGGCGTCCAATCCAGCACTAGCCTCTTGTCACGTGCACAGCACACGCGCACCATTGTTAGGACCTGGGAATTATTTAGTAACAATGATAAGTACTAGGTAACTGTTGGAACAGACCCAGTTTCCTTTTTAAAAAAAATCTTATAGAAGAAAAATGAGTGTCTTTATGTAATATTATAATAGCTGAGACAAAAACATCAAACACACACACACCAATTCATATGATTGAACTTATTAACTCTCCTCAAAAGTAAAATTACTCATGTCCCTTAGATGATAGATTGGTGAACAATGTTATGTATCTATTTGTGAACTATGAATAATATACCAAAATGCTTTTAATGAAAAGATTCACATTGAATGATACGTTATTACCCTTATATACACACACCATAAGTGAAGCCACTTTTTAAGTAGGAAACCATAGGGGTATTTCATTACCCTATATATATACACCATAATTCTAAAAGTCATTTTTTATTTAAGATTTATTTGTTTATGTATATGAGTGCATGTATACCTGCATACCAGAAGAGGGCATCAGATAACATTATAGATGGTTATGAGCCACCATGTGGTTGCTGGGATCTCTTCAGCCCCCTAAAAGCCACTTTTTAGGGACCCCTGGGGTGTTTCTGGTAGGGCTGGTAATGGGACTAGGATGCCCGCTACTTCCATTAGTGTTCAATGTTATATTAGATATATTAGCCATGAAGTTGTACAAAAATTAATTATAGGCATGAGAATTAGTGATAAAGAGCTAAGTTTTGTTTGCATAAAACATAATAGCATACCAGAAAACTCCAGGGTTGCTAATAAATAACTCATCCTTAAACACTTCAGTTGGGTATATAACTGATATAAAACAGGATATAAAATTCATGTCAGGGAACTTTATATATACAAGCAATAGACAGTATAAGTCAGTATGTTGATTACAACCCCCCATCTAAAATGTCATCAAGAAAGATTGGATGCTTAGAAATAAATTTAAGAAATGTTTAAACATTGTATGAAAAAAATATCAAAACACTCTGAGATTTAAAGAAGTAAGCCAGGACTGATTCTAATACTAGAACTGACTAAACACAACATGAACTCAAAAGTAAGTCAGAAAACATGCTGTCGCTGGGACATATTTAGTAATAAATGCAATATGAGAGTAATGAATAAATAGCATAAAATAAACACCTGCAGTCTTCATTTGCACAAAGTAAAAATTTGAGTAAATAAATAGGAATTCTCCTTACACTTTAATTCCAAATAGCTAACATAAGGAAAAAGAGCGACACAGATTTTCAGAACCCACTTCTGGCATGCAGGTATACATGCACTCATATACATGAATAAATAAATCTTTAATAAAAAATGGCTAGCATTATTGAAAAAAAATGTTAAAAGATACTAAGCAAAAGCCAACAGGTTGGACTCAGCTGGAAGGCGCTGTGACCCTCAGGGTGATGACCCAAGTGGTTCCTGAGACCCATGCCGTAAAAGCAGAGAGCCAACACCTGCAAGTTGTTTCCTGATTCTACACAGTAGGAAACCGTGAACAGAAACCACCAATACACATAAGAATGGACAAATAAATACAATTTAAAGAGAAAGTATGATAAGAAGTGGGATACTGGCTATCAGTCTTAACTGATTTTCCTGCAAATTTAGTAACTACCAGTTTGGGGAAAATAGAACTGGTTATAATTGATAGTACCAAGTATTCTGAGTTAATGGTGACTGTAATATGACATTGGCCTTATGGTGCACAACTGTTGGTCTCTGCCAAAAATACACAGCCTCACTCTCATGATGATAGACCATGGAGCAACCCACATAGAGTAACATTCTTCATGACCTTATCTACTGAGGAACCGTGGAACAGCTCATGTAGTCGATCCACACACCTGCATGGTAGTGATAAAAAACAAAGAATCTGGAGTAGCGCCCTTGGCTTGCTCACTTTTCTAGTACTATGCTAAGACACCGTGGCCAAGGCAACTTAGAAGAAACCACTTAATGGGGTTTACAGTTTGAGAAGGTGAGTCCATGACCGTCATGGTAGAAAACATGGCAGCAGGCAAACAGGCATGGAACTCAAGCAATGGCCAAGACTTTATATCTGATGCACAATCACAAGACAAAGAGAGAGAGAGAGTGAGAGAGAGCTAACTCGGAATGGTGTGGGCTTTGAAACATCAAAGTTTACCCCCAGTGACTCATCTCCTCCAACGAGACCAGGCATCCTAATCTTCCCCAAACAGTTCCACAAACCGAGGACCAGGTATTTGAATATATGAGCCTAGGAGGTCACCTCAATTTTATGTGACCTTATTTTACTGTTGATAAACCATAGAGCAACACATATGGAGTAACATTCTGCAAAATGATTATCTGGAATCTTCAAAGGTATCAGTCATTTAAGTGTCAGACTAGTGGGAGGGGAAGAAGAATACATGATTAGAGAAGACAGAGTGGTGTACTGGCCCTGTGAGGAACACAGCGGGATAATTGCTGCAAGTAGGATTCGGTCTGAAGATGTATCTGCAGTACTGTATCAGTGTTAACTAATTTAAGCCATTAAAATTAACTGCTGTGCTGTTTTGTGTGTTTGCTTATAGTCTTTATTGTCCGAGCCCTTAGATCTTCCTCATAGCATTGGCGTAAGTGTAAGATTGAATGTCCTGCACCCTTATTCCTTGCTCTCTCATACTAATGCACCACCAACAATAGCGATCATGTTCTCAAACTGCTTAGTGGGATATAACATGAGGATAGTGAGCTATAGTTAACTCTTAAAAGTTAGTAATGCCAGGCCTACTGGCTCCTATCTATGCTCTCAGCATTTAGAAGGATGATGTAGAAGAAGTTCTAGTTGAAGCCAAACTGGGCTATACAGTGGAATCCTGTCTGAAAAAGTCCATGATGGCACAAATCACTATATATCACGGAATAAGGCTAAGTGCTGTTGCGTGAACTTTGAGTTACACAGCTTACTGCATATGTGTAGACTAGCTGTGGAAAACGTGTGCTGAGTAGCTATCATAAAATGTTGGGAAGGCTACTAGAGTATTTGCCTCATCAAAGTAGATGTTAAAAGATAAACAGTAACAAAAAATGTAGGTTGTATTGTGTAACACCTTAAAATATGGTACATAGACGCCGGGGAATAACCTAAAAGGAGAGTACTTTTTCTCTTGGCCATTGGATTAAAATAGAGAACAAGTCCTAGAACCTACCCCAAAAGTTAATCCAAACACATGGAGCCTGAGGTCCTGCCACAGGATAAGGCTGTTATAGCACTGAAGCCTGCACTCCTCTACAAAGATGGGATGTCTGTAAAATTATAGGGTGATGGGCACTTCTGAAAATCAAACAAAACAGGATAACCCAGAGTCAGGTGGATTGTGTGCCAAGAGAGCAGTGGCTCTAGAGGCAGGAAGTCCTTTCTGTCTTGCAGTGGCTCCCAAGTGCTCTTGAGAGGGAGCCATATTTATGCCTCTTGCTTTCTGATAAGAAGATGTGTCCAGCTTAGAGCGGTTGATTTTAAGACTTGAGTTTGAAGTGCCCTGCACGCAGTCTCTTCACGTTGGCCCAGCCATCTCTGCTAGACCCCAGCAGCTTTGGAGAAAGGGGCCTGTGAAATCATTCTTGGAGAAGGTTATAGTCCTGTTTCTAACATCTGAATTCTGGAGAGATGTGTAAGGAGTAATAGGCTGTTGAAACTGATGACATTCCTGTCTGTGCCACTCATCTCTGTGTGACCATTGTCAAGTGATCTGGTTTCCACTGCTTCAGTTTCTGTCTTCTTTGAAATGAGGGACTTCTAGGATAATGAGAACATCCAGGGAGATGGAAAATATGGGTGCCCTCTGCTTCCTATAAAGCACCTTATAAATGAAAGCATGGGTAGCATCTTAATGCCTTTTCTTTAATTAGACAATTATGTTGTGAGCAGAGCTACATGGCTGAAGAAGCTTTACAGTAAACAGGCTTTCATGCTGGTGTTATAGAAGCTGGTAAGAGGGAAGTTTTAGACTAGTTAGCACATCACAGTGGTATAAGGAATGTAGCTTGTTCAGATTGAATACACAGGGAGGGCTGATGCAGCTTGTCATGAAGTCAACGGGGTCTCTACACTGGAGGATTCTACCCATTATGCTCTCCTTCTGGTCTTTCTGGAAGAAGGATGACTTCTAGACCATTAAATCTATTCAGGTCAGCTCCTACTACAGTATTCAAATTGAAGAGAGACTATTTTAAGACAGTGGATATTGCACATAATTTTACTGAGATCGTGATAAAGTAAAAATTGTGTCACTTCACATGTTTGATATTAGCACAGTTGTGCTTTCTGAGGTTCAAAACCATTCTTTGGAGCTAACAACCATAGTTCCTGCTAACTTAGCTTCATTTCTTGAAGGAGTATGACACGAGGTTTCCCCCACTCTTAATTTTCTGTGAGGAGTAGAGAGTTCCATACAAGCTGGCAATTTCAAGCCGCCGAGGAGAAGTTCTTGGAAATAATTCTCTTCCTCCTGTTCAGATGGGAGAGCTTTTGAAATTCTGTTTGCAGCTTTATAGTTGAGCATTGATGTGTCAGTGTTTTTTGAACAACATTTCCCCTTTTTCTGGCCTAAAATATGCAAATATTCGTGAATCCATTCTCTCCGCAGGCTTTCATGGGTCTTTAACTGCACATTTCCTAGGGAATTGTATTTTAGTTGTTATATGGGTTCCCAATTGACCCTACTGCATGATATTTTAAGGGCAGTAAAAATGCAATTCTTAAATTTTAATTTATTCGAATTCTGTACAGAGTAAGTGCTTAACAGATATATTTAAATCAGCTTGTAGAAATGGAACCTAAAAAATAAAGAACTCTAGTGGAAACTGGTTTTCTTCCTAGCTAAGACCAATTTGAAAACTGAGTGACCTTTTATTTCCTTCTCTGTAACACAGCTATAATTTCCCGTGATTACTTAGGGTTTCTACAGTCCATCAACCCTCACCTACCCACCCTTGTTTTCTTTAAAGTCCATCAACCCTCACCTAACCCTTGTTTTCTTTAAAAGTGGACAGACTACATGTTTCTTTAACTTGCTTTTCCTCAGATAAAGAATGGAGTTGGGTGTGTGTAGAAGTGTGGGGTATGCGTGCAGAATTGCGTGTTAAGTTAGTATTTGAGGACTGAGACTCACGGTACTAGGAAGGGCTCCTAATATAAACCTTTTAAAATTTTCCAAAATAAAAAATAACTGTCTCCTTCCTTTTTAAAATTTCTTTTCCTCACATTTGCTAGAACAGCCCAGAACTCATATACACTATTTAATCCAAGATGAGGTTTTAAATATTTTTATTAATTCTTTGGTAACTTGATACAATGTATTTTGAATATAATCATCCCACCTTCTCCACCTTTTCCCAGATCCCTAATATTTCCCTCCCTATCCAATGTTGGTTCTCGCTCTCATACTCTTCCTCCCTCCTTTAATCCACGAGTCCAATCTGTGTTTCCTAAATACTCTTGAAGGGAGTTGCCCTGGAGCGTGGACGTCACACTGTTAAAGAACTATTCCTCTCCGAAGAGCTTTCAGTGCCAGTAGCTCTTCTACTAGGGCTGGAACTTCATGCTCACCTGTCCCCTCCTGCCCACCTGTCCCCTCATGTCCACCTGTTCCCTCCTGCTCACCTGTCCCCTCATGTCCACCTGTCCCCTCATGTCCACCTGTCCCCTTCATGCCCACCTGTCCCCTTCATGCCCACCTGTCTCCTTCATGCTCACCTGTCCCCTTCATGCCCACCTGTCCCCTAATGCCCACCTGTCCCCTCATGCCCACCTGTCCCCTTCATGCCCACCTGTCCCCTTCATGCCCACCTGTCTCCTTCATGCTCACCTGTCCCCTTCATGCCCACCTGTCCCCTCATGCCCACCTGTCCCCCTCATGCCCACCTGTCCCCTCATGCCCACCTGTCCCCCTCATGCCCACCTGTCCCCTCATGCCCACCTGTCCCCCTCATGCCCATCTGTCCCCTTCATGCTCACCTGCCCCCTTCATGCCCACCTGTCCCCTTCATGCCCACCTGTCCCCTCATGCTCACCTGTCCCCTTCATGCTCACCTGTCCCCTTCATGCCCACCTGTCCCCTAATGCCCACCTGTCCCCTCATGCTCACCTGTCCCCTTCATGCTCACCTGTCCCCTTCATGCTCACCTGTCCCCTTCATGCTCACCTGTCCCCTTCATGCTCACCTGTCCCCTCATGTCCACCTGTCCCCCTCATGCCCACCTGTCTCCTTCATGCCCACCTGTCTCCTTCATGCCCACCAGTCCCCTCATGCCCACCTGTCCCCTTCATGCCCACTTGCCCTCTTCATGCTGGGATTTTTTTTCCTGGCTTGAGCTTGCAAATGGGTGCTGTCACAACTGTTTGAGTTCATATGTTCAGCTGTCCTATTGCATCTGGAAAACACTGTTTTCTTACACACATCTACCGCCCCTGTCTCTCTTTCACGATGATCCCTGAGCCTGGGGGATTGGATGTGGTTTGCATGTCCCATTTAGGGCTGGCCTTTTCAGTCTTCTCTTCTCTGGATGTTGAAAGGCCAGTTATTATCCAGGTGTTTGGGTACTGTGAGAATGGCTTCCTGCCTACGGCAGATCTCTGTGGTGAGCAGGTGCAGTGTGAGAATGGCTTCCTGCCTACTATGGCAGATCTCTGTGGTGAGCAGGTGCTCACTGAGCACACTTGCTTTGTTGTAGCAGCTGCATAGCCTGGTACCTGAGTGCAGAGCTATGGCATCTTCTGTCCCCACCTTGTCCTTCCTGTCCATTTGGAGGATTTGGACGTGACTGAAGCACAGTTCTCTCCCTGTCGTATGCTCTGCATTGTTCGCTAACGTGTATTTCACAGTAAGTGGAAGCAAGTGAGTTGGGTTATCTTAGGTATAACCTGTTGTTTGTATTTACCCATTGTTCACACCATTCTTTGGTAACCATGGCAGCATGCATTGTCTTTCCTGCTTGTTTGAATGTCAGTCTTCTTGAAGTCTACTTTAAGTATGGGAACGTACGTAGCCAAGTCCTCAGTGCAGGACCTGATGCCTTCCTCAGTAAACACACTTGTGTAACTAGCACTCAGTCTGAGGAGACAGACACACCAGACAACCTCTCCTTGTATTGGCTCCCTCCCACCTGTGGGCGGTAGCCACCCGACTTCTTTGACCACGCAGTATTGTCTGACTAGGACTCTATAGCAGTGAAACTGTGAGGTGTATCCAGCTGTGTCCAGCTCTTCCTGGTCTCACCGCTGTTTTTATGAGAGCCAGCCCTTGATTCAGTAGTTGTAGTTCTTCATTCCTGTTGCTACCAGTAGTCCACCAATTTGCTACGGGGTAGATAGAGTGCCTCAAATAGCTGTGAATATTTGACAGTGAAATGTTGTACAACCTCATGGAAAAGGAACACAATTCCGTCAAAGTTTAGTTGTATTATGATCTAACTGAATTGTTTTGAGTATAAGAAATTTTTTATTTTAAAAATAAGCTATTACTACTTTCTTCCTTAAGTTAGATTATTAGTATTACCTCTTTCATTCTCTACCAGCTATAAAAAGAAGCAATTCCTGTGATTTTTGAATTTCAGTAAAAGGTGATTTGACTTTGTGCTTAATTTCAGCTAGCTATTATGTTCAACATAACATATGTTATGTTATGTTATGTAGGCTGGGGATCCATATACCTGCTGAAGCAAACTCCCTGAAGCCAGGACCTGTCTTTTTGTTTCTGTTTCTAAACCGAACTCTCGCCTTTGCCCACTCGTGGAGCTTCTGGATTTCCTGAGGGAGCTGAACTGGATTTCCAGCTTATTAATGGGCTTTCCTGCATTTTGTATCTGCAGCCTGAGATTCCTGAATGCATCTGCAAACAAACTGGAAACCCTGCCTCCAGCCACGCTTTCTGAAGAGACGAGCAGTATATTACAGGAGTTGTACTTGACAAACAACAGCCTCACAGATAAGTGTGTGCCTTTGTTAACAGGGCACCCCCGTCTGAAGATCCTACACATGGCCTATAACCGCCTTCAGAGCTTCCCAGCAAGGTAACAGGGTTTGTAAAGTGCTGTTCTTACTCACATACATATTCACAGAAGGGGGAGAAGTCACAGAAGAAGCTTTGACCCGTGGTGATTAAAGTTTGCTCTTTCTCCTCATTTGCAGCTACCTGTTATGCAAGCTGAAACCAAAAAGTATTCCCTTAAAACAACTGCATTGGTTTTTCTAATATGAATATATCCCAAAACCAAACCACTAGAATGTTCTTTAGATTTTCAAATAAGATGTGTTTTTAGTATCTGATTTTCCCCGTTCCTTCTCTTTAGCTACTGAATTTTATTTGAAAAACAAAACCCACTAATGCTGTGTTTAAGAGTTGGAATGTGGGGTGACTGGAGAGGTGGGACATGTTGCTCTTGGGAAGGACCTGGATTCAAGTTCCCAGCACTTATCTGACTGCCTATAACCCCAATCCCAGAGGATCCAGCACCCTCTCTGACCTCTAGAGATGCCATGTGTGTAGTACGCACATACATATGCAGGCAGAATGTTCCTATACATAAAATAAATATAAATTAATAAATTATCTTTTAACAAAGAGTTAGCACTCAAGTCTTATCAAGTAATAGTATCCTGCTGAGCAATATTGTCAGTACTTCTGAGGATAAATCTCTCTAGAGTGACAAAGGAAAGCTTCTCTTTACTGAAGTTTACATTTTATTTTTATTTTACTTTTGGTTTTTGGAGCCAAAGTTTATTTGTGTAGCCTTGGGTATCCTAGAACAACCCTTGTAGATCAGGCTGGCCTCAGATTCACAGAGACCCACTTGCCTCTGCCTCTCCAGCATTAAAGGCATGTGCCACCACTGCTTGCCAATTTTTAGTTTTTAAATAGACTTTTGTTCTTACACATATTTATACACATGTGCACGTGTACGCGCACATACACACACACACTCACAGAGAAAGAGAGGCACAGAGGCAGAGAGAGAGGGGGAGAGAAAAAGAAGGGGAGAGAGAAAGAAAGAAAGAGAGAGAGAGAGAGAGAGAGAGAGAGAGAGAGAGAGAGAAGGGGTGGGAGGATTCAGTGGTTAGGAGTGCTTGCTTCTTTTTCAGAAGACCTACGTTTTGTTCTCTTTACCCCAAATCTGGCTCAATCATCTATAACTCCAATTCTAGGAGGCCTGACACCCTCTTTTGGACTCCCCAACTACATACATACATACATACAGACAGACACATACAAATAAACAAGCAATGGAAATTTTAAAATATATTTGATAGGATTTTGTTCATATTTACTACCCAATACAAACTGTTGTAGAAACTTAGTAGTAGCAATTTTTGAGGTTATTTTGATATAGTATTTAGTAAAACAGTGCATTTGTAGTTATAAATTTATTTATGGTATTTTTGAACACTTAGTGAATACTATGTATAGTTAAATTATTTGGGTTTTTTTTTTTTTTTTTTTATTTTGTAGAAAAAAGTTGGCCTGTAAAGCAGGAACCCAATTTTATTCACACTTGGTTTGAGGGATGGCCACTATGTAAGGTGCTCACAGCACAAGCATGCCACCCCAGTGTGACTCCCCACTGTTCACACAAAAGCAAGCATGCCTGCTTATGACTGTGGCTTCAGCCCTGGGAAGACCAGCTGGCAGGCCCTGCCCACTGGCTGCCACATCTGGCCAATCATTGAGCTCCATGTTCAAGCAAGAAGTCTTTAGGAATTTTTGTTTCCTTCATAGTAGGCCACTAACCAAATGACTATCTCCAAAGTTACAGTGGGGAAGAGTAGAGAAAGACACCCACTGTGGCCTCCACTCACTACCACATACATGTAATACACACACACACACACACACACACACACACACACACACACACGAGAGAGAGAGAGAGAGAGAGAGAGAGAGAGAGAGAGAGAGAGAGAGAACGAGAACACACTTGGTGAAGCACAAGGGCAGAAAGCTTGCCTAGCATGCAGAAGGCCTAAGATTCCCTCTCAGCACCACAGAAAGGAGGAAGGGAGGAAGGAAAGAAAAAAAGACAAAAATATAATGGTGACCTCAACACAAACACAAAAACAGCTTGCTCTGAGAAGGTTGGATATTTTTTAATCTTTCTGTTTGGTAGATCAGTGGTGGCCTGTCTGGCTGCAGAACCCCACACACTGAGCTTATCCATTTCACTGACATTTATCTTACAAGTTAGGACTTGGAACACATCAGGAAGCAAACACTGACCTTCTGGTCTGCTGCCCGTTAGTGCAGCTCAGCATGGGCATCAAATGAACAAACATCCCTTCTGCTGCCCAGGGCTACCTCCCGGTCTGTTGAAGAAGGAGGGGATGTGTTGACTTTGGCTTTGCTAATAGAGGTTCCGTTCCCATTTCCCCACATGTGTTTGTATTTTACTGTGGAATGCAAAGATAATGCTTTGGGAGTGGGCATGGTCTTACATAGTAATGTGAGTAAAAGGGCTTCTCTTGCCTGATTCTGGACAGTATCTATGTGTGAAAAGCAGTCATTGGCTCTGGGCCTGTGCCCAGTTACCCATTGCAAGTGTCAGTCACCAACATGAAGATTACAAAAGATTTTTATGTACTTGGAAAAAATTAATCCTGCTATGATCTCTCTCCCATAGGGTCATGATATATAGTATCTCCCTAGAAACTGCACTACTGAGAGACTTTCTATCTCCTTCACAGTAGACCACTAGCCAGATGGCTGGGCGCACACTCCAGTAAAGAAGCCGCAGCTCAGTCTGTGTTGATGATGAAAAGTTGTGCTTCCATAGGCCTTCCTACATACCTTCCTTCGTTTTCCTGACTCATTACCCATTTATTTCTTCCTATTTCTTTTAAAATGTGAGGAGCAACATAGTAACACACATATGAGTTCCAGCTGTCATAATTAACTACCTCATACTCTGCACTGTTATTTGTTCTATAACCACAGAGCCTTGTGGATGTGTTTTATGATATCAGAAGACATGATGTCATAAGAAAACTTATGTTATATTTGAGGTGTATATTTATATCAGGACGAGAAAGAGATAATCTTTAACATTTGAGAGGAGGTGACACAGCAATAGTGTTTCTTGATATATATTTTTTTTTAATATTTGGGACAAGTGGAACCATGAGTAGATAGTAGCAGGTACTGTAAACTTATGAGGGTTGTTGACAGTCTCTGGTTACTCATCAGGGTGGGAGGTGGACTTAAGGAGTGAGTTCTGTGAGGGTGGATGTGTTCCGTCCTCCAGACTGACAGAGGGTATGAACCTGGCTCCTAAGCCGTGCCCTAGTTGCTCACTTTCATTATTAAACTTACAGATGGCTGAAAAAAAGTTACTCTTTAATAAAAAGCTAACATTGAAACATGTAACTAGAGTAAGGTTGAGGCGACCCATCTACATAAACGATGAATAAGAAGACATGAAAGTAGTGTCTTTTGGAGCCATCTTGAATGAGGAATGAAGGAGAGCAGGTGAACTGTATGGCTCTCAGCCTACCCTGCTCCTCACCTCTGCTGTGTAATCAGCTGTGGTGCCAGACAGGTTTGAGTGCTGAGTCTGAGGACAAAAGCTTACTTAATAGTTCTCTGCATCTTCTTGAGTATTCATCACCAACACAAAGGAGCCATGCCCTTATCCTCAGCTCAGGCTTTGGACCTGTTTAACTAGGATTTCCACTGGAATTCAGACTAAGCTATGTAGTAAGAGAAAATTTCAGAGGAAAAGAGGCTTCATTTTCCTCCACGTTGTTAGTTTAAAAGTTGAACTTACGGGTTTGTTATGTAAGAAGAAAGAAAATGGCAAAACATTTTTGTTACTCAAAAGCAACAGTGAAAAGTGTGTATAAAAATGACTATTATAAGTGAATCTTTAAACTCAGAAGTTCCTCTTTTTTCTCATTGTATCTACATTTAAATTGTCTTAGAGTTAACTGATAATTCTCTCATCCATTCCTGTTAGTAAAATGGCAAAACTGGAGGAACTTGAAGAAATTGACATCAGCGGGAATAAGCTGAAAGCCGTCCCAACAACAATCATGAGCTGCAGGCGTATGCACACAGTGATTGCTCACTCCAACTGCATTGAAGTCTTTCCTGAAGTTATGCAGCTCCCAGAAGTCAAGGTTTGTGGGTTACCATGGACCCCAGGCTTCCAGTCAGCACACGGTGGGGGGCTGTGTTGTGGTGGTTTTCACACAGCAGGATACACCATCATGAGACTCCATAGTAACCTTGTTCTGCTTAGTTTCTGTGCCTGACTTATTAACGCAAAACTCTTAGGTGTAGAAAATTTGCTGTTTTGGTGTAGACTTTTTTGCTTGCTTGCTTGCTTGCTTGCTTGCTTGCTTGCTTGCTTGCTTTTTAAATATCCAGTTTAAAATACAAATAGCTAAATCGCATTAAGTCCTAAGTTTCAGTACTTAAATCTTAGTTACTTTTACCTGCTGTGGTAAAATCCCCTGGCAAAAGTAGCTCACAGGAGAAAGGACTGATTTTAGCTCACAGTTCACAGTCTGCAGCAGAGCTTGGAACAGCAGAAAGAGGGTGACTGACACTTGTGCCTAGCACACTCTCTCTGTTGTGTGCAATCTAGGATCCCTGCCAAGGGGGTGGGCTTACCCACAAGGAAGATGGGTCTTCCCGTATCAGTTACTTTAATCAAGATAACTCCCACACGTTTGCCTGGAGGCCCACGCACTGAAACTAGACTCTGTCAAGGTGACACTGAACACTGACCATCACGACTCAGCACCTAGAGGGTGACAAGAGGAGGCAATGTAGTAGACATTTAAGTCTCAGATTTTAACTATGTGTAACAACAAAATATAGTCTTACTGAGTGAAAAACTAATCCTGTCTTAGCTTTTTCCTTAGATTTCTGAATTCAAAAGTCAGTGCTTTCTGTTTCTGCCAAGCTCCTTCATTTTCTGCTGTTGACTCTCTAGCACACCTCTGTCTTCAGGTTTTGTTTATTGTCATTTTGTGCGTATGAGTGTTTGTCTATATATGTAGTGCTTCCTAAGAATAAAGTGCATTCCATATGTACCTGGTGCCTGTGAAAGCCAGAAGAGATCCCTTTGAGCTGCAAGTTGTGAGCTGCGTGTCAGTGCTAAGCTCCAGACCCTGGTCCTCAGCAGGAGCAGCCAGCATTTCCCATTTCTAGCTATTCCGTTATAAATAGATCTAGTAATTACTGACTTCAGGAGGCAGGTAGCTGGCGTTTGAGTATAGAGCAAGGGTTTTTTATGTTCCCAAATTGCTGTTGAAAAGAATAGTTTTTTTTTTTTTTAGGTCTAAGTGGGTATTTTATATATCATATATATTTATATGGTATATATGATATATATATATATATATATATATATATATATATATATATATATATATATATATACAGTAATAACACAATAACAATGTTTTTATTTGTTTGTTTGTTTTCGAGACAGGGTTTCTCTGTGTAGCCCTGGGCTGTCCTGGAACTCACTTTGTAGACCAGGCTGGCCTGGAACTCAGAAATCCACCTGCCTCTGCCTCCCAAGTGCTGGGATTAAAGGCGTGTGCTACCACTGCCCGGCTAACAAGTTTTAAAATAGGCAGTAGGGCTTATTTTACTGTGAAGACTTTCATAGGTTTATTAATTATATGAACCAGGAATTTTCTTTTGGGAAGCTGAAATGTATCGATATATCATATATAGATACATATATAGAGAAAGATGGTATATCATATAAGTTTATATATATATATACATATATATGTATATATATGTGCATACTATACCTATCATATATGTACAGTAATAACAAAAAGTCATACGATGACATGCTAGAGACCAGAGGACAACCTGTGTGGAGTTGGTTCTCTTCTTCTACCTTTACATGGGATCAAGAGACAAAAGCCAGGTCACTGAGCTTCCAGGGAAAGCGTTTACCCACTGAGACACCTCTCCAGCTCATGGCATGCACTATAAAATCTACTTTTAGTACAGAAATAATAGTTTCATTATTGAGCTTGATAATCTAAATTTTATTTATATTGTTCCTTAAAAATAAAGCACAATGGTAGTAGTAATATGTGTCATAGAGGTGTTATAATCATTGCAGTGTGTAATATAAAAGTTAACAGTTTGAGTATGTGTCATAGAGGTGTTATAATCGTTGCAGTGTGTAATATAAAAGTTAACAGTTTGAAAGGGTAGGATCATGGCTCATTTAGCTAGTTTTCTTCACATGGCCTTAACTCCAGACTTCAAAGGCAATTCTATTGTCTATTCACAACTTCCTAGATAACATTAATTTTTGTGGGTGTTTTTTTTTTTCCTGTTTGTTTTCTAAGACATGGTCTCATGTATTCAAGCTGGTCTTTAACTCCCTGTGTAGCCAACTAGTTTCCAGTCATCTAGTGAGGAAAACATGTTCGAAATCACAGCGTAAGTAAGGCTTGGCCTGGCTGGACTGGGCCTGGGTCCATGCCTAGTCTATCGGTGCCTATCCTGTCCCAGAGACCAAGGTGGCTGTGATGCTGGTTGGTGCTTGGTTCTCCCTCACTGGGCTACTGAACTGCATAAAGGCCATGTTAGTAATGTAGCAGTTTTGCTTCAAAACCCAAATTTTGTGTTGAATAATTTTTAGAAGGTAAATTACTGTAATGTTTTGTGGAATTTTATGTTAAGCAAGTGGAATAGGATTTCAGCAATTGGAACTTGGCCAATACAACTTGAACTGTGGGGTTTCAGCACTGCATCAGCAGGTCCTGTTTGTCGGGTTCTCGTGTGTCTTCCTGACTCTTGAGTGTAGCTTCCTGCATTCTGTCCAGAAATGATTCTTCAGCATGTGTTGTGCACTCCGTGGATGTGCTGTGTGAGTTCATCCTTGAGTAATGGACTAGAAGTTATTTTTAATCAGTGGCTATAAGAAGCTGAAAATAAATAGACCTCCCTCTGAATATAGATCAGCTCTCAATCAGAAAGGGAAGCAAGTCCAGCTCGAGCCAGCAGTGTAGTTCAGCCTGGCTTAGCTGTGTCAGGCAACCCTGTCTGCTGTTCTTGTCTCTAATATACAGGAAAGAGAGTGTGTACTTCCTTGGAAAGATCCCTAAAATTTGGGGAGAAGGCTGGGTTAAAGTGGATAGACAAAAAGATAATGGAAAGTAGGTAGGTCAGGGTGCAGTGGGTAGAGTAGCTAGACTCATATATTTGACATCGGGGTGGCTTCTGTCATGCACATCCAGCAGACGGGACCTGGAACCAGCATCTGAGTCCTGGAACAATTCAAGAACAGTCATTTAGGAAAATGTTGTTCTGAGAGCCAGGGAATTTGGTGTCAGTTCTTGTTTGGGGCAGAGCACCTTCAAAGGGCTTGGGAAAGAAGCAGCAAGCACAAGATGGCCATTAAAGCTGCTTTATTTTGGTCTCAGGAACAGACAGCAGGAAGCTTGAGCTGAGTATTCTCTCTCTTATAAAACTGGGGCACTCTGGAAACTGGTTGGGCTTCCATCTGCTTTTAGACTCTAGTTCCCCCAGATGCTTCTGAATTCAAGACTATGCCCTTTCCCACAAGGCCGCACCTCATCTTACAGAGTAGATAAAAACAGAGCCAGTGCTAGCTCCTTGTACATATTCCACACCTGCTTACAGATGCCCTTGTACAAAGGGGCACTGGGAGTGGCCCTCAGGGGCAGCCGCGAGGGGGCCTCCTTCATGCTCTCATTGTCTGTGGGTGAACACAGTGTGTTCCTGCCCTGCAGAATCTAGAAGACAGCTTGGGATGACATTACAGTTTCTTTCAGATCTTTTTCAGTCAAAAATCTCATGTTCACTTTATGTTTTGTCATTTTTCTAAAATGCCAGTTATGCTTTACTTTACTATGAAAATATTGGTTCTTCTCACAAAAACTGTAGAAGACTCAACCAAAGCCTGCAGAAGCATGCACCAGGCACCGTATAATATTGTAACAGGCTACCTATAGCCAGTAATAAAAAGTATAGACAAAGAAATTGATTTGTTACTACCAAATGCATTTTCTCCAATTCAATTTTTGCTATTAATTTCTTATTCCAGGTAATTTAATATATAGAGAAATTGAATGCTGTTTGGGAGAGTATGGACTTTTAGAAAACAAATATGTACCCTGTTTGTAAATTTTATCAGTTTAAATTCTTGTAACTAAATTCAAAGTGTACTTGAGAAAAATCAGTGAAGTTGATGTCAATTGAAAAGGAAGGCTACCTACAGATTGAGTCTAAATACTAATTAGACTTGAATAACTATATTCAAGTACAACTTTAGAAAGGCAATGCTATAATTTGGCTTCTTTTCTTTCAGTGAAATGTAGCTCAGGTGGGTTCAGTCAATTGGTAGGCTTATTTCTGCTCAGTTACCTTTCTCTTCTTAGGCATCTTTTTTCTCCAGGTTTTTTTTTTTTTTAAAATAAAATCTCTATAATCTAGCCATTATAATCTATAGATTATATCTATAGAGGTTATAGATCTATAATCTAGTCTATATTCTAATATAGACTGACAGACATTCCTATGGTGATTTCAGAATTCAGGGTCTTTGTAGTCACATAGTTGTCAGGAGGTACAATTGGATGACAGAGAAGGCTTGCCTGCCCACCTGGTTCTCTGACCTGCTCAGTTCTTCCTCCCACTGACTGGCTGATACCACTCCCAGATTTACGATGCAGCAGCCCAAGGCTGGCTGGCTTTCTTTCTTTCTTTCTTTCTTTCTTTCTTTCTTTCTTTCTTTTTCTTTTTTCCCCATGAGACTCGCTGAGAGTCACATGGGAACACAGGATTCGAACTCAGAGAGTCTGGCGCAGTCCGCCCTCTGGCAGTGGGCACCAAAGCCGTGCACCACCACACGCTTGCTACCAAGGCTGTTTTCATCTTCCATGTTCTTGCATTGTGAAACTTTTCCTACATGACTGATGGAAGTTCAATGGGTAAATTTTTAATTACATTCTTATATAGTATATTTTGATATACCTTCCCCAATTCCTTCCAGATTCTCCCCACCTTCCTACTCAGCTAACTTTGTTCTTTCTCACTCTGACTTTCAAAAATAGAAAGAAATAACAAGAAACAAAAAGACAAAAAACTCCCCACAAAAACAAAAGTCAAAACAAACAGGCAAAAGGCCAGTAAGACAAAAAGTGCCACATCAATGCAAAATGAAACAAAAGCCCATCAAACTACCATTAAGTTAGTTCTTTTAAAGGTCAACTACCTCTGGGCACATGGCTGGCCTTGGAGTGTGGTTAATATACCCAGTGATACTCCATTAGAGAAAATTGTTTTTTCCATTGATATTCTTTGTAACCAGCTTCTTACTTAACAGTGGGACCTAATGTCCACAACCCCTTTTCAGTACTGAGATCCCTTCTGGCTTGAGCCTATATAGGTCTGTGCCTGATGCTACAGTCTCTATGAGTTCATATGTGTAATAGTCCAGATGTGTCTGAAAGAGTCTCCTTGGAATTATCTATCCACTCTTTCCACCTACTGTTCTGGATAGGTCCCTGAGCCCTGGGGTGGGGGATTTAATAAAGACATCCCCTTTAGGACTGAGTGCTTCAAAGTCTCTCACTCTCTGTACGTTGTCCAGTTGTAGGTCTCTGGTTAATTCCTGTCTGCTGCAAGAAGCTTCTCTAATGTGGGTTGAGTGAAACACTGATCTACAGATGCAGCAGTATAGCATAACAAGTCATTTATTGCTATGCTCCTGGAGCAGAATAATAGTTGTAGGCTTTTCCCTAGGCTGGTCACCTGTCTAGTTTCAGGTTCGTGACAACCTTGGCAGTGTTAGGTATGGGCTCCATTGTTGCGGCCTGAGCTGCCACAGGTTTGGGGGCCAAAATGTCTCGCTCGGACCGCTCTATCAGTGTTCAAACCCAAACTGCCAAAAGCCTTGGGGGCAAAATTGTTAGAGCCAGCACTGCCCCAAGCTGCTCCAGTCCACGGGTTGGGGTTCAGCAAGAGAGAGAGTGAGGACAGATGGGAGGAATGGAGACCAGGTAGAGTGTGATTCAATCCCGTTTATTCTTCAGTCTCTCTTCTCTCCAAGTCCCAAGTCTTGAGTTCCTAGTCCCTAGTTCTAGTCCCTAGTGCCTCCAAATTCCAAGTTATTTCTTCCAAGTGCTAAGTCTAATGTCTAATTCCAAGTTCTTCCTCCAAGTGCCAAGTGCCTACTACCTAATAATCTTCTTCCGAGTTCTCTAGTCCAGGTGTTTTCCACCTAATGCCTAATTCCTACTCCAAGTTGTACTCAACTCTCCTGTCTGCCTCTCGCCTTTTATATGTCTCACTTCTAAGCCACGGCTCTAAGTCACACCTTTAAGTCATGCCCTTAGGCCTTGACTCTAAATCTGATCTCTAAGTCACGCCCTTAAGCCTCAGCTCTAAATCACACCTTTAAGTCTCACACACCCAAGGGAAAATCCTGGGTATCTAAAACAAGATGTTATCAGAGTGTGCTCAGCTGTTGTAAGCTGATGTAATCAAGTCTCTTATCAGGGTATATGGCTCAAGATGGCTGCAAGGATGATAGCTGCCTTCTGTCGGCTCCCCACACTCCATCTCATGGAGAGGGCCTTAATTACATCCAATCAAAAAGTGGTTGGTTACCACCATCTGTACCACTCTTTGCACTAGTATGCCTGCAGGCAGGTTGATTTATAGATCAGGATTTATAGCTGGGTGATAGTGACGATTGCCTTTCTCCTCCAGTACCATACAGAGTACTTACTACCCAGTACCATGAACTAGTCACTGTGACTGAAGCTTATAGCTGGGCACCAGCTTAGACTCTCTGTGTTTGATAACGTAAGTGTTTTCTTCAGCAACAGAGACGTACCATCAAATTGTGGAAAGTATTCAATAGACTATGTTTGGGGGCTCCATGGGATACTTATTTATTTATTGGCCAATAAACTGAAAAAGATGTAGCCAATTCCTGGCACTTGGTGGCATGAGATGTCTGGTTGGAGTATTGGTGCCTATTATGTGGTGATCCATTTAGGGTCCTTCCATGTTTGTCTACCTTTTAGAACGCTTCTACAAGTATTGGGTTTCTATGTGGTTCTCACATCGCCTTTGCTGTCAGGTGTCCCACACCACATGCCTCCTTGCCCTTCTTTCCAGTCCCTCTGCCATCTAATCTTCCTAGTCTCCTTTTACCTTTGTGTAACACTGTGCTCTTTTCCCCTGGTGTGGAAGGTTCCTTCTCCCACTGATCTCTTACTAGATGCATAACCTCTGTGACTATTCCGACTGAAACACACAAATATAAAGCTTAAAAGCGAGCATCCACATATGAGAGGAAGCATACAACGTTTGCCCTTTTGGTTCTGGGTTACTTCCCTCAGGATGACTCTTTGCTAGTGACACTCATTTACTTGAAATTCTGTAATTTCCTTGTCCTTAACAGCTGAATAATTTCCCATTGTGCAAATGTTCCACATTTCCGTCATCTATTCATAGTGGATGGCTATCGAGGCCCTTTTCAGTTTCTGGCTATTATGAGTGGAGCTGCATGGGAGAGCAGGTGTCTGTGTACTAGAATGTGCAGTCCTTTAGGTATGTTCCCAAGAGTGGCTTATCTGAATTGAGGTAGATCTAGTCCCAGCTCCCTAGGACCAGCCTCACTACTTTCCATAGTGGCTGTACAAGTCTGCACTCCGCCAGGCATGAGCAAGTGTTCTTCTTGCTTGTATGTTTGCTTCCTGAGCTGTCATTTATGTTGATTTGGCTGTCTTGACTGGTGTAAGATGTCCCAGTAGGTTTGGTTTGCATTTCGCTGATGGTTGAGGAAGCCAACACTTTACGTCTGTCTCAGCGTGTGTGTTGCATCCGTTGAAAACTTTGGTTTGTTCTATACCTCCCCCCCTCCCTTTTTTTTTTTTTTTTTTTTTTTTTTTTGACTCAAAGCATTGTGGCCCTCACGTGTTCAATAAATTGAGTTATTTATTTTCTTGTTGTCCAGGTTTGGTTTGGTTTTTAAGGTTCTGTGTCTTCCTTGTCTTTTGTTTTGCATTAAGAAGGCCCTTGGGGTTCATGTTAATGAGGGGATTATTACCCTGAAGATCCAGGCAGGCACAAATAGAAAGGGCCCACCGTTAAGATTTTTTTCAGTTAATGCTTTATCTTAAATGCAGAAGTAAACTTTAATGGAAAAGATTAATGGTGTAGTCAAAGAAAGTGAAAACAGTTTATGTAGCCAAGACCTTAAATGTGTGTGGCAGAACTGTAGGCAACTGCCTTTTTGTAATGGACCAGCACTCATTTGCAGAGCACAGGGTATGGCACCTACAGCCTTTCCAGATCACCTTTCTTGTTTTCATCAGTGTGTAGATCTGAGCTGCAATGAGCTGAGTGAAATCACGTTACCAGAAAACCTGCCACCTAAACTGCAGGAGCTCGACCTGACTGGAAACCCACGCCTGGCCCTAGACCACAAAAGCCTGGAGCTGCTCAAGTGAGTATTGCAAGGCACTGTGGCCCTCACGTGTTCACTAACAGTGAGACTCAAAGCACTGTGGCCCTCACGTGTTCACTAACAGTGAGACTCAAAGCACTGTGGCCCTCACGTGTTCACTAACAGTGAGACTCAAAGCACTGTGGCCCTCACGTGTTCACTAGCAATGGGGCACCACAGGAAAGAAGACAGAAGGGGAGGGTACCATCCATGGTGGGAACAAAATCACAGTGAGTCCTGGTCACATGATTGTGATACCTAATGCAAATGTCACTGAAACATTTTGGAAGAGCTACATGATGTGAAGGAATTTATTAGAAACTAAAAGCTGGCCGGGCAGTGGTGGCGCACGCCTTTAATCCCAGCACTTGGGAGGCAGAGGCAGGCGGATTTCTGAGTTCGAGGCCAGCCTGGTCTACAGAGTGAATTCCAGGACAGCCAGGGCTACACAGAGAAACCCTGTCTCGAAAAACCAAAAAAAAAGAAACTAAAAGCTGGATCCTTTATTTAAAAAAAAAAAAACTGGAAATGCAAAGTAATTACAGTTAGATCTTATTAGGTTTTCTTCCTTCTCGAGAGAGCTCATGGTAGACATTCGTAGTGTAACTGGTTGAAGTTTAAAGGTAGTTTCAGTAGAAAAGATGCCACAAGAATATTCACCCCAGAACTCCAACTATAGTTAATATAACTGGGTGGATTGTGCTTCACAGACACTCTACAGCCATTAACATCCTGATGTCAAACTGCAGAAATAATCACAAAGGTCTTTATAGTATGATATTATACAAAGGAAACTTATGAAGAGATTTATAACACATATTATTATCCTCTTTTTTTCAAATTAAATATGTACACATTCTGCGTGTGAGTATCTGCACATGCCTAAAACATACTCAGAAGGATAGGTACCAGGTTGTAAGAGCATTCTCCATATTCTCCTTTAAGTAGTAGGATTATGTAAGGGCCTCTGCTTTCTCCTTTGTACTTCTCAGACCTTGCTTTTATGAATAGCATTTTTGAATGGCGGCCCAGTGTAGTCATTGTTTTTGCCATATATTCTTATACACAGATGGATTTTTTTTTTCCTGGAAGTCATCTGCCATATGTTAGGAAAAAAAAACGGTAGAGATTTTTGGTGAATGGACCATTAGTAATCCTTTTGGGTATCAAGATGATATAGATGCAAGATAATAAATAGATACATAGATAGATGATAGATGATAGATGATAGATAGATAGATAGATAGATAGATAGATAGATAGATAGATTGATAGATAGATGATAGATGATAGCTGGGTGATAGATAGATAGACAGGTAGGTAGATGATAGATAAGGGATCCCACAGTTACATTTGCATAAATGAAATCTGGTAAAGTCTCTGCAGTGAGCATATGTTACTGGAGTTGCTGACCTTCTGTGGTGAAGGCGTTGTGCTCTCAGACTTAAAAACCAATTACTAAGGATGAATCATAACACTGAAAATGTTTCCTTCTGGTTAGTACCCCAGAGTCTTCTTGGTAACTCTGGATTACTGTGATTGGGGATGTGCTTGTCCAGGAGCTGGAGTGAATCCATATGGCAACGCTCTAGGACTCAGTCTCTTTCCAGATGTCAGCGTGTTGGAGAGTCCACACGGCCATCTTCTCGGGAGGCTACTTACTTACCTAGTTAGCTAGGCAGGCAGTTGCTTCATTACAAAAGATTTTTGAATGAGGCAGAAGCATTAGTAATTTTTTTTGTATAATTATTGGAAATGGAGTTATTTCTGTGAAGATTCTTTGATCTGTAAGGATTATGAGTGTCTGTGGAAGGACACCGTCAGTAGTCATTAGCTGAGAGAACCCAAATCTCACATCTTAGAGCATAGAGTGAACAAGTAATTTATTAATGTAATTTAACATGTAATAATACATGTGTGGTATTAGCCTAAATGTAGATGGTTTGTGTGCCTAACGAAGACACTGGAAGATCTAAGGGCTGGCAAATCCTCAGTACTGTCTGTTGGCTATTTAAATACATGATATGGACAGAATTGGGTTTGTTGATGAATACTGAAGACTTCTCTATCACACAGCTGTGAATTTGTTCTTTTCAAGTTTGGCTACCCAGTTCATGGTGTAAGGATTATAACTTAACATGACACTTAATTTTTGTTTGCTTTTGAATTTTGTTTTATTTATGTAAGTCCGTATTCATGTTCATGTGTACACAGGCGCCCATGGAGACCAGAGGTCACCCTCATTCCTCAGGAGTCATCTACTTTTTCCTTTATTGAGACAGTGTCTCTCACTGGGGTCTGGGGCTCACCATTAGGCTAGGCTGGCTGACCAGGGGTCCTGTCTCTGCCTCCTCAGTGCTGGTGTTGCAACTTCTTATGCAGGTTCTAGGGTTCAAACTTAATTTCTGAAGCTTGCACAAGTACTTTACCACCTGAGCCATCCCCCTGCTGTCTTAAGTTGGGTTGTATACTCAACGCCAAGATTATACAACAAAGTGTAGTGTACAGTGTCTAACTGCTGCTCTGCAGTCACTGTGAAAACCATCTTTGTGCCACATCCGCACCCTTGTTCTCTTTATCAGTGTAAGGCATCCATGGAGCAGGTTCCTGATGCCCGTAAATATTTCATTCACTGCACACAGCGGAGGTGGAAAGTGGGAAGTGCTTTGCCGTGTCCTCTCAGGTCAAGGCAGCAGATCTCACTCATCTGTCCCTAATGATTCCTGCCGCTCTTTCTCCCCTTAGTAACATCCGCTGCTTCAAGATTGACCAGCCGTCAGCAGGAGATGCGTCTGGAGCCCCAGCAGTATGGAGTCATGGTTACACTGAAGCATCGGGAGTGAAAAATAAGTAAGTTGTGTGAACTTTGGACCCAAAAATGTCTGTTGTATGCCTCCTTTCTTGGGTAGGATGGTGCATCCTTGTGTCCTGTGGAGTTTCTTAGATCATGTTTCTACAGAGTGAGGCTCTCTCCTCAGTGTTTAAACACCAGGAGAGGACCTGCTTGGCATCACATACTCTCCTTTTGTGAGAAATGTTGCTAGGATACAGTGTAACTGACACATTATATCTATGTAAGGTTCCAGTGTTTGGAAAAGGCCTAAGTACTGAGATGTATCTCGGCTGCTTTGAAAAGCCCCTTTATCTTCCGGGGAAGTGTGTTTACCCAGAGGGAAGTAGCTGACTATCTATACTCGAGTTCATGTACATGCTGACTGTAATGTGCCTATAGCCTAACTAGCGTGGCAGCCTTTGATCTTGATTCCCTGTCATGTCATCTGCTTCTCCTGTCACTAGCAGTAATTCATTGGAACTTCTTTTGATAAACTGTTTCAGCAATCACCCTCTCGTAGCTACAAATGCGGATTTTTCCTGATGATGCAATCAAGGTGATCAGACTTGCTCACACTGCGGGAGGAGGTACTGATGGTTAGAAAAGCAGAGTCCTGTAAATCAGTCAGACTTTCTTTGGCTAAGGTATAAGAACACAAAATACTGAGAGTAATGAATGAATAGAAAGTGGAAAACGATCCAGTAATAAGCTCACTATACATGGGTGTAGTCAGAACCAGTCAAATAAAACTACAGTTTTCCCATACAGGCCTATAAGTCCCGAATTCAGAAAGTGCAGGCAGGAGGTTGGGGAAGGACCCTCCCCTACCCCCCCCCCCCACAACATAGAGGAGAGAGAGAGAGAGAGAGAGAGAGACAGACAGACAGCGACACACCCTCACAGCCTTCTCACCATCACTCTCGACCCAGTTCATTCATCAGAAGGTTTTAAAGTATTCCGAAATGATTCTAAAGTGTCCAGGATTAAGAACCACAGACTTTCTGAATGCTTTTCATGGAGAGTGAAAGGTGGGATTGTGCCACTGTGCCTGAGTCCTTTTCTGGGCATAGGAAAGGCACAGATCCTTTCTTGTTTCCTGTAAGGCGACTTGCCTTCGTGCGATCTACTCCACAAAGGCAGAACACCTGAGCAGCCTGCGTTCTGCCTGGCTTCTGGCTGTCCTCACTGTGTGCTCTCGTTGTGTGAAGGAAGAGATTGACATGTTCTTCCAGAAACTCAGCATGCCTTTGTGGAGGCCGGTCCATGTTAGACTAAAGGAGAGGTGTCTTACAAATTCAGGATGTGGGTGCTTTCTAACTCTAGGACATCGGCTATCTACTCATCTATCTGAGTTAAGCAACCAACAATTAGATCTGGTTTTTCTGCCTTTTTTTTTTTAACTTAAGATGGAGAAAAGTGTGTAAGCAGCAAATGTACTGGCGTGCGAGCTGTCCTGGAGTAAACACACTTGCAGGTAGCCAGCTGGATCAAGGAACAGCTGGAAACAGCAACCCAACCCTAGCACGCCCAGCCAGCCCTCTGACTCCAGGACAAATCACATGTGCTTGGGGTGTTTTTGTTGTTCTTGTATTGTTTGGTTGGTTGGTTTGTTTGTTTTCATGGGGTGGAGGGTTATGGGGTTATTTTGTCTTTTTTTCCCTAGATGTTTGTGTATCTTATTCCCTTATAAATGAACTGGTCATTTCAGCATCTTTGCCCCCAGATCTCTCTGTGTGTAGAGCTGCTTTCTTCTCAGGTTGGTTCAGATCCTCTGGGGGAAATCCAAGCAGGGAGTGCACTTGAGTATTTTGAGCCCTTCTCAGACTAAAAAATAAGGGAAGCTTTGGCAGAACAAGGTATCTAAGAGTGACCACCTGTATTTAAAACAAACAAACTATTTCACTCTGTTCCATGAAGAGAAATATTAGAATTTTAAGATGATTATAACATTGAGCTTTGTTGATCAGTTTTAGTTTGCTTTTTTAGAGGAAAGCTGGAGATTTAGTTTCAGTCCTCAGCATCACTTATTGAGGATGGCTGTGCTGTCTCCAGTGTATGCTTTCAGCATCTTGGTCAGAAATCTTGTGGCCACAGAGACTGGCAGCATGCATGGGCCTGCATAGGTTCAAGCCAGATGGGTCCCAGCACTGAGAGAGGGGAAGAGGCTACTGACTCCTTCTCTTAACCACCAGGCTATCTGTGATTGATACCCACTTGTCAAGGAAAAATTGGTTTTCTCCAATGGGGTCTCACTGGGTGTATTAACCCCCCATGTTTTTTTATTTATTTATTCATTTATTTATGAAAAAGCATGTTGTGGCCATAGCTGCCTGGGTTTATTTCTGGGTGCTCTTTTCTGTCCCCTGTGTGTTGTGGCTATGTTAATGTGAGTGTAGGTGCCCAAGTCCAGAAATACCTTGTTCCCACTGGAGCTGGTGTTACAGGGGTCTGAACCCCACCAGATGCAGTGGGTAACAACTAAACTCCAGTTGTCTACAGAAGCAGTTTGCAGTTTTAACTGCTGAGCCACTGAAAGCTTTGCTTATTTTAACAATGAGAGCTTGGTCTTGTATTTCTCAGATCGATTCCACGTGCCTATCATATACTGACACTTTTTTATATGCTTTGGAATTCTGTTTGCTGGTAAGTTGTAGAAGATGCCTGTGTTCCCTGTTGAATGCTGATCTGCGTTTCCTCACATCACTTCTTGTTTTTGATGTTAAGGTAACATCAGCTTCATAGAATGGGCGAAGAGTTTTTTAAGTTTGTACAGAGTAGATTTTAGATCTTCCTTAAATGTTTGGAATTGAGTTTACAAAGACCTGCTTGCCTCTGCTTCCTGGGTGCTGGGGTTAATGTATGCGCCACCATGCCCGGCTTATTTTTTCGTTTTTAAAAAAAATCTTACCTGATTTTTTCAAAATTATGTTGGGTTAAGTGTTTTTAACCCCATTTTCCATGTTATCTTCCTTCTTTTACTTATGTGTGCATGTTCGTGTGTGTGTGTGCGTGTGCGTGTGTGTGTGTGTGCATGTTCGTGTGTGTGTGTATGTTCATGTGTGTGTGCATGTGCGCATGTGCGTGTGTGTGTGTGTTCGCGCGTGTGTGTGTGTGTGTTTGAACACGTCTTTATAGTATAATCTTCTACTTATTACAGCTTACCTCCAATTCTGTATTGCTTCACAGAGAATGTTAGAAACATCTCAATTTCTCCTGCATCTACCTTTATACTATGTTGCCTTGTGTTTTCCTTTCTCATTTGTTATAAAATTCCAAAGTGTACTGTTAGCAGTTTTAGCTTCCTGTTCTGCTTTCTGAAGTGTAGCGTTTCTCAGCATCAGTACTGTAGGCATTTCGAGCCAGCTGTAAGGCGACACGGGAAGAGACATTCTATTTATTGAGGGGTGTGAGCAACATCTCTTGCTTCACGTGGAGGTGCTGCAGTCCCAGTGTGGCAAGAAGACTGTTTTTCCCACTTGTCATTATGGCGTGCTTCATTGTTCTGCAGAGATCAGATCTCCTTTGTCCTGCTCTTTGTGTTTCTGCAGTGAAGTCTTCAGGTGCAATGCTCTTTATTGTGCATCTGCAATGTCATCGACCGTCAGTTTCCCAGGCTGTTCTTCGCTGGTTGGGAATCTGGACTGTTTGTGCACGGTACTAGAACTTGTGTGCAGTCCTGTCCTTTGGTTTTGCCACAGGCAGTCTGCTGCCATTCCTGGCTTTTAGCGATTTGATTCTGTTGAGCCCCAAAGTAGTCATTCTTTTCTTTCACTCTTGCTGTAGTTTGTTGAGCTTCTGTATCCGTAGGTGTATAGTTCCCAGCACATGTTAAGCTGTAACCGTAAATGTGTAAAGTCCCTGTCTGTCTTTTCAAGGCTCCTGCTGTTCCCCTATATTAAGCTGTTGGATATCGTCCCCACGCTCCAGTGCCCTGACGCTCCTTCCAAATTTGTTTTCCAGTCTCTGTTCCCTTGGCAGTTGTTTTGTGGGTTTGTTGGCAGGGTCTTTCCATGTAGTTCAGGCTGGCCTTGAACTTCTGCTTCTCTCACTTTAACCTTTCAAATGCTAAGATCACAGACCTGTGTCGTTGTGCCTGGCGTCTTGGTTTTATTTTGGAGACAGATCCTGCCTTGTAGTGCTCAGTGGCCTGGTACTCCCCATCCAACGCTGTCTTCTCCTGCGTCCTCTGTACTTCCCAGGAATAAGCAGGGCCAGCATCAGCTGCATCCGAGCTGGCAGCAGCAGCTGATGCTCCCCTTGTTGTACTTGCCGCTCTATCTTATATGGCTGTTCTCCTTGGTAATAGTATGCATGTGTAGGCTAGACTTGCATCCTAATATTTTTTCATGTCTCTTACTCTCCTTTCTTGGTTGCCATTAAAGGTAAAGGTGGAACTGGAGATATGGTGTCGCAGCTCAGAGCACATGTGTTCCCTTGTAGATGAGCCAAGCTCAGTTCCCGGTTTGTCTGCCAGCCCCCACATCAGGCCACTCAGAGCTGCTGTAGCTGCAGCTGGGGCAGGGGGCTGACGCCTCTAGGCTCACACATCCATCCACACGCCTATCCACAACCCTCACCCCCACCTCACACACACATAATTAAAATGAGTGTTTTTAAAAATGCAAAACTCGGGTCTGAAGACATGGCTCCAGTTAAGAGCACATGGGGTATCGCTTCTCGGCCTTCTGGCTAAGAGCAAGAGAAGAGCACACGCTGCTCTTGCCGAGGACCTGGGTTCAGTCTAGCACATGACAGCTCATTGCTCTGCTCTGTACCCCACAGGTAACAGGCAAAACATCCACACATGTAACAGTTGAAAATAAAGAATTAAAAATTTTAAACTTTAAAGTCATTTTAACAATACTAAAATTGGAGGAGAAAGGTGAGAGAAGGCAGAAGTCGGTGATACAGACCATCCAGGCTCTGTTCACCCAACCTCCTGGAGGCGGCGGGGGGGTACGGGGACAGACCAGAGCATTGGGGGGTAGGGGGTACCCAGAGAGAGAGACAGAGACAGAGAGTCTGACTATATGAATGAATTATGTTGGGCATAAAAAGAAAAAAAATGAATGGGCTCATCACAGAAGTGTTTTCACTCTGCAGGCTGTGTGTCGCAGCCCTGTCTGTGAATAACTTCCGTGACAACCGAGAGGCCCTCTATGGTGTGTTTGACGGAGACCGGAATGTGGAGGTGCCCTACCTTCTCCAGTGCACCATGAGTGACATTTTGGCTGAAGAGCTTCAGAAAACGAAGAATGAAGAAGAATACATGGTGAATACATTCATAGTCATGCAAAGGTAAATGGTTTCTTCCTGCTCCTCCTCGTCTTCCTATTTTATTTATTTATTCTTGCTCTTGTTTGATGCTTCTCTCTCATTAGAGATGTTGGTGCCCGATGATCTCAGTGCAGTGTGGCTGAGTGCTGCAGCTGCCCTCAGGGTTCACCCCCAGGGATGGACTGTGCTTCTTAAGTCAGTGACAGGGATCTTAAGTCTCAGGGAACTGAGTGTTAATGGCTTCTGTTGGTAGCCTCATTTACAACACCCAGCCTCCCCCAACCAGAGGGGCACTAAAGGTTCCTCAGATCTTTTCATATGGGGTGTGGGATTCTCTCTGGAATGGATCATGTGTCTCTTCCAGTTTGTTGACCAGTAGGAAATGCTTTCACTGGTTTGAAACTGAGTGGGTCAGATTTTAGACGAGTTTTAAACCAGTTTTGTATGCTGCCCTCTTCTCCCTTATTTAGTGTTGATGCAGGTATTGCCGACTTCTGGGCTGCTGCCCCACTCTCACTGTACCTGCACCAGAGCTTCAGGTCACGGCAAGAACTAGCCCATGTGACCTGAACTCAGGGTCACATGCTGTGAGGGCTCCTTCAGTCAAAGAATTTTTCATTCTTTTGTCACCCTGAGGGCTTCATGGATTGTAAAGGAATCGCCTCATTGTGAAGAGTGTACTGCAGACCCTGCTCTCAAAGGCTCTGTGGTGATAAACATCCCAGTGCTGCTTTGAAGGTTAGGGCAGCATTGATTAGCGCTCTCCCTCCCTTCCTTCCTCTCCCATGGGTAACCTGACAAAGATGATGGCTGTGTAACTGAGACAGGCAGTGTCTGCCTGCTGTGGATTGCTGCCCCAGCACCTCCACAGTTCTGTCTGCCTGTGTACAGCCAAGGCAGGCAGGTTTCTGGCTCTTGCTTCCAGTGCTCCCTCTGTCTGCCAGATTCCTACTGGGTGTAGACAACACAGAGTAACAGCTAGCAAACAGTCATTGCTCTAACCGCCTTACATGTCCTGATGTTTTCCCCAGTGAGATAATGCACTGCTACTCTTCACATCTTGTTTGTGAAGCCAAAGTACATAGAGGTGAAGCAAATACTGTCCAATGGGCTGTACAGGCAGAATCCTGAGACCCCAACGGATGCTCCAGCCACCAGACACAGTAATTTTTTTTGGTTTCAGCCACCTCTTTGTCCCAGAAGACAGGAAATATGTCATACACAGACATAGATGCACACATACACACACACACACACACACACACACACACACACACACACACACACCATCCACATAGGCCTCTAGCAGATTCTGGTTACAAACTTCTCCTCACCAGTCTTTGTGCATTTGAAAGTCATTCTTCCTTAGAAGCATGCACCAGTCAGAGCTGGTTATGGAATCCTGCGACAGGCCCACCTGCAGTGTCTTCTTTGTGACTTTTGTTTGTTAGTTAGCAGGTTATAAGGCCAGGCTACACTTTAGTTCTTAGAGTAACTGCCTGTTCTTTGTGCCTAGCTGTCAAGTGTGTGTGGCTAGGTGCCCCTGGTGTCCGTTGCTTCTGTTCTCAGTTGTTTAACTTAGATTCTGACAGTGCTTCAGAGTCTTTCCTGCCCTCATTAGGCAAGAGAGGCAGTTTTTTGGTTTTGTTTCTGTTTTTTATGACTTGTCATTACAAGAGGCTTGGAGGACCATTGGTTAGACCTGTGCTGAGAGTTCTTTGCTCTTTATGATGTCAGTATTTATAGGTGCTCTAAATATTCAATAAGTACACGGGTTAACGGACAGTGGAGGATAGGCAAAAACACTTGGTGTTTGACACCAGAGAGCTCTCCCTGTAGCTTTTATACAACAAATAGTGCTGATCAAGAAAGTCTTGGCTGCATGGACAAGAATGGCAGTTAGGATCAGCCTGCAGTTCATGCATGGACCTGCTATGTTTGTACCTATTCTGATTTTTGTGGAATAGAGAGGATTTGCAGAAGTGGGTGGGGAGAGAAGCAGCATTTTCTGGATGTTTTGGAATATAGTGCTGGGGCCGTATAACTGATGCAGGACAGCAGGCTAGACACAACAGGCCAGGACTAGCAATGTGGCTTTTAACCAAAAGGTGATCCTTCCTACCACATATGAGCAGATACCTCTCTGTGTAAATGTGTGTGGTGTCAGAGTCCAGGGACCTTTTTTTTCTTGGAAGCTGAGCGGCTTTGGTGGACAAGGCTGAGTCTAATCTCTGGCCCTGCACACTGGTGTCATCTTTCTTCTGAATGGACAAAATGTAGTGAGGTGTTTGAGTATTCGCCCTTCTCTTTGGATCCAGGAAACTGGGAACTGCTGGGCAGAAGCTTGGCGGTGCTGCTGTCCTATGCCACATCAAGCATGACCCTGTGGACCTGGGAGGATCCTTTACCCTGACTTCTGCCAATGTTGGCAAGTGCCAAACGGTCCTGTGTCGAAACGGGAAGCCACTGTCTCTGTCCAGGTCATACATCATGAGCTGTGAAGAAGAGCGGAAGAGGATTAAGCAGCACAAAGCCATCATCACTGAGGTGAGGAGCCGGTTTTCCTCAGACAGGAGCGGGATGTGAGCAGCAGCCCTGGTGGGGACTCCTCAGGAAACATGTCTTTAGAGGAAACTTTCGATGTTAGTTCAGATTTAGTGCTCCAAATCCATGGTATTACAAAGTAAATTCCTTGGTGCTTTAGATTACTGAGGAATATCTCTATAGTTTATTATAGAATAATAAGGCATTCGTCAGTTGCATGGAGTCAGGAATGCTTCATGGGTACCGCCCCAGTGGGTCTCAAGGCACTAGTTAAGTGGCTGAGAACTTGGGCTCCTGAGTCGTACTTCTGATTTTGTAAATCTTTGCTTTCTCATGTGTAAAGTGGGAGTCAGACACCTGCCTTACTTTACAAGGTAGCCTGACACAATAACTATGGTGTCTGTATAAGTTTAGAACTATTTTCTGTTTTGCCAGTTGAGTAATACTGTTCTCATGGGGGCAGGAGGCAAAGTACAAGGCCTAGAGATATATCTGATCATCACAATTGGGACACCAGTGCCATATAGAGAGTAGAAGCTAGGTCTGTGGCTAAAGAGGTTACAGTGTGGCATAACCCACAGCAAAGATTTACCTGGTCTCAAGTGGCAATAGTACTGCTGTTTAAAAAAACAAACAAACAAAAAACAAACAAACAAACAAACCCCTAGAATAACATGGTATAGTATGACCCATTGTCAATGAAACCTGAAAACTAGCTTCTGCAGGTCTTTGTTTGCTAATTTACGAGCATGTCAGTCACTCACTAGCCTGGAAATGTCCATAGATGCACGTCTGCTCACAAGAACCTAACCTCTTAGCAGTAAAATTCCCAGGACAATGCACTGTCTGAGGGGGAGGGGGAATGGTGGTGTCCAGAAGAGAAAAAGAGACCGTGTTGAGCATCCCAGAAAGACACCAAGATGCCATAACCCTGGAGGTTAGCACACATATAAATTTAGTTACAGTGGATGTTGAGCACAGGTTAGGGGAGCGGGCAGTCGGTGCTGTGCAGAAGATAGTGAGCTGAGAGGCAACACTGGAGCGGAAGATGTGTGTGTGCCACATGAGTCAGAGTTTGTAGTCAGCTGTGCTCTCCCCTTTATCTGCCGCTTCTCTTCCTCACTTCCGCTTGCTCTGCTCAGTCTTCAGCAGTGAATAGTTCTCATTCCATCCCCCTGTACCTTGAAGATGCCCTCAAAGCACACGCTGGGGAGAAGCCTGAAGGGTGGCTAGGGTAGCAAGCTTCCACACCAGGCAGGAGTGGGCTTCATTACTCCGGTCAAGGGAGTTTCAAACTGCTTGAAAGCCTGTTTTACTCATCTTCCTAGACTGCCCGCTGGTCTAAGCATGGCTGGTGAGGTCACATCGGAAAGGCACCCAGAAACAAGCAGATGCTCGTCAAGTACAGGTGTAGGCGGGCACTGAGCTGAAGCATGGGGCATTCTCTTGCCGAAGCAGTTTGTGAGTCCAGAGACTCACAAAAGTTGCATTTGTCATTGTGGAACCTTCTATGGCAAGATGTGTTAGAAGTAGGAGCATGGGGATGGACATGGCTATAAGCCAGAGACCCTCACAGCCGAGAGGTAGAGAACACAGCAGCTGCATGTAGCTAAGATTTCAAAGAACTCATCCTTTCCCCCAGCAAATGGCCTGGATTTGACTGCTGGTCTAAACAGCATGAGCTGTCTAAGACTGGCCTCCTTCGTTTCTACATTTGTCCTTGGAAGTCAGGTTCAAAGGAAAGCATAAGCATTCTTACGTTAACATTGCCTCTCCAAACATATGAGCACTGTGACTCAGATATGAACATCTGTGGGTCACACAAGGCTCCCTAGTCCTTCTCTGTGCTGCCTGTGCTGCTGGACAGTCATGAGGTTAAACTGTCCCTGCCCCGGGTTTCTCTGGGACTTACCTCTTTAGAATCTAAGAAGCATGCATGCCATGTGAGGCTGGCATCAGCTTGTCGTGAAGAGCCTTACCACCTTGTATAAACGCAGTCCCTGTTAAAGGAATGGCTGAAATGGTTCTTTCCATCCCCGGTGCTCCCTACAAGTCCGGGTCTACACTTCAGCCTTTCCACGTAGGGTGTGTGAGCTTCCGCTGTGGGATGCCCAACCCGAGGGCGGCTGCTCAGTAACCAACCTCATGCGCTCTGTGCTCACTGTCTCTTTGGAAATTCTTCTAGGATGGCAAGGTCAATGGAGTGACAGAGTCCACACGCATCCTGGGTTACACCTTCCTCCACCCCAGTGTGGTGCCTCGCCCCCATGTGCAGTCGGTGCTTCTGACTCCACAGGATGAGTTTTTCATCCTGGGCAGCAAAGGGCTCTGGGACAGCCTATCCATTGAAGAGGCTGTGGAAGCCGTGCGCAACGTGCCGGATGCTCTGGCCGCTGCCAAGAAGCTCTGCACCCTGGCCCAGAGCTATGGCTGCCATGACAGCATCAGTGCTGTGGTGGTGCAGCTCAGTGTCACCGAAGACAGCTTCTGCTGCTGTGAGCTCAGCGCTGGAGGGAGCATGCCACCACCCAGCCCCGGAATCTTCCCGCCCTCGGTCAACATGGTGATCAAGGACCGGCCCTCAGACGGGCTGGGTGTGCCATCCTCCAGCAGTGGCATGGCATCTGAGATCAGCAGTGAACTGTCTACCTCCGAGATGAGTAGCGAGGTAGGCTCCACAGCCTCCGATGAGCCCCCATCTGGAGTCCTGAATGAGAGCAGCCCCGCCTACCCCAGCGAGCAGCGCTGCATGCTCCACCCCGTCTGCCTGTCTAACTCCTTCCAACGTCAGCTGTCCAGTGCCACTTTCTCTAGCGCCTTCTCTGACAATGGCCTGGACAGTGATGATGAAGAACCCATTGAGGGTGTGTTCAGCAACGGCAGCCGGGTTGAAGTGGAAGTGGACATCCACTGCAGCCGGGCCAAGGAGAAGGAGAGACAGCAGCACCTGCTTCAGGTGCCAGCTGAGGCCAGTGATGAGGGCATTGTCATCAGCGCCAACGAGGATGAGTCAGGTCTGTCCAAAAAGGCAGACTTTTCTGCCGTGGGGACCATTGGGCGGCGCAGGGCTAATGGCTCTGTAGCTCCCCAGGAAAGGAGCCATAATGTGATAGAGGTGGCTGCAGATGCGCCTCTCCGGAAGCCAGGAGGCTATTTTGCAGCCCCTGCCCAGCCAGATCCAGACGATCAGTTTATCATACCCCCAGAGCTGGAAGAGGAAGTCAAAGAAATCATGAAACATCACCAGGAACAGCAGCAGCAGCAGCAGCAGCTGCTGCCACTACCAGCCCAGCCACCACAGGCACAAGCACAGGCACAGCCACAGGCCCAGGCCCAGGTCCAGACCCAGGCACAGCGGCACTTCCAGATGGATCACCTGCCAGACTGTTACGATACACCGCTATGACCCAGCCTGAGTACTGTTCTAAACAATAAACTAACCAGAGAGACTGAGAGTCTCCCAGGCTCACGTTAAACCAGGGGTGTTACTTCATGCCCTCTCCCAGACACTGCCCCGCCCCCGCTCCCGGTCTCTGCAGCTCATCTGTAGGTCCTCTTTGTATTGGTTACTTTTAATACTCAACCACTTTTCTTCTAGTGACACTTTACCAATATGATTTAAATTTGTTAACTTCTTTCCCTAACATATCAACTGTGTAAAGACAAAGAACAAAAGGTTTAATATATTACAGAGAAACAGTTAATGATAATGTAATATTTTTAAAAATGGCTTTTTGTTGTTTTGTTTGTTTGGAAGGCAGGGCGAGTTGCCATTGCTAAATGATTTAATAATATTGTAATTGTGTATTTCTTTGTGGGGAAAGCTTTTTTTTTTTTTTTTTTTGTCTTGAAAATGATAGACATTTGTAGAATATGGAGACTAACTCCTAGGAGTTGCTTTACTCTGTCAGGTGACTTAAGTCACTGGGACTCACTAATTTTCTCTGAGAGAACAGTTGATTGAGAAATTTCTATTGCAAATATCTCAGTGTTACATAGTGAAGCTTAAAGTGTCTGTAGTCGTGCGTAAGGACACAGCCTAAATAACTGACTCCTTACTCGCTCTGAAGAGCCTCCATGCCCCACCCCCACCTAGCTCATCTTCATTGTGGGCCATGTGCAGTGTGTTTCTGTGCAGATGATGTGGCCCTGCTCTCGGGAACCCAGAACCTTTTACAGACACTTTTTAATTGTGTTCCTTCCTGCTGCCACAATCAGCATGACTGCACAGAGTCCCTCACACCACCTACACATCCAGAGTTATATGGAAGCAGAATGCCCAATGGACATGTCATAATTTTGTTATAATAAATATGAAATTTACAAGTACTGGATCCGTCTGCTTTTGTCTCAGCATCTAGGTGTGTCTCACAGCCACACCAGCTTAGGACTGGAAGGAATAGATGGGGTGGGGGTGAGATTAACCTACGTTATGGTTTGAGGTTCATTTCCTTAACATTCAAGTTCAGCTGCAGTGAATGAAGTAGTGAAATTGACCTTCTGGTCAACCACATCCACAGCTGCTGTTACCCTTTTCTTTTCATTATTATGCAAGGCAGACACTGAGAGAGGATGGGATGGAGACTGCATAGAGGAGAGCCCTGCAGAGACCCTGCAGACCTCCTGCAGAACTGAGATGGCTTTCAGCTCCTCCAGGAGATCATGTGGACACTGCACCTTCTGTTGTAACCGTGTCGATTAAGAGCTGCATGTGGAAGGCAGGTGGCATCCACGTCTATCTGTCTCCCTTCAGGTTGCCCTGAATAGTAATTGGCAAACTCAGACCAGTGACCGACCGAGACCACAGGAGAAGAGTTAGCTCATTCCAGCACAGTGTTGGACCTAGTAGCTGAAGGAGCTGTGTTTCCCAAGTGTGACAGAGGCCCTGTGCCTTGAACTGGAAGTCGAGTCGTTCCAGGAGATGGTCCTGCCCGACTCTAGTCCTTCTCTCCCTTACTCTGCATCATACCATGTGGGGCATAGGTCAGGGAAACCACACAAGGTCTTAGTTTTCCCCAGTACCTTATTTCCTGTGCAGCTGAGCTGACTTTCCAGTGTGTCAGTGCTTAAATCCCAACCCTGAGCAGAGTTCATCTTTGTGGAGGAGGCCTAGAGCACAGTGTGGCTCTTCCAGAGCGTCAGAACCTGTGGCGGCTAGCAGAGTCAGTACTTGTATACTCTATGACAGCACCTGAGGCAGCCACACAGCAGAGCCAGCAGACGTAGGAGAGAGCAGCAGGATTGATGCTGTGTTTGTGCATCCGCAGTCCATCGGCTCGTACATCCCTGTCCCTTCTGTCATTGAGACATTGTGCACATCACATATGCGGAACTGTGGAGATAGAAGTTCCCTTCTTGGACTTGCAGTACCGTAGTACATGGAGAGAAGCTTTTATGTTGCGTCCATGTGTACCTAAAGAGGTACAGACATACTGGGACGTCTCTACGCTCTTATGTAGGGGCCACCCCAGTTATTTCCTAAGGAGAATTTATTTACTTCTGTCCACCAAGATACACTCTAATAGTGTATGTAAAGCTGCTTATAAATCTGAAGTGGATTTTGAAATTAAGTACTTTTATTAACTTGAAGACCCCCTGAACCATGATGTGTTCACAGCAGGCATTAAGAAGGAAGGGTTACCCTGAGGGTCTTGTGAGGAGATCCACACCACTGGGAATGGGAGTAAAGAGGAGGCAGAAGCAGTAATCCCAGTCCTGAGGCTGATGACCTTGCTGGGGCCTGGACACCAGTTCCTGTGACTTCAGCCTACAGATATAGGCAGCCTCCAGGCTTCCTTCCCTTATCCATCAGCGTCAGGCCAGTCTCTGTGGCCAGGGCCAGAATAGTGTGGCCTGCTTCCTTTTGATTGCTTTTGTTGTAGCACCACCTACTGGTGAGTAGTTTGGGGGAGAGGCCATGGACTCCATTTGGACAGAAGAAACTGTTGAACAGTTTTCTTGTCATAGAAAGTAATCCTCACCACTAATTAAGTGAGGCAGAGATGCTGTATTAAATCCTAGTGTCTGTTGCAGCTGGTACCAGCTCTGCTTTGTAATGTGGTATCATTGGTGGCCGCTTGGTTCCTGTAATAGGAAACTTCCCATGGGAAATTAAAATAAAGAAATAACATGTAACCAGAATTATAATCTATCCAGCATTTGTCTACCCTTCCCTTCCCAAGGGTTAGAAAACAAAGCAAAACAGAAAGCATTAATGGTATGCTTGCACTCTTACAGAGTAAATCTGTGATGTCACTGCTGGCTGTAACTAAGGGAGGGGGAAAAAAAAAACCATTGGCATGTGTCGGCTCTCATCAAAGGGTCTTGAATCCTTCCCTGGTGCTAAGCAGAAGAATCTCTGGAACACGGGGTTGTATTATCTGTGACTGCCTCCTGAGTGACAGATCAGAAACTCACTAAAGCCTTCCATGTAAGTCATCACTATTCCAGCATAGAGCTGGCTTCTCGGAAAACCAGGAGCACGGCACAAGTGCTGTAAGTGGCAGGTGGGAGAAAAAAATGAATTCTTGGTGGGGGAAGCTCCTGGTATGTCTTGTCATTAAATACTACTAGTTTTTTCTTTGTTTCAGTTCATCTCCTTAATTCCCATGTTGTGCAAAAGACTCTAGGCAAACTGCTTTCATCACTGTCATTGATATGAATCAGCATGTTTGATATGTGTTGGAAAATGTAAATGGCTCTAAAGTATTTGTGATAGCTTTTATTTGGTTGTTTTTTTTTTTTTTTTCTAACCCCTACCTGCTATATCAATTGGAGCAAAGCTCACACTTAGCCCTGCTCAGTTAAGGGAACATAAGAGCCCTGCCCTGACTTGCATCTATTTGCACTTTCACTCATCCTTGATCAAGAATCTATGGCTGTCTCCAGACCAGCACAGGACCTGCGGGACCTGGCTCGGATGTGATCTTGAGAGGCCTCGAGGGTCTAGGATAGCACCAGGTTGATGTTAGTCCCATATAAATGTCTGAAAGCAGAATGGTGTCCCCTCAGAAGAGCTGCCAGCATCACGCTGAAATCTTTAACTTTCTGCTCTTCTGTCTTGCTCCAGTGAACTTGGACTTTCCTCTAACAAGTAGCCCTGTCTGTTGAAAGGACATCAAAATGGCAATTGGGACTTTTTTCAGTATCCTATGTCCAGTCCTTGAATGCACCCATACTTACTTCCAAGTCTTTAAGAAGACCGCCTCCCAAATAACGCTTGGGAGTGCCAGAGCTGGTTCCGGATTAAGAGTTGCCTTTAAGCCAGGATTAAGCCAAGTGATATCCTTTATTTGCCTCCTGATCTACCATAGTTTTGATGACTACCTATAGAGTGTCTCTGCAGGCTGTAAGTATCTCATTTTAAAATGAACTATGCCTCCCAGAAGCAGCACCATGCACTGGACCAGCCACCTATCACAGGTAAATACATGTGTTCCTTTTCTATTATAATGTCACCTGCATGTCATTCTCACCTTTGAACCCTCCAGTTATCAGTTGAAATTCTGTGGGAGTCTCTGTGACCACCAGGGTTGGCAGAGTATCAATCTAGAGGCAAGGAGGAAGTCCGGTTCAGTATGACTTAGCTGGTGTTGGTCCCAACCTCTAGAGTCTGACCCTAAGCAGTTGATTGCCAGCACATTCAAGCATGGTATAGCTTGGAAAAAAATTCCTGGTGTAATACAGTCCCCTGAGTACAAGGAGACACATTGAAACTCAACTCATATCCATGTCACGTCTTCCGATGAGGTCTAGAGATTGGCTATATGTATTATCTTAAGGGCCTGTGAAGGGATCTGATATGGACTCAGTCCTACAGTCAGTGTAGATGTCATTTCGGCAGTCAGCTGGTCCTGGCTGTGGGAGCTTAAGAGAGCCCCTGGCCATACAGATAATTCGGAGGTCATTTTGTCTAATGCGCACCCCCGACCTGCACATGGTAATGCAGGTCACCAGGCTACTGAGCAGTCAGTCACCTCCATTCCCAGCCTTCTAGGTGGAAAACAGGTTATCCACAGTTTTTCCTTGTGCATTTAACATTCTTGGTTTCCCTAGAGCTATTTGTAAGCACGGGGACATCACAACAAAATTGTATCTTTATATTCTTCAGATTGCAATGTATAGGGGTTCATCATGTTCTTTCTGGCGTCCTTCCGCATAACTAGGGGCCGGATAGAATGTTAGGAAAGAAAAGAAAGTGATGTGAGTGGCAATCCTGCTGATGTGGACCAGAGAGTTCTCCTCTGCCTCCTAGTCTTAGCATCCCAGGACATGACATCAAGCGCTCAGTTGCTTCCTGTTTTCAGGCAGAATGCAAGCTGTGTGTTCTGTATGGTAGTATTGTTGTTGTTTAGTGAACGCTTTCTTTATTTCTATAACCAAACCCATACAGATATTGCCTTACGTATTTAATAGTGTTACCCTTGCAAATGGAAAGCAGTTGAGTTTGCTGTTTCCCGATCAGTATTGCTGTTTATTTCTGCACAGTGATGACTGAACACAGTTCACTGGGATGCTTTTTTTCTAAAACAGAGTACAACTAAAGTTTAAAAAATTCAAAGTGTGTGTGTCTCTGTGTGTTATACTGCTGGTGTGTGTGTGTGTCTGTGTGTGTTTCATCCCACTGTGTGTGTGTCTGTGTGTCTGTGTGTGCGTGGTGTGTGTGTGTTTCATCCCACTGTGTGTGTGTATGTCTATGCATCTTTTTGCTTCATCTGGCTGTGTTATAGGGGTGGAGTTTCATCCTGATGCGGTGGGGGTGGTCGTTTTGCCCTTCTGAAGGTCTAAGGATAGCGGCTCCTTAGCTCTCCTCATAAGCTGAACATCTCCCTAAGTCCACAGGGCACACACACTCTAGAAATGGTAGGTAGGTGGAGTGCCTGAGGTGACCCCCAAGGGCAAACACTAGAACACATTTAATGATGATCATCTGGAGAGACATGGGTACATTCACACTTGGAGTGAAAACACATGGGCAGGGAAGACCTTGGACCTGACCCAGACAGAGACTGCAAGCTGCCCCAAGCTCAGCCCACAGCAGGACCTATAAACATGCTTGTGTCTGATATCCCTGCCCTGGTGACCACACTGTTCTGTGAGGGATAAGGCTGACTCCTCCCCCTAGGGAAAGAAGAGATGGACGTCATACTCTGCTGCCCAGATGACCTCCCTCCTGCATGAAGAGCCCTTAACTACACTGTGTCCACCTCCAGTTCTGCCAACAGCACTGACCAGAAAGGACAGAAGAGTAGACAGAACTGTACCCAGAGCTCACATGGATCCGAATCCTTAGAACACAGAAGGCTGGAAGGGCCGGGGCTGTTCTGCATAGCAAACACCTAGTGAGCCACTTCACAGCTGTTCCCCAATAGGTGGGTTCTGATTCTGCTTACCTGTCGGTGGAGGCCACTGCTACCCTCTAGCATGCCTCACACTCCGCCCTTCTACTTGCATGACCTCGATACTCTCCATTTACCCAACATGTCCTCAGCCTTGCTGTCCCTCATGCTGTGCACTAAGGCAGACCATGTTCCTCTTTGGCCTAACAGACTGAAAGTTTATGTTACTGGGGAAATCCCTATGGTGACAGTAACACTGCACCCCTGCAACCCTCTTGGCCCCAGTGACAGTGGCTTCTTGTTGTTTTCCCCATGGTCATATGCAGCGCCAAGGGCTCCAGAGGCTCATCCTGCCAATCCATGTGTTCTCCAGTGTCTGTGCCTCCACTTGAGGTGCTCGGAGCACAGATCAGCCCCACGTCCCCAGTGTGTCTGAGTGCTGCTTGCCTACCTTTCCCCTGGCACACATTCTAAACCTCTCTGGGCCTCCACCCCTTGCTCAGCCATGGTCTGGGCTTCTCTAAGGAAACTGAAAGTGGAAACCTAAATTAACCTCCTTCCTTTCTCTTTTTCCCTGGACCTTCCTCGCCCTCCTGCCTCAGCTGTGCGAATTCTTGCCCAATGGAGACATAAAGAACATCTGCATTCCCATAAAGTTCTGACAAACAGAGGTATATATAATTCTGTCAAAATTCAGTCAATGACTTTATTGGCCTTACCTACAGAGCATGGGTGAGGGATTGTATACAGGAGTTTGGGTGACCCCAAAACATCTATACTGCAGTCTTCACCCAGCATGAACGGTGTCTGCCTCAGTAGTCACATAGATACAGCCCTCTTTAGTCCACGGTCCCTAGCCTATGTACTCTAGGCTATATACATTAGGGAAGAGGTGCAAACCAATGGCTAGGAGAGATGGCTGGACTCTCAGGTAAGGGCTCAATGACTCCCCCTAGTCCCTACTCTGAGGGAATGTGGTCAGTCCACAGACTGCTCGTAGGCACAGGCACAGCTAAGCAGGTGAAACCGGTGGCTGTTTTGCTTGGAGAACCAAATTCTTCAACCTGACTGCAGCTCCTCTGCGTCTTGGGACCCTGTGTTCTGTTCTGCTCTAGTTGAGCTGGGTTTGCTCTGGTCCATCCGCCTCCAGCTCCTCCAGGCAGGGTCCATCCTACAGTCCCCAGTACCCTCCAAAGTGACTACATAGGCCTGGTTGAGCAGATCCCACAGGGTAGGCAGAGGAGTCATTTCTAAGACAGCCCACCAGAGTTCAATGAACCATAAGCAATCCAGTCTTGCAGCATTGATTGACTCAAGAGAGGGGAATGTTCCTTGGGGCAGGAAGCTAACCCAGGAAAGAGAAGGTGCCCCGGACCCAGTGTGGGGAGGCTGGGAATCTTTCCTTCCAGACATGGCTTTGCTCTGCCTGCTGCCTGGAATGCCCTTCTGCTTCCGGCTCGCATGATGGGCCTTCTGGCCTCCAGGGCAAGCCCTTGACTGTTCTCCTTGTCTGCTGCTCTGACCTCCTGAGGCTGCAGATGCTGTGAGTCACTTCAATCCTGACTCTTCCACACTTGCTCTTGGCAGCCTCCCCGGAAAGAAAATGCTTTGCAAGATTAGTATTCACCACAAAGAATGTGTTTCTCCACAGTTTTTTCTTTACAACTCATTTTTAAATCTCAATGGTTTCAGCTTGTTGCAACCACAACGTGTTACAATTAAAGATGAGAAGCGGAAGCAGAGGGGGAAAGGTTGCCCTGACAAAATGTATGTCAAATGCTGACTCTTAAAGCAGAAAAATGAATGACTGTATTATTTCCTATAGACATGCAGCTGCTCACACAAGGAGCACAGCTTACAAAAGTACCTGTCCTCTCACAGAGCAGCGTGTCTGTGGGCTTGAGCTAAGCATCCAGGACACTCACAGCTTTTATCCCCACGGGTTTGAGGGGATTCAAGCAAGAGTCTATGGTCCTCAGTGCTACATCTTCTGTGTACTGATAGGGTGGAATATCCAGTGTCTATGCTCATGAGAATCAGTCATTTTTATGACTGTGGTGAGCTAATGTTGAGTCACCAACTCTTCTACCTGGATACATCTTAAAGGCAGTGCTGAGGAAATAAACTGGGAAAGTCATTGGAAAATTATTGCCTGAAGTCAAGATTCCACGTATTTTACAAAGGGCTTATGCTTATTAGATTAATTTTCTTCTTCCTCCTTGCCCCTCCCTCCTCCTGCCATCTTCCCCTCCCTCCCTTTTTTTCTCCCTCCCTTCTTTTCTCCCTCCCTCCCTCCTGCCTTAGATAAACCTCAGTGACAGGTGCTAGACCCTAATCTCTGATGGAGTGGACAGACTCAGCCAGCCCGTGCTTGTCATCCACGCACGAGAACGGGGATCACCAGAACCCATGTAAAAAGGCTAAGCACACAACTTCCGGAAAGCCATTTGTTCTAAAAGGTGAAACCTTACCTGTCCTTTTAACAATTGATTTCAGCACAAAATCTACTTCCGACACCAGAACATAAAGAGTTGTGTTGTCTGAAGGAAGCCCGGTCTCCCGCTAGATGCATACACATAGGTGGAAGACAGTGACTTCTGCCTGGTCAAGTGATGATTTCCCTTCCCGGAAGTGCTGGAAGCAAATTCACATGTATGCCGATATGTTCATGTACCTATCCAGTAATTATTATCTGCAAGCATGTATCTGTTTTTATCAAGCAACCCCAAGTATACAATGCATTCCGTTTTGAGACAGCCCATCAACAGGTTTGGCAATATGTGGGGCATATCGCCAGCAGACTCTCTGAGATAAGAGCTGTGGAAGGACTCTGGGCAGATCCCTCCTTGGTCTCCAAGAGCTACTATGACAAGGAAATTCAAATGTGTGGCTTCTGACAGTGCTGGGGTCTAGAGCCCCAAAGCAATGTCAGCTGCTCCACTCCTCTGTAGCTCTGGAATAGCTTACGTGCCTCTCCCTCCCAGCTTCTATGGGTTCGGGCTATCCTCTGGGTTCAGGCTATCCTCTGGGTTCACTCCAACCTGTTTTGGTTACCATGCTGGCCTCCTTCTATGTGAGTCTGGGATTCTGTTCTTCATCTAAGGATGGTAGGCATGCTGGCCTTAGGACCTACTCTAATCCAGTGGGACAGTATCTTGGCTTAACTGTATCTACAAGGACCCTGTTTATCACATAGAGCCGCCTATCCAGGTATGGTGGCTGTAAACTTCTGGGACTGTATTCCAGCCTAGCCTACCACCTGAAGCTGTTGTGCACTGGCGATGTCTTGTACTATAATTTAACACATAGAGACCTCAAGTTCGAGTCATTCCCTGGAAGCAGTGATGCCCGTGATAAGGGACTTGAGTCAGGTCTGAGCCAGGCTGGAGGGAATCCCTGTCTCATAGATCTCACAACCCTATGTCGGCTTTCAAAGAAAATGCAGTGTATCAGTTGCTTTTCCTGTTCTTGGGACAGAATATTTGGCAGAAACAGTAAAGAGAGAGATTTATCCAGCTTATGATTGCAGAGAGTCTGGGCCATCATAGCAGCAAAATCATGGCAGCAGGTGAGAACTAACTGTAGCAGCAGGGGTAAGTGACAGCTTCCCATGTCCTGGGACCTGAGAAGCAAACAGCTCGAACCCTCAAAGGCCCACCACTCACCAATAGGCAGGCTCTACAACCTTCTAAAACAGGGCCTCCATCTGGGTACTGAGGGAGCTGCAGGGGCATTTGAGATGCAAGCCACATTAAACAGTGTGTCCTGTGGGAATAGCTGTCCCAGTGTAGGGGGTGATGGGTGGTGCTGGGGATATGTCTGCAGCCATGGCTTCAGGAGAGCTGGCTCTCAAGGTTGTACCTCTGGCACTGTAGATCACTGTTGTCTCAATCAGCTCAATTCTCCAGTAGGGTTATGTTAGAGGAAAGGGGGACAGGCTGGCACCAGAAGAGAAAGGCTATGTGCCCAAGCAACTGAGAGACTTGGGAGGACCAAGTGACCAGAGGGATTGGGGGGTAAGAGGGCAGAGGGCCTGGGAATGAATAGCATGGAGCTCCATTGGTTTGTCAGGGCAGTTATAACAGAGAACCAGCGGCTGACTGGAAACCTCTGTGCTGGGGCTTTCCCCTGGCTTCTGGAGGGTGCTGGCAGTCTTTTGTGTTCCTTGGCTTGAATGAACATTGTTCTGAGCTCTGCTTTAATTTGTCATCATACATGGCCTCCTTGTATGCTTCTCTGTGTACAAATGTTCCTTTGCAGTAAGAATAGTAGTCATATTGAAATAGGGCCCAACCTCAGCTTAGTGTGACCTCGTCTGTTTCGTTCATTGGCACCAACCCTCCTTCAAAGAAAGTTATGTCAACCTAACAACTTGGATGGTAGATACAATGTGGCCCATAACAAGGCCTTCTCAGAGAACAAATGTGACCGTACCTCAGCAACAACTTCAGGGAACTCTGGGGAACTGAGAGGTCCAGGAATTCTACTCACTTCATTGAAGGCCTGGCTTGAAATTCTGACACTGAACAGTCTCATCACAGGGGCTTGTTAGCTTAGCCTGCATTTTGAACTAACCATGATCCCTAGGTCCTGTACTGATCTGTGTGTATGTCAGTGACAATGACATATGGAAGCTGTGAGCCTGGGGTGAATGTGCATGGTCAGGTAAGTCTTTTGTTCCTCCAGAGAGCTGGATTAGGCGCATCTTCTCCCACTGAGACCAAACTAAGCAGTCCTCCACTACATGTGTGCCAGGGACCTCGGACCAGCCCATGTGTGCTTTTTGGTTGGTGGCTCAGTATCTGGGAGCTTCCAGAGATCCAGGTTAGTTGAGACTGCTGGTCTTCCTATGGGGTCATCCTTCCCTTCAGCTTCTTCAATCCTTCCCCTAATTCCTCCATAGGGATTCCCAACCTCAGTCCAATGGTTGGTTGTAAGTATATGTGTCTGTCTCAGTCAGCTGCTGGTAGGGCCTCTCAGAGGACAGCCATGCTAGGTTTCTGTCTGTAAACGCATCATAGCATCAGTAATAGTGTCAGACCTTGGTGCTCCCACCCCATGAGATGGATCCTACCTTGGGCCAGTCACTGGACTGCCTTTCCTTCAGTCTCTCCAGTTTTATCCCTGCAGTTCTTTTAGAAAGGAACAATTCTGGGTCAGAAATTGTGACTGTGGGTTGGTAACTCCATCCTTCCCCTGAGGCCCTGTGTATCTACTGGAGGAGTTCATCTCCCCACTGTTGGACATTTTGGCTAAGGTAAACCCCACTGAGTCAAGTGTAACAAGCAAGAAGGCCCAAGTGAGGATGCTTCAATCCCACTTAGAAGTGGGAACAAAATAATCATGGGAGGCAGAGGGAAAGAAGGACCTGGGTTGGGGGGGGGGGGAGGGGGAACAGGATCAGGTATGAGGGTTGGGGGAAGGCAGGAGAGAAACCCAGAGGACCAGAAGAATGAATGGAAGTGTGCAGCCTCTGGGGTGGGAGACGGGGATCCTCTAGAAACTCCCAGAAACCTGGGAGGTGAAAATTGAGGATTCTTAAAACACATTGGTGGGAGCATCAGAGAGGATGTTAAGTCAACTACAGGCCTCAGGTGTTATCTGATAACATTCTTAGCCTTCCATTGGTGGAGAATGGGCGTTTGTTATGTTAAAGCTTCCTAAGACTTTATTGTCTGGATGTTATACCTGATGCTGAGGTGGCCCCAGTACAGATCAATGGCCAAAAAAAAAAAAAACGTGGTGCACTTGATTTCCAAATTCTTGAAAATTGTAACAGCTTCTGCCACCACACAAATGGTCCCAAGTCTCTTATCTCTAAGGTTCTTTCACTCTTACATTTTTTTATTGCTACAATTTCTCTATGCTTTGATCTTTTTTTTTTAAATCCCTTATTTCAGGGTTGCACATTGGGTATAGTTTAAAATCTATAAAATCTGAAACAAAATTTGGCTTTAACTTGAAACAAAATGCTTATAGTTAAAAAAAATCTATACTTATATATACTTAATTTATATTTAGTATATATACTTAATTTAACTTTTGGGTATATATACTTAATTTAACTCTTTGTGTGTGTGTGTGTGTGTGTGTGTGTGTGTCTGTGTCTGTGTCTACATGTGAATTTGGATTCAACTCTCTGTATATATGTGTATGTAACTTGGATCATTTTAAAAAATAGATCTACTAGGAAAACCGATGTTTTTAAGTAACAACCATGTAGCTCTCCTCCATCTTGGCTGATGACCTCATGAGGCTATAAGCAGCCACATGGCTGGCAACTACCTTTACTGAGGTTAAAAAATACATGCCATGTAACTTTATCATCTTACGAAGACCACATAGCATAAAGCAACAATTATAAAATTTCTTAGTCCTAGTGAGCTCTGTTTTATCAGTGTCTCTTTTTTAGAATAACAAAGCAGTAAGTCTCAAATATTTAGTACTACTAAAGATTTTTGTATATATGATGATAAAATTTAAGGTTATATCAGCTCCAACGTACTATATATGTGATTCAACTCTGGTTTGGAATATACTGTATATGATGATAAAACAAATTAAGATTTTTTTTCTATGTCTTGTGTGTAGTGCTCTGCCTGCATGCAGGAAGAGGGCACCAGATTTTATTATAGGTGGTTATGAGCCTTTATTTGGTTGCTGGGAATTGAATTCAGTATCTCAGAAAGAACAGCACGTGCTGTTAACCTCCGAGCCATACCTCCAGACCATGATGATAACATTTTAAGGTTATAAAGGTCTATTCAAATTTTTAAAAGTCTGATTTAAGGTTCATGTCTAGCTACTTATGTTTTGGCTAATCGTTCAACACCAAGCTGCTAGAAAATGTAGATGGGTGGCAACATGTTTGATAAATAAGGTGTATTTGATAATCAGGGTTTATAAATTCCTAAGTTTTATTCAGGTCACAGTAATATGTGTCTAGTAGTTTCTCGTAAGTTGCCAAATACATATGGACTGGACATCGTGGATGTAATTCTTACCTGTTAGTCTTCATAATTGTTGTTATAGTTTATTATAATAAGAGAAAGCCATTTATTGGATTAAAAGGGGGGATTGTTGAGAGAATCCCTTGTATGGAAGCAGCAACTGTTGATAAAATGCTGATTGGCCTATAGGCGGGAGGAAGAAGGTAGGACATCCGGTAGGAAGATGGAATGCTGGGCTAGACAGAGCGTGGGAGGATTGGCCCGGGAACACGGCTCAGAGGCTCAGAGGCATGGGGGCTGAGTGGAGGTAACCAGCCATATGGCAGAACTTATGACCAGACCAAATCAGGGAACAGACAAAGCTTATGCCCTAGGTATTTGTAAATATATCTGAATCTCAGTCGTTATTCTGGGAGCCTGGGCCTGGGAGGAAAAACTTATTTTACTGCCAGCTCCAGGTGTTCCCTCATAATCTGTAGCTAGCCCCAGGTATCCTTCCTTGCAAATTGTTCCAACTGCTGCCTGCATGTCCGTATCCCCAGATGGTCCCCCAGTGCTGGACAGTTAGTGAAACAGCCTGCTCTTCCAGGACTTGGCCAGTATCCCAGCTTTCTTGGGTCCCTAAAGATGTCAATGCCCCACACAGCAGGAAGCAGCTTAAGAAAGCATGGCGCCCCCCTTCCTGCCTCACCATCTCCCTTTCCTATTCCTCACCTTTTGTTATAAACAGGTGTTAGTCCCAGCCTGCCTTCAGTGACTCAGCACCTGTCATGCCAGCTCAAGTGTTACACTCATCCTTTAAAAGGTCCCTGCCATCGAGGCCCTGTTCTCTGTCTCCTGGTCCTTCTGTCTCTTGTTCTTTGTATCTCTTCTGTTTGCCCCTGCCCCTTATCTCTTGTTCGAGATCTATTGTTTGGTATGATCTCTGTGGTATTCCTTGCCCCACCTGCCATCAGTCCACCAAGGTACTCCTCCTCCTGCCACGGAAAACCTAACAGTGATTGTGTTAGGAAGCATAGTCTTCGTACAGGACAGCGTATGGCTAAGGTGCCACTGAGGCTGGGTGGAGCCAGGAGGAACCAGATCAAGGCAGATAGAGCATGAGGAAGTGGCAGTTACTGGAGTGGCTAGATGTGAAATTCAAGGATCTCTAAACAGTGCTGAAGGCATCTGGGACTGGAGCCTGTTTCTGCGGGGGTTTGCTTTAGTGAGGGCTATCAGTGAATTTGCCTTCAACTGCCAGTCAGTCAGTCAGTGAACTGAGCTTCTAGGAAGCTCTGTGGCCACATCTCCCTCAAAGAGATGCCAGTCAGCAGCCGCAGATAGGTGCAGGCTGCCCGCTTTGCTCTAAGGTTCCCTGGTTGCAGCCTAGGTGGAAAATCACAGCTGTTGAAAATTGAGGGAGAGAACATCGGTTTCTTTTTTTCAACCCCTGTTGAGTAAAGCACTCAAAGGCCTTACCAAATACTACATCAGAAACCAGGGCACTACGTTTTCACAGCAGAGTAACAGGGGCTCAGGGACTGAGGGCTGAGTTAGGTGTCACCTATGTGGCTGAGTGTGGCTGGAACCTCGATGACCTGGGCGAGGCAGAGTCACAGTTGGATGAGTCACTGTCTCAGAATCTCAGTCTGCAAATGAAGGAAGTGACACTGGGACCACAGCCAGAAGAGACAGAAATGCTAGGAGCGACTGAGAGAAGTCACCAGGAGATCAAGCTGTTGTCTCACCTGAGGCCCAGAAGGCACCTCTGCCGGGACCTGCAGACATGGCTTTGTGGGGACCTACAGGGGTGACTAGATGGGGGGCAGGGAGATATGAGAGTGAACCTAGTGGGGGAGGAAGTGGGTCAGAGCTAGACATCATGGAATCCTGCTCAAGAAATCCTGATCGAGCTGTATGCAGCCTAAGATATGACGTGGCTCCCGGCAAACCTGTGAGATGGAAAAGGGACCAGAGCCCAGAGCGATGGCCGCTTCCTCTGTCTTCACTGAAATACTCCATTGAGTCAGAGGCAAGCAAAGCCAGCCAGCCAGGTCCTGTAATCCTCCAGTTGGGTCTTGATTATATAACTGCACCCTTACTGGCTGACAAGTTTTATACTGAAAGTTTCTGTACTGAATAATAAAGTTAGATCTGTGCACTTATGTGTACGGATATGAAATCTCTGTGGTCCCTGTCTCCACTTCCCCCCCATTTCTTGGTCCCAGTTCTGACAACTAGAGGATGCAGGCATGCCAGGGTGTGGACCACAGGAAAGGCCCCTCCACCCAAACCCTATCCTGTTTGAAAATGGGAACATTCGCAACAGCCAGATCTCCGTCTGAGAACTGCCTCTGTCACTGGGGAAGACTAATGAGTGTTCTAGGGTCATCAGTGAGAGGATACCATGGATCCTTCAGACTTTCCAAAGGTGGTGACTTCACATGCCAGTGCCTCCAGAAACAGCAAGCGCTCTCCCTCTTCAGGGGCTGCTAGCTCCTCCCTGCCTCCTCCTGTTTCGGGAGTGGTTTTCCTAGGCACACAGATCAAATTCCACAGCAGCAATGATTCCAAATGGCACAACTGGCTTGGAGTTAGAGACAGAATGTGTGGAACCCATGAATCTATCCTTGCTTACTGAGTCCTTCTGTATGAATAAAGAAGCATTCCACTGCCTGTCAATCAGGCTGCAAGAACACCAGCCCCACCACTGTGCCTGACTCATTCCTTCCCCAACTCCATTACCCCCATCCCCTGTGGGATCTGGCCATCACTGGGGCTGGCCCTCAGCAACCAAGTCCAAAGTTAAAGGTGTCAAACATGGAGGGGGCTGAGTAAAGTTTACAGAGCATATACCTGTGGGGTGTGTGTGTGTGTGTGTGTGTGTGTGTATTCAGCAAATTGTTAGATTCTGAAGAGACATCAAGTGATATGAAATCTGAACCACTTCTGCATAACACATTCAAGGCTTCTAGACCACTTGACAGTGAAAGACTATGGGCTCTTAACTGGAGGAACATTGTGATAAAAATTTCTTCCGTCAGCAATTTTCCAGACAGTTGGATGATACCCAGTAGACCTGAAGAGGTTTGTAATTCTAATCCAGGTGGCCAGTTCACAATTCCTGTCACCTGGCTTCCTGTGTGGTTGATGTTTTGGGATCCCCCCTTTGCAGGGCTGTGTGATACCAGTTCCTGGGGAAGAGAACAGTCACAGATCCCTGCAGACACCTCTCTGTGCTGTGTGTCCCCACTGTCCGTCCTCCAGAAGCTGGTATGTACAGCCATGGCTGTGGCAAGAGAGCCCAGGAAGCTTCTGAGGAGAGCAACTATCTGAGCAAAGAACACTCTCACTGTGTGGTGATCCCTCTTCCTGCACACACTGTACATGTGGCCTTCTATGGTGGAGTGGAACCATCTAAACTCTGCCCTCAGGGTGACTCCCTTGAAGGTGGAGATGATCTTTCCTACTCTTTCCAATATCCATATATTCCCACGGGCCTACATGTTGTACCGATGTGTAGCCAAATGTTCAAACCCAGAGACATTGCTGATTCCATCTCAGTCACTGTTCTATTGCTGTGAAGAGACATCACGACCAAGGCAACTCTTCCTAATAAAGAAGAAAAGAAAACATTTGATTGAGGGCTTGCTTACCATTTTAGAGTGTTAGTCTGTGACCATCATTCAGGGAGTGTAGTGGCATGCAAGCAAGCATAGTGCTGGAGCAAGAGCAGAGAGCTTTGCATCCTAACCCTCAGGCAGCAGGGGGTGGGAAAGAGAGGGAGAGAGAGAGAGAGCACGTGGTGTGGGCTTTTGCAACCTTAAAACCGAGTCTGCCAAATGTTGGGACCCGAACTGCCAGAATCTTGGGGGCCAAAATTGTTAGAGCCCGCACTGCCCCAAGCTTTGGGGGCTAAATTGTTCCAGCTTGTACTGCTGCTCTGTCCATGGGTCAGGGTTCAGCAAGAGAGAGAGTGGGGGCGGACGCAAAGAATGGAGACCAGACAGAGTGTGATTCAGTCCCGTTTATTCTCAAGTCTCTCTTCTTCCCTCTTTCCAAGTCCCTTGTTCCTAGTCCAAGTCCCAAGTCTTGAGTTCCTAGTCCCTAGTTCCTAGTCCCTAGTGCCGCCAAGTTCCAAGTTTCCAGTCCCCCTTCTGTCTGCCTCTCGCCTTTTATAAGTCTCACTTCTTAAGTCACACCTTTAAGTCTCACACACCCAAGGGAAAAACCTGGGTATCTAAAACAAGATGTTATCAGAGTGTGCTTAGCTGTTGTAGGCTGTTGAAAACAAGTCTCTTGTCAGGGTATATGGCTCAAGATGGCTGCAAGGATGACAGCCACCTTCTGTTGGCTCCCCACACACAGTGACACACCTCCTCCAACAAGGCCATACCTCCTAATCCTTCCCAAACAGTTTGGGTATCTGAGGACCAGCATTCAAACATATGAGCCTATAAGGACCAATCTCCTTTAAATCATTACACTGACCCAAGGGTTCAGAGGAAGCCAGGCTGCTCAGTCCAAAATCAGACCCCTCCCGCCTCTTCCCTGTACAGACTGAGCATCCACTGACATGCAGGCTAGATCCGGTGCTTTCTTTATTAACGTTGACCATGTGACTTTCTGGTAGGTTGTGTGAAATGTTTGGCTGTTCTTCTTTTATAAAAGGACACCTTCGTTCAGGAACTGTTTAGTTGCCCTGAAGTAGTTTGTTTAGAAAAGGAATGATAAATGCTGAATTTTTCCTTTTTGTATAAATTTTCAGCATAGCAAAAGAACTTGTACCCTAGGTCCCACTAGTGGTGTCTATTGATTTCTTTGTGTGTGTGTGTGTGTGTGTGTGTGTGTGTAAGTGTTAATTCATGGGTTTTATATAATTTATATGTTTCAAATCATTGCAACCATTGTTCTTTTAAATGCCCAAACTGGTCTGACTTGAATTGGTGGGAACCTTTAAAGTTTTGGCTCCTGTGGCCAGGTTTGAGTTACATTGTCGTTCTTTCCTTCCTGGAGGGCACACCACCCAGGAATGTGCAGAAATGTTGCATTTACAAGATGCCAAAGCGATCTGCACTCTGAGTTTCTACCACCTTCTTAATGCACATTAGGCTCCTGGTCCTGTGCTATTTCCATATGCTTGACAATTTCATAATATAAATTTTAAAAATGTATGGCCTCCTCCAAAATCCCATTTAAGATTCTATTCTGTAGAAATGAAAAATATAATAGGTAAGGGTCCTTTCTGCAATGACCTGGGACCAGGAAAATGGGGGGCTTGTTAATAATTCTGGGGTTTACTTTATATATACAAGTATATGCTGCAGTGTTAATAATATTGGGAGGATCTGTCTTGAGATCCATTCTGGTTATCTTCTCTCAACCATCCCTTGTGCACACTGTCTCCCCGACCCCTCTCATAGATAGATATATGTTTGACACAGAGTCTTACTCTATAGCTCTATGACTCAAACTGGCCTCAAGTTCACTCTGTAGCTCGGGCTTCCCTCCCTCTGACCAGCTCACAGCAGTCTTCCAGTCTCTGGCTCATGAGAAGTAAGATTGTATCACCACCACATGCAACTATTCATGTCTAGTCACTTCCTTTCCTCTCCCTCTTTTGAAAACTATTTCCCAAACATAGGATCCCATGACATAGCTACTGCACTTCCATCCCTTTCCCTCCCAGCCTAACATTGGGTCTTACAGATTTCTCTTCATCAGTATAGAAGGGGCTTCTCTTTGCTTTTATTCAGCAGTGCCACACATGGTACTTCATGTGCTTGTGTGGTCCTGGCTTCATCCTGAGGCTAGGCATTTGGCTTGTTTGCTATGTCTTATGTCACGCATGTCTTACCTAGTGTCTCTTTAAAATAGATTCCTTGAGGTGTTACTGACTCACAGGGTAAAAACAAAGGATTTTAAAGATGTCACCAAGTTCTCTTTCACAGAACACCATGCTATGTTGCCTTCTTTGTGTCTTGGGTTTTTTTTTTTTTTTTTTAATTTAAAAACTTGTTTTTTATTTTTCATGTGTGTATGTGTTTGTGTGTATGTGTTTGTGTGTGTGTGTGTGTAGAGTACCCAGTAGTTTTCCTTTTTAAAAATATTCTGTTACTACTACTATTTCTTGTGTGTGTGTGTGTGTGTGTGTGTGTGTGTGTGTGTGTGTGAAAACATTTTATTGATGCTGGCCTACAGGGTTTTTTTAATTAAATTATTTTATTTACTTACATTTTAAATGTTGTCTCCGTTCCTGGTCCCCCCTCCCAGAGTTCTTTACCCCATCCCACCTCCTGATTGCCTCTGGGAGGGTGCTCCCCTACCTTGTCCCCCCACCCTCTTCCCTGGGGGCATCAAGTCTCTACAGGATTAGGCCCCCTCCTGATTGCCTCTGGGAGGGTGCTCCCCTATCTTGTCCCCCCACCCTCTTCCCTGGGGGCATCAAGTCTCTACAGGATTAGGCCCAGCCTCTTCCACTGAGGCCAGACAAGGCAGTCCTCTGCAACACGTGTGCCACAGGCAATGGGCCAGTCCGTGTATGTTCTTTGGTTGGTGGCTTAGTCTCTGAGAGCTCTGAAGGGTATGGGGGGATACTATTGTTCTTTCTATGGGGTTACCACCCTATTCAGCTCCTTTAGTCGTTCCCCTAACCCCTCCATAGGGGTCTCCAACCTCAGACCAATGGTTGGCTATAAGTATCTGCATCTGCCTCAGTCAGCTGCTGGTAGAGGCTCTGGAGGACAGCCATGCCAGGCTCCTGTCTGCAGGTACAACATGACATCAGTGATAGTGTAAGGGTTTGGTGCCTGTCCATGGGATGGACCCTGTATTAGTCAGGGTTCTCTAGTGTCACAGAACTTATGGGTAGTCTCTATATATTAAGGGAATTTGTTGATGACTTACAGTCTGTAGTCCAACTCCCCAACAATGGTCAGCAGCAGCTGTGAATGCAAGTCTAAGAATCTAGCAGTTGCTCAGTCCCACACGGCAAGCAGGCATAGAAGAGCAAATCTTCCTTCTTCCAATGTCCTTATGTAGATATTCAGCAGAGAGTGTGGCCCAGATTAAAGGTGTGTACCAACACGCCTAGATCTGGGACTTGCCTTAGTCTCCTGGGATTAAAGGATTGTACTACCTTGTCTGGGCCTAAGCTTTTCATAGCCACTATGCCTCAAGATCAGGATCATAAGTGAGCCTTCCAATTCTGGATTATAGTTCATTCTACATATAGTCAAGCTGAGAACCAGGAATAACCACCACAGAGCGCAAGTTTGGCGGGTCACTGGATGGCCTGTCCTTCAGTCTCTTCTCCATTTTTGTCCCCGCAGTTCTTTTAGACAGGAACAAGTATCGATCAAAAGTTGAAGGTAGGTAGGTGACCCCTCCATCCACTGGCAGCCCTGTCTGTATACTACTCTTTAGGGCCCTTCTCCCCACTATAGGGCATTTCATCTAAGGTCCCCCCGTTTGAATCCTGAGTGTCTCTCACCTCATAGGTCTCTGGGACATTCTAAGAGTGCCCCCCACTCCACCCATAGCTGCATATTTTGATTCATTCTTCTGGCTTCTCTCCTGACTCCCCCCCATACCTGATCCTTCTCTCCACTTTTCTTTCTCCCTCTCCTTTCCCACCCAGGTCCCTCCCCCTCTCTGCCTACTGTAATTATTTTGTTTCACCTTCTAAGTGGGATTGAATCATCCTCACTTGGGCCTTCCTTCTTGTTAAGCTTCATGTGGTCTGTGAGTTATATCATGAATATTCTGAGCTTTTGGGCTAATATCCACTTATCAGTGACTGCATACCATGAATGTCCTTTTGGGTCTGGATTACCTTACTCAGGATGGTATTTTCTAGTTCTATCCATTTGCCTGCAAAATTCATGATGTCCTTGTTTTTAATAGCAGAATAGTATTCCACTGTGTAAATTAACCACATTTTCGGTATCCACTCTTCAGTTGAGAGACATCTGGGTTGCTCCTAGCTTTTGGCTATTACAAATAAGGCTGCTGTGAACATAGTAGAGCACATGTCCTTGTGGTACGATGGAGCATATTTTGGGTATATGTCCAGGAGCAGTATAGCTGGGTCTTCAGGTGATCTATTTCCAATTTTCTGAGGAACTGCCAGATTGATTTCCAGAGTGGTTGTACCAGTTTGCAATCCCATCAGCAATGAAAGAGTGTTCTCTTTTCGCCACGTCCTCACCAGTATCTGCTGCCACTTGAGTTTTTGATCTTAGCCATTCTGATTGGTGTAAGGTAGACTCTCAGGGTCATTTTGATTTGCATTTCCCAGAGTGCTTCTCAGCCATTTGAGATTGCTTTGCTGAGAATTCTCTGTTTAGCTCTGCATCCCATTTTAAAAATTGTGTTATTTGGTTCTTTTTGTTTTTTGTTTTTATTTTTGGAGTCGAACCTCTTGAGTTCTTTATATATTTTAAATATTAGTCCTCTGTTGGATGTAGGTTACAGTTTTATCCCATTGACAATATTCTTTGCCTTACAGAAGCTTTTGTGTTTCATGAGGTCCCATTTGTCAATTGTTGATCTTAGAGCCTGAGTCATTGAGGTTCTGTTCAGGAAAATTTCCCCTCTGCCAATGTGTTCCAGGCTATTTCCTGCTTTCTCTTCTATTAGATTCATTGTATCTGTTTTTTTCTTTTTTCTTTTTTTATTGGATATTTTATTTATTTACATTTCAGATGTCATCCCTTTCCCCATTTCCTGTCCCTAGATCCCCCATCCCATCCCCCCTCCTCCTTTTTGCTTTTATACCATTTTAATTACATGCATGTATTAAGGTCAGTTCTAGGTTGGGTTGAGGGTCTAACAATACAATAGATGCAAATAGTCAAGGAACAAGCAAGACAATAAACACAAATAGTCAAAGAACAAGCAAGGCATTAAACCCAATTACGTGAACACTTCTGTGATCCCTGTTTCTAAGGGCTTATCAGGATGACCAAAATATCTGAGCTTACTTCCTTGCCCTAGCTCAAAGTTATTTTCATGTCTGAGGCCTACTTCCTTGTTCTAGCCTAAAATTTAGATTCCTGTATGAAATTACTTGTTTGTTCTAACCTAAGATTTAGATTTCTACCTGAAATTACTAGCCTAATGTCAGATTCCTGCCTGAAGTCTACTTCCTTGTCCTTGGGCAATGTCAAATTCCTGCCAAGCAGCACATTTCCTTGTCCTTGGCCTATGTCAAATTCTTGCTAAGCAACCCCAAAAGCTCTCTGCCTCTTCCCATTTTTTATTTCATTAACAAGACTGAGCCTGTCTTAGATCATTCTGATTTGAATACCTTCCTTACCCTTCATGGAATATGCATTATCAAAAGCAATGCACTTATGTCTTAGGTTGGTAAGACTCTGTGTTGAATTTTACCCATCCTTGACTTGCCAGCCTGTTAATTTAATAACTCTGTCTGGGGGTCCATTTTCAGGTTCAAGCCATGTACTTGGCTGCCAACATGTTGATGTTGTTGAAGAAAAGCTTTAACATAATGGGCAGGAATAAAAGTATTCCCAGGACAAAAAAGGCTAGTATGATCAAGCTATATATGCCATTTTTGAAGCTGAACAAAATAGAAATACTGACCTCAGATCATGGGTAATTTTATCTGCAGTATCTACGGCATCAACGCTCAGCAGAGCAACATTCTTAAAATTCATAAGCTCCCTATGTATCATTAAAACATCCAGAGAGGTGTTATAATTATGCCAAATATACTGCAAGTATCATTAAACCTCTTCCTAATTATAATGACTACCACTGTAAATTTTAAAACTAACATGAATCCAATGGTATTTGGCATGACACTCGCGATGGCTCCTTACCCTTAAATTCTGAACCTCCTTCCAATAATTTGAATAGGATAAAGAGCATCAATCTGTCCTTCCAAATGCCTAAATCCTCTTGTCTATTCAACACATTAGCAACACTGGCTCATGTTTGTTCCTGTATTTTGTTGCGCCTTCTACGAAGGACTGAAGCACCCACACTTTGGTCTTTCTTTTTCTTGAGCTTCATGAGGTCTGTGATTTATGTCTTGGGTATTGTGAGATTTTGGGGCTAATATCCACTTATCAATGAGTTCATACCATGTCTGTTCTTTTTTGACTGGGTTACCTCACCAAAATGATATTTTCTAGTTCCATCCATTTGCCTAAGAATTTCATGAATTGATTGTTTTTAATAGCTGAGTAGTACGTCATTGTGTAAATATATCACATTTTCTGTATCCATTCCTCTGTTGAAGGACATCAGGGTTGTTTCCAGCTTCTAGCTATTATAAATAAGTGTGCTATTAACATAGTGGAGCATGTGTCCTTGTTATATATTGGAGCGTCTTTTGGGTATATGCCCAGGAGTGGTATAGCTGGTCCTTAGATAATACTATGTCCAATTTTCCAAGGAACCGAAAAGACCGATTTCCACAGTGGTTGTATCAGCTTGCAATCCCACCAACAATGGAAGAGTGTTTCTCTTTCCCCACATTGAGTTGAATTTTGATGTGGATTGCATTGAATCTGTAGCTTGCTCTTGGTTTGGTCTTCTCATTGCGTCCTGGATTTTCTGGATGTTTTGGGTTAGGAGATTTTTGCATTTTGTATTTTCTTTGACAGTTGTGTCAATGTTTTCTATAGTATCTTCTGTACCTGAAATTCTCTCTTCTATCTCTTGTATTCTGTTGGTGATGCTTGCACCCATGACTCTTGATCTCTTTCCTAGGTTTTCTGTCTCCTGGGTAGTCTCCCAATGTGATTTCTTTATTGTTTCTACTTCCACTTTTATGTCCTGAGTGGTTTTATTCAATTCCTTTACCTGTTTGCTTGTGTGTTCCTGTGATTCTTTAAGGGATTTTTGTGTTTCCTCTTTAAAGGCTTCTACCTGTTTACATGTGTGCTCCTGTATTTCTTTGAGGGAGTTATTTATGTCCTCTTAAAGTCTTCTGTTTTGACCATGGGACATGATTTTAAATCTTAGTCTTGCTTTTCTGGTGTCATGGGGTATTCAGGACTTAATATGGTGGGAGAACTAGGTTCTGATGATGCCAATTGACCTTGGTTTCTGTTGCTTATATTCTTGCACTTGCCTTTCACCATCTGGTTGTTTCTAGTGCTACCTTCACTCACTGTCTCTGGTTGGAGCCTGTCTGTCCTGTTGTCTTGGTTGTGTCAGAACTCCTCAGAGTCCAGCTGTCTCTTTAATCCTATGATCCTGAGACCCTGGTGGTGATAGCTCCTGGGAGTCAGGCTGCTTCTGAGCTCCTGAAATCCTCGTGTGCCCAAGCTCCTGAGATCCTGCAATCCTATTATCCTATGTCCCTATGTGTTAGAGCTCCTGGGAGTCCAGCCTCCTCTGAATTTTGGGGGATTGGGTGCAGAGCTGAAGCCTTGGGGCTGCTCCAGGTGCAGGCACAGACTGGAAGGAGCCATTGTATCTGGTTTTATGTTGAGTTCCTTGATCCTCTTGAACTAGAGCTTTGTACAAGGTGATAAATATGGATCAATTTGCATTCTTCTACATGCAGACAGACAGACCAGCACCATTTGTTGAAGCTGCTGTCTTTTTTCCCACTGTATGGTTTTGGCTTTTTTTGTGAAAGACCAAGTGTCCATAGGTGTGTGGGTTTATTTCTAGGTCTTCAATTCTATTCCATTGGTCATCCCTGTCTGTTTCTATACCAATATCATGCGTTTTTGTTTTGTTTTGTTTTTGCTATGTAGTATAGCTTGAGGTCAGAGATGGTGATTCCCCCCAAAGTTCTTTTATTGTTGAGAATTGTGTTTGCTATTCTGTTTTTTTTTTTTTTTTTCCATATGAAGTTGAGAATTTTTTTCCATGTCTGGGAGGAATTGTGATGGAATTTTGATGGGGATTGCATTGAATCTGTAGATTGCTTTTGGTAAGATGACCATTTTTACTATTTTAATCCTACTAATCCATGAGTATGGGAGGTTTTTTTTCTCCATTTTCTGAGATCTTCTTAGATTTCTTTCTTTGGGACTTGCTATTCTTGTCATACAGATCTTTCAGTTGCTTGGTAAAAGTTACACCAAGTTATTTTTTATTATTTATGGCTATTGTGAAGAGTATTGTGTCCCTAATTTCTTTCTCAGTCTGTTTATGATTTGTATAAAGAAAAGCTACTGATTTCTTACAGTTAATTTCATATCTAGCCACTTTGCTGAAGTTGTTTATCAGCTGTAAGAGTTCTCTGGTAGCGTTTTGGGGGTTGCTTATGTATACTATTATATCATCTGCAAATAGTGATACCGTGACTTCTTCCATTCCAGTCTATATCCCCTTGATTTCCTTTTGTTGACTAATTGCTCTGGCTAGAACTGAGTACTATATTGAATAGGTAGGGAGAGAGTGGGCAGCCTTGTCCCTGATTTTAGTGAGGTTGCTTCAAGTTTCTCTCCATTTAATTTGATGTTGGCTGCTGGTTGGCTGTATATTATTGCTTTTATTGTTTAGGTATGTGCCATGAATTCCTGATCTCTCCAAGATTTTTATTGTTTAGGTATGTGTCATGAATTCCTGATCTCTCCAAGACTTTTAACATGAGGGGTGTAATATTCTGTTGAAGGGGTTTCAGCATCTAATGGGATGACCATGTGATTTTTTTCTTTGAATTTGTTTATATAATGGATTAGGTTGATGGATTTTTATATACTGAACCATGCCTGCATCCCTGGGATGAAGCCTATTTGATTGTGGTGAATGATGGTCCAGTGTGTGTTTTGAGCTTTAGTAAAGTTTTTTTTTTTTTTTTTTTTTTTTAAAATGTGGGTGCCCTTGCATTTGTGACATAGGTATTCAGAATTAAGACTTCATCTTGTTAGATTTTTTCCTTTGATGAGTATTAAGTGTCCTTCCCCATCTCTTTTGATAACTTTTGGTTGAAAACCTATTTTATTGGTATGATGGTTTGTATATGCTTGGCCCAGGCAGTGGCCTTGTTGGAGTAGGTGTGGCCTTAGGGATGCGGGCTTTCATACCCTTATCCTAGCTGCCTGGGAAACAATATTCTGCTAGCAGCCTTCAGATGAAGATATAGAACTCTCAGCTGCTCCTGTACCATGCCTGCCTGTATGCTGCCATGTTCTGCCTTGATGATGATGAACTGAACGTCTAAACCTCTAAGCCAGCTCCAATTAAATGTTGTCTATATAAGACCTTCCTTGGCCATGCTGTCTGTTCACAGCTATAAAGCCCTAACTAAGACAGTTGGATATTAGAATGGCTATTCCAGCTTGTTTCTTGGGATGATTTGCTTGCAAATTTTTTTCCAGCCCTTTACTCTGGGGTAATTTCTATCTTTGTTGCTTATGTGTGTTTCTTCTATGCAGCAAAACGATGAATCCTGTTTACATATCCAGTCTGTTAGCCTGTGTCTTTTTCCTGGGGAATTGACTCCACTGATGAGAGACATTAAAGACCAATGATTGATGATTCCTGTTAGAGATGCTTGTATGTGTGTGTTTCTCTTCTTTTGGGTTTGTTGTAAGATGCTTAATTTCTTGGGTGTAGCTGCCATCCTCGTGATGGAATTTTGCTTCTAGTATTCTCTGTGTGACTAAATTAGTAGAAAGATACTGTTTCAATTTGGTTTTGTCATGGAATACCTTGGTTTCTTCATCTATGGTAATTGAGAGTTTTGCTGGGTCTGGTAGCCTGGGCTGGCATCTGTCATCTCTTAGGGTCTGTATGACATCTGTCCAAGATCTTCGGCTTTTAGCATCTCTGTTGAGAATTCTGGTGTATTTCTGATAGGTCTGCCTTTATATGTTACTTGGCTTTACAGCTTTTAATATTCTTTCTTTGTTTTTCACATTTAGTGTTTTTGTTATTATATGGCGGGAGGATCTTCTTTTCTGGTCCAATCTGTTTGTGGTTCTGTAGGCTTCTTGTATGTTTATGGTCATTGTTTTTTCTTTAGGTTAGGGAAGTTTTCTTCTGATTTTGATGAAGATGTTTTCTGGCCATTTAAACTAGGACCTTTTCTTTTTCTCTTTCTTTCTTTCTTTCTTCCTTCCTTTCTTTCTTTCTCTCATTCTTTCTTCCTTTTTTCTTTTCTTTCTTTTATCCTCTTAGATTCCTATTCTTAGGTTTGATCTTTTCATTGTGTCCCAATTTTCTTGGATATTTTAGGTTAGGAACTTCTTGCCCTTTGTATTTTCTTAGACTGGTGTGTCAATATCTTCTACAGTTCCTTCTGTGCCTGAGGTTCTCTATTCTATCTCTTATATTCTGTTGGTGATGCTTGTGTCTGTAGCTCCCGATCTCATTCCTAGGTTTTCCATTTCCAGGATTGCCTCCATTTATGATTTCTTTATAGTTTCTATTTCTATTTTTAGGTCTTGGATTGCTTTTGTTCAATTCCTCCACCTGTTTGATTGTATTTTCCTATATTTCTTTAAGGGACTTATTTGTTTCCTCTTTAAGGGCTTCGATCTGATTACCTGTTTTCTTGCATTTCTTTAAGGGAGTTATTTATATCTTCCTTAGAGGCCTCTACCATCTTCATTAGATAGGATTTTAGGTCAAAATCTTGTCCCTCGGGTGTGTTAGTGTATCCAGGGCTTGCTGTGCTAAGATGGTGCCGAATTACACTGGCTTCTATTGCTTATGTTCTTATGCTTGCCTTTTGCCATCTGGTTATCTCTGGTGTTAACTGGACTGGGTGTCTTGGACCAGAGCAGGCCTCCTTGGAGGAGGATAGAGCTCTGTGACATGCATTAGAGCAGGGCTCCTGTGTCCCTGTGTCCCTGTTCCTCAGTGTGAGGAACACATGGTATCCTTAGGAAGCTGGTCACATGGTATCCTTAGGAAGCTGGTCACATTGTATCCTTTGGAAGCTGGTCTCATTGTATCCCTAGGAAGTTGTTCACATGGTATCCTTAGGAAGCAGGGAGCAAGGCTGTTGGTACTTTGCTTACTTCCTTCTTTGTATTCAGGATCCCAGTCTAGGCAATGGTACTACTTCTCCAATAGACCTTCTGGAAACACCCTCATGGACTTGCTCGGTGGCTTATTCCTAGGTGATTCCAGATCCTTTCATGCTGACAACCAATATTAATAATTAGAGAGATGGGAGAACAAATGAGATATAGGGGGCCTGGGAGACCTGGAAACTATTCAGCAACTGAGAATGGCTGGTGCTGCCACCATAGTATGATTTTGTGATTTGTCGCAAGGGGCTTCTGTGTCTCATCTTTTTATTCCTTTTGTCAGAGTCTCTCTATCTAATCCTAGCTAGCTAGAAGTTACATAGACCCATGTGCCTTTGCCTCCTGAACACTGGGATTAAAGGTGTGTGCCACACACTACCTATTTTCATGCATTTAAGAGGTTTTTTTTTTCATTTTTAAAAGTGAATTATATGTTTACTTTTTGCCATTTTTTTCTTTAAGTTGTTAGTTCCTTTCTTCTCAGTTTATCAGCTTTTTATACATCAGGAAATTAGTCTTTTGTGATAACAATTACATAAGTTTTCCCAGTTTTTTAAAATTTTTATTCTTTTTTAATGAATAGACAATATTTATGAACAATTTCAAATTCACAGAAAGAGTGTTCAGGAAGGGTAGAGTCCCTATATACTCCATGCTCCACACACACACAGGTGTTCACTCATCATTAGTGTGATACACTATCATTACACTTTGCTTGTTTGTCTGTTTATGTGTTTGTTTGTGTTTATGCAAGCACATGTGCCATGCAAAAGTCAGAGGAGAAGTTGTAGGAATCTGATGTTGGAGATTTGTTTTAATGCTTTGATTCAACTGGGGATCTGTGCATCCAGATGCTGAAGGCCCTTGTCCCCAATTGGTTTTCATCTATCAATAAAGATACCAGTGGCCAATGGCTAGATACAGGGTGGGAAACTTAGAGTTATATGGGTAGGACACAGAGAGGAATGGGGAGAATCATCAGGATGTGCTGGAAGAAGATTGCAGAGATAGCCCAGTTGCTCAAGGAAACTTTCTGTTCTTGCAAAGGACCTGGAGTCAGCTCCTAGCCATACCAGCTAGTTCACAACTTCTTATAATTCCAGTTCTAGGGGATCCAATGTCCTTTTCTGGTTTCTTTGGGCAGCATGCACACACATGGCACATTTACATACATAATGGCAGTCACAGAGTCACATATGTACATTCTAAAAACACAAAGAATGTCCTTCTGGTCTGCACCTCCACCTGAATCTGTGGCAGATTGGCAAGCCTTCCTCCTACCCCCAGGACCCTACAACTTGCCTGTCTCCCAGGAGGTCTGCATAACTAGGGACACAGGGACACAGGAGCCCTGCTCTAATGCATGTCACAGAGCTCTATCCTCCTCCTTCAAAAAAAAGTTTTATTTATTTATTTATGTATTTATTTATTTATTTATTATTTTAGGTGATGAAGCTGACTTCCCTATGCTTTTGTTTTACTTTGGATATTGTCCCTTATAGAAAGAATCTCTTATGTACAATATGAAAGCACTGCCTGTCAATAAAAGGCTGATGGCCTATTTGCTGAGGCAGGAAATAGGATGAGGGAGTTTCAGTAAGGAAAGAGGAACTCTGGGATAGAGTCAGATGCAGGAAAGATTTTTGCCCTGACTTCTGAGGAGACAGATGCATGAAACTGAGATGCATGAAACCATGTGGCAGTCATTGGAATAGACAAAATGAGTTAATTACCCTTAATTAACTAGCCCAAGCTTTTGGCATAGACATTAATTCATAAATAATAAATCTCAGAGTCATTATTTTGGGAATTGGAGTGCTGGGGAAAAGCCCATGATACAGTCCCTTTTCAAATTTCTGCTTTACAAATGTTTTGTCCTTGTCTGTGGCTTGTCTTTTTGCTCTCTTGACAATGACTCTCATAAAGCAGAATTTTAAGACTGTAATGAAACCTACCATGTCAGGGTTTCCTTCTTGGGCTGAAAATTATTACAGCCTACTGTCACCTAGAGTTTCTCCTATTTATGCTTTACATCTTGTTGCTGTGATAAGATACTCTAAGAAAGAGAAAAAGGAAAGTAGGGGAGAACTAGGGGTTTTTGGCCCCAGTCTGAGGTGCCAGCCCATCATGGTGGAGAAGCTGCAGCAGCAGGAGCTTGAGTCATGGCACATTAGATGCACATTCAGGGCTCAGCCAGCGCTCTCCTCTTCATTCAGGCTCGGACCCAGTCCAAGGCATGACGCCACCCACTTCTACGTGGGTCTCCCCACCCCAGTTAACTTAAGATAATCCCCCACCAGAGGCAGGTCCAGAGGCGTTGCCACTCGTGTGATTCCACATCCTGCCCTGTTGATAATCATCATTAACTGTGCATATCCATTTGTGGTTCTATTTTTGGTACAGTGTATGAAGTTACTGTGCATATTCTTTGCTATATGCAAATGCTCACTTTTCTAGAATCAATTATTGAAAAGACTATTGTTTCTTTATTAAATTGCTTTTCCCTTTTGCCGAAGATTAATCATTTTTACACATACAGTCTGAGTTGCTATTTTCCACTGAGCCTTTGCTTAGATTTATGTGTGTGTGTATTTATATGTATACACATATATGTATATATATATGATAGCTTTGTCTTGAGGTTGACTGGTATCAGTATTCTGATTTTTTTTTCTTCATCACAGTGTTAGCTATTTTTTCCTTTACACATAAATTGCAGAATTGGTTTGTCAAAAAAAAAACTGACTTGGACTTTGGTTGGGGTTGTATTGACTATATAGCTAAATGTGGGAAGGGCAAACTATCCAGAAATATGGAATATCTGTCTATTTGTGTAATTGTTTTCTGGTTACTTTAATTACAGGTTTATTGTATCTTCTTATAATTGAGAATTTTTAAAAAATTTATACATAAGTACTTGAGTTTTGGTGTTAACACTAGTTGTGCTGTCTTTTTAACATCAAATTCCAGTTATCTGCTGCTACGAAGAAAGCAACTGACGTTCCACTAGCCTGTGTCCTGCAGCTTGGCCACTGATGAGTCCCTAGAGTCTCACTGTTGATGCTGTGCTGTCTTCCACACAGACAGTCATGCCGTCTGCAAAGGCGGAGTGTGATTTCTTGGTTTCTGATGTGTGGTTTTACGCTCTTTTCCTGTGTTGTTCACATACCATGGCTTCCAGTGTGTGTTGGGGAGAAGTGGTGAGCTCTGTTCTGTTGCTGACCCTACAGGGAAATCTTAGCACTGGTAAGTAGGATTTTAGTTACAGCTATTTTATACTTTATAGAATTAAAGGAATTTCATTTGTTATCATTTCTTATTGTAGTTTTCTTTTGATATTCAACACTTTTGGCTATGTTTGCTCATAGTTTGGCTGTGTGTTTATGTGGCATTCCTGTTCAAGTCTTTTACCAGTTTTCTAGTGGGTTGCTGTCCTCAGGATAGTTTCTGTACGGGTGTCTGAATATATTATATGTATATTTTCTCACACTCTACTGCCTTGCCCTTTCACCTTATTAATATAATCTTTTGATGTGCAAAATGTCTTAATTTCAATTAGGTGTCATTAGCCATTCTCTTTGCCTTAACTAATGCTTTTGTGGACCTCCTGTGTTTTCTTCTGCCCCCATCTCTTTGTGTGTGTGTGTGTGTGTGTGTGTGTGTGTGTGTGTGTGTGTGTCTGTCTGTCTGTCTGTATTTTGTTCTTTTTTTGATACAGGGTTTCATGTAGTCCAGAGTGATCTTTAAGTCCAGAGCTTCCTGCTCTCACTCCCTGGGGGCTGGGCACAACCTTACCCTGTCTCTGCATGCTGGGGGCAGAACACAGCTCCCTGTGTCGTAGGCCTGGACTCAGCCATGTGATCGCCATCCCCAGCTCAGTTACAGTTTCTATGGCTGTGGTAAAATATCAAGGCCAAAGGCAACTTGGGGTGGAAAGGGTTTGTTTCAGCTTCCTCTCAGATTCCACTCCATCACAGAGGGGACTCAAGGCAGGAACCTGGACACAGAAATGGAAGCAGAGAGCATAGAAGAACACTTGTGACCAACTTGCTCTGATGTCTTCCCGGCCTCCTTTCTTCTGTCTCTCCCCCGTTCACCCCTCCCTCACCCTCCCCTCCTCATACCATATCATAATGCCAAGGTGTATTATTCCCTTATAAAATTACTCAGTTGATCCAACATCATATTTTAAGAAGACCAATGTTTCCTTATTGTCCTGTAGTGTCACACAGAGTCAGTCAATCAGGTGACAATATAGAGAACTATCTAGACTTTCTACACAGTTCCACTGGCCTGCTTTTGATGCCTTTACTACATCAGTGTATGTAACTTTCTAACAAATCTCTTTTTCCTTAGAACTGTGGTAAAATCCACAACATTTGTGACCTTAAACATTTTAAGTGACAGTTCCACAGCATTGATTGCATGAATGCTGTTTGCAAACCCACTCCTACTCCTCTCCAGAACAAAATCCTATTTCTGAAAACAACCCAAAAAAACTCATAATATGCCAGTTAACCTGCCCTGATGGTGGCCCTATCCACAGATGTTGACAACCCTGACTATGCTTTCTCTCCTTACAAATTCACATAGCACCCTAACTCATACGTGGGATCCCAAACTGTGGGCTTTCCTTAGTAACAGGTGGTGAGCAGCAAATGCATAGATAGTCTTGAAGTGGTGAGGAAATGTGCAGGGCAGGACAGGCAGCAAAGAGGGATGCCCTGCATCCTTAGATTTCTGACCTGAAGTCAAGTATGGGGGCAGGAAATACAGGTCCAGCTGACTCCTCTGGGCCTTTTCAGGTCAGGGCATGGATCATTTCTTTTTCCCTCAGGAATGACTACGGACCCTTTTCTGCACCCCTATTTCTATACCTGGTGTCTAGTTCCCAGCAAAGCACCAGAGGGAGGAGCTGTCTGCCCACAGTGTGCCAGCCAGACAAAGGCAGGCTTGGATCTCATTGGTAGGATCTGGAGGAAGGGCTGCCAGGGTGTTGTTGATCAACTGTTTCAAAAGGTTTTTGCCCCGATGAAAAACTGCCCTCGAAAATCGGGACTTTTGGAAGGTATCGGTTTCCAAATCCTATGTGCCCCAGCGCTCTAAACGCAGCTTAATTCTTTATGAAGGTTCTTCTGGATACTCCCAGAAGAGAATGATGCTCAGAATTAATTCCTCACAGATTGGGCAGATTTAATAAAGTGTTTTGGGTTTTTGTTTTTTCTTTTTCTATTGGATATTATATTTACATTTTAGATGTTATCCCCTTACCCCCCAGGAACCCCTATCCCATTCCCCTCCTCCTGCTTCTATGAGGATGTGGCCCCACCTACCCCCCCTCCCCACCCTCGAATTCCCCCACACTCAGCATCCAGCCTTCGTGAGACCAAGGATCTCCTCTCCCACCTATGACTGACAAGGCCATCCTCCCCTACATATACAGCTGGAGCCATGGGTCCCTCCATATGTGCTCTCAGGCTGATGGTCTAGACCCTGGAGAGCTCTGTTTGGTTGGTATTGTTGCTCTCCCCATGGGGCCACAAACCCTTTCAGCTCCTTCAGTCTTCTCTCTAACTCCTCCATTGGGAACCCCATGATCAGTTCAATGGTTCGCTGTGAGCATCTGCCTCTGAATATGTCAGCCTCTAGCATAAGAGTCTAAGGAGACAGTTATATCAGGCTCCTGTCAGCACGCACAGAAAGTGTATTGTTGCAAGTAACAGTAAAAGCAAGAAATGCGGAAAGTTGTCTTTGAGTCCAGGAGCAGGCTCTTACAATTTGTCGAAAAGCCACTAGGGGGCAGAGCACGACAGCGGTTTCGAACCGTGAAAACCCGCAGCAAAGCAGTTTATTCTGTAAAAAGAAAAGTTCAAGGAAAAAAAGAAAAACCCAAAGTGGCTTTGCCAAAATAAAAGCAAAAATATAATATTTTAAGCTAGCTTATATTTACACCGATAATGTTCATTGATCAGCAGGTGTGGTTCCACTTCTGTTGGTTCTCCAAGAGACAGGGTTCCATGTAGCCCAGGCTGGAAATGATGAACTTCTGATGCTCTGCCCCCCCCCCCCCCATGTACTGGGATTTCGGGTGTACGCCCTCACGCCTGGATGTGGGTTTGTGTTTAACTTGAAAGTCAGTGAATCAAAATGTAATTCAAGCCTATTATTTTCCACTTCTAGCTTGGCCACAGAAGTGTGTAGATACAGTGTATGCTGCTCACGATCCTCAGAAAATGTGTGGCCGAGACAGGAAAAGCAAGTAGCAAGCAGGCAGGAGGCGTTTGAACTTCATAGTACTCTGGTTGTGTTTGCTATCATATGATTTTGGAGGATCCTGAATCCTAAATCCTCGTGTGCCCAAGAAAATTGGCTTCTGGCTCAGCCTCGTGTAGCTTCAGAAACATTTGAAATTGTTGCTATCTGATCTTTTCCATTGGATCATTCCTGGCTCATAGAATGGAGAGAGAAGGTAATGTCATAAACACCTAGCTGCCAGGTGCAGTGGAAAAAGCGGCCGGCAGGTCCAAGCTGGTACAGCCTTTTAGCATCTTATCAGAGAATTATTTGATGTGTTCATCCTGTGCATTGAATTGAAGTAGCGTTTGGCTAACAGAATCCACACTTCCCAATCCCTATGGGATAAAGATGAAAGACGACAATCAAAAAAAAAAAAAAAAAATGACGTTACAGAACAGGTTTTTCCTAGTTCATTTCTCCAAAAATACAAACTCTGAGCTCCACCTGTGGCACACTAAGGACTTCAAACATCAGTGGAGGAAATGAGGCTCAGAAGCTCAGGATCTGAGGTGCTGCAGTGATGGCAGTGAGGAAAGGCCAGGCAGAGGGCGAGGGGTCTCCGCCCACGGAACGGGATTTGAGGAGCCAGCAGGGAGGTTTCAGTTGCCTTGAGTATCTCCAGGCATCTGGTAATAACACAACGAAAATGATTATGCACTTCCGTGATCCACTGTGTCCTGGGTTCCTAAACAAGACAGAACAAAACAAGAGCATTCCTGTGGATCCCAGCTTAGAAAAAACAGCACTAGCAAACATTAAAGGGCCCGTCCCGTTGTGAGTGTAAGTCCATATTCACGGCCATGAGTCATTTTCGGAGAGAAAAACACTCAGGCGAGAAGTCATACATGTTAAAACAAAAAGCAACAATAGATGTAACCAGGGAGGGTACATAGGACTTACATTTAAAGAAAACCAAAATAGAACTTCTAGAAATGAAATAAAAAGAGGCCATTTGAGCTGCTTCAGGGCTGGGGGTGGCGAAGCTCTTGTTTGGATACAGCTGAACAAAGAGTTTCTAGGTTGGAAGATAAAACCAAGGGGGCATATATTTATACATGGAAACTAGAAAGATCATTACACTCCTGATAGGGGTCCAAGGGAGTAGAAAGAGGTAGTGTCACACCTCAGAAATATAACAAATACGGTATTATCTAGGACATAGAACATATGATTGCTTAGCTCTAAGCAGCAGGGACTCTTGAAAGAAAAACAATGTCATACCCAGATACAAAAATATAAGCCTGCATCTCCTAGAGTGGATATCTGGATTAGAGAGTGGTGTGGGGATTCGTGCACAGAGAGAATGGCTGTGTTCGCAGTCTGACAGAAGTACTCAGAAGTCAAAGCACAAACCAGCAAAGTAAACCCAGGGTAGGCTTCAAAGCCTGACAAGGGGCCAGTGAGATGGCTCCACATCTCATTCCTCTACACTGTGGCATCAAGCCTTCACAGGCCCCTTCAGCTCCCTCAGTCCTTCCCCTAACTCCTCCATTCTGGTCCCTGTACTCAGTGCAATGGTTGGCTGCGAGCATGCACATCTGTATTTGTCAGGATCTGGCAGAGCCTCTCAGGAGACAGCTCTATCAGGCTCCTGTCAGCAAGCACTTCTTGGTATCCACAATAGTGTCTGGGTTTGGTGTCTGCATGTGGAATAGATCCCCAGGTGGGGCAGTCTCTGGATGGCCTTTCCTTCAGTCTACTCCAGTCTTTATCCCTGTATTTCCTTTAGACAGGAGCAATTCTGGGTTAAAATTCTGGAGATGAGTGGATGTCCCCATCTCTCAACTGGGGGGCCATGCTTAACCTCTGGATATGGTCTCTACAGGTTCTCTCTCCCCTTCGTGAGGAGTATTTCAGCTAATGTCATCCCTGTGTGGTCCTGGAGACTCTTACTTTCCTGGCATCTGGGACTTTCTGGTTGCTATCCGCAGTTCCCCATCCCCCATTGCCACACAGCTCTGTTCAGTTTCCTGACCCTCTGTACATCTCCTCCATCTCTTCCCATACCTGATTCTTCCCCTGTTTTCCCCTCCCCCTCTTCTCTTCCTCCCAAGTCCCTCCCACCCTCTACTTCGCTTGATTATTTTGTTCCCCTTTCTAAGTAGGACCGAAGCATCCACTCTTTGGTCTTCCCCTTGTTGGCCGCCTACATGTGTTCTGTGAGTTGTATCTTGGGTATTCCATGCTCTTTGCCTATTATCCACTTACTAGTGAGTACATACCATGTGTGGTCTTTTGTGACTGAATTACCTCACTCAGGATGATATTTTCCAGATCCATCCATTTGCCTGCGGATTTTATGAAGCCATTGTCTTTAGTAGCTGAGTAGAACTCCATCGTGTAATGTAGCACATTTTCTGTATCCATTCCTCTGCGGAGGGACATCTGAATTGTTTCCAGCTTCTGGCTATTATAAATACGGCTGCAGTGAACATAGTGGAGCATGTGTTCCTGTTATATGTTCGAGCATCTTCTGGGTATATGCCCAGGAGTGGTATAGCTGGATCCTCTGGTAATGCTATGTCCAGTTTTCTGAGGAACCACCAGACTGATTTCCAGAGTGGTTGTACCAGCTTGCAATCCCACCAACAATGGAGCAGTGTTCCTCTTTCTCCACATCCTGCCAGAATCTGCTGTCAACTGAGTTTTTGATCTTAGCCATTCTGACTGGTGTCAGGTGGAATCTCAGGGTTGTTTTGATTTGCATTTCTCTGATGATTAAGGATGTTGACATTTTTTTAAGTGCTTTCTCAGCCATTCCAGATTCCTCTGCTGAGAATTCTGTTTAGCTCTGTACCCCTTTTTAAATTGGGTCTTTTGGAGTCTAATTTCTTGAGTTCTTTCTATATATTAGATATTAGCCCCCATAGGATTGGTAAAGATCATTTTCCAATCTGTTGGTTGATGTTTTGTCCTATTGACAGTGTCCTTTGCCTTACAGAAGCTTTGCAATTTTATGAGGTCCCATTTGTCGATTCTTGATCTTAGAGCATAAGCCATTGGTGTTCTGTTCAGGAACTTTCCCCCTGTGTCCATGTATTTGAGGCTTTTCCCCACTTTCTCTTTTGTAAGGTTCAGTGTATCTGGTTGTATGTAGGAGTCCTTGACCCAATTGGACTTGAACTTTGTATAGGGACATAAGAATGGATCAATTTGCATTCTTGTACATGTTGGCTGACAGTTGAACGAGCACCATTTGTTGAAAATGCTCTCTCTTTTCCACTGGATGGTTTTAGCTTCCTTGTCAAAGATCAAGTGACCATAGGTGTGCGGGTTCATTTCTGGGTCTTCTTCTATTCCATTGATCTTTCTGCCTGTCTCTGTATGAGTACCATGCAGTTTTTTATCACTATTTTTCTGTAGTACATCTTGAGGTCAGGGATGGTGATTCCCCCAGAAGTTCTTTATTGTTGAGAATAGTTTTTGCTATCCTGGGTATTTTGTTATTCCAAATTAATTTGAGAATTGCTCTTGAAGAATTGAGTTGGAATTTTGATGGGGATTGCATTGAATCTGTAGATTGCTTTTGGCAAGATGGCCATTTTTACTACATTAATCCTGCTAATCCATGAACATGGGAGATCTTTCCATCTTCTGAGGTCTTCTTTGAGCTCTTTCTTCAAAGATGTGAAGTTCTTGTTGTACAGATCTTTCACTTGTTTGGTCAGAGTCACACCAAGGTATTTTATATTATTTCTGACTATTGTAAAGGGTATCATTTCCCTAGTTTCTTTTTTATCCAGTTTATCCTTTGAGTATTGGATTTGTTTGAGTTGATTTTATATCCAGCTACTTTGCTGAACTTTGCTGAAGTTGTTTATCAACTGTAGGAGTTCTCTGGTGGGATCAAGTATACTATCATATCATATGCAAATAGTGATATTTTGACTTCTTCATTTCCAATTTGTATCCCCTTGACTTCCTTTTGTTGTCTAATTGCTCTAGCTAGAACTTCCAGTACTATATTGAATAGATAGGGGGAGAGTGGGGAGCCTGGTCTAGTCCCTGATTTTAGTGAAATTGTTTCAAGTTGCTCTCCATTTACTTTGATGTTGGCTACTGCTTTGCTGTATATTGCTTTTACTATGTTTAGGTATGGGCCTTGAATTCTTTCAACTGTTTGGTTGTGTTTTCCTGTAATTCTTTAAGGGATTTTTGTGTTTCCTCTTTAAGGGCTTCTACCTGTTTACCTGTGTTCTTCTGTATTTCTTTAAGGGAGTTATGTCCTTCTTAAAGTCTGGTCTTGGGCTTTTTATGGTGGGGAGACTTTTAATGACTGCTTCTATTTTTTAGGGGTTATGGGGCTGTTTAGATGGTTTATCTGCTCCTGATTTAATTTTGGTACCTGGTAACTGTCTAGAAAATTGTCCGTTTCATCCAGATCTCGCAGTTCTGTTGAGTATAGGCTTTTCTAGTAGGATCTGATGATTACTTGTATTTCCTTGGTTTCTGTTGTTATCTCTCCCTTTTCATTTATGGTGTTGTTAATTTGGATACTGTCTCTGTGTCCTATGGTTAGTCCAGCTAAGAGTTTATCTATCTTGTTGATTTTCCCAAAAAACCAACTCCTTGGTTTTGTTGATTCTTTGTATAGTTCTTTTTGTTTCTACTTGGTTGATTTTAGCCCTAAGTTTGATTATTTTCTGCCATCTACTCTTCTTGGGTATATTTGCTTCTTTTTGTTCTAGAGCTTTCAGGTATGCTGTTAAGGTGCTAGTGTATGCTCTCTCCAGTTTCTTTTTGTAGACACTCAGAGCTATGAGTTTTTTTTCTCTTAGCACTACTTTCATTGTGTCCCATAAGTTTGGGTATGTTGTGCCTTCATTTTCATGAAATTCTAAAAAGTCTTTAATTTCTTTCTTTATTTCTTCCTTGACCAAGTCATCATTGAGTAGAATGTTATTCAGCTTCCATGTGTATGTGGGCTTTCTGTTGTTTTTGTTGTTATTGAAGACCAGCCTTAGTCTGTGGTGATCTGATAGGATGCATGGGATTATTTTAATCTTCTTGTGTCTGTTGAAGCCTGTGTTGTAACTGATTATATGGTCAGTTTTGGAGAAGGTACCATGAGGTGCTGAGAAGAAAGTATATTCTTTTGTTTTAGGATGAAATGTTCTATAGATATCTGTTAAATCCATTTGGCTCATAACTTCCATTAGTCACACTGTGTCTCTGTTTAGTTTCTGTTTCCATGATCTGTCCATTGATGAGAGTGGGGTATTGAAGTCTCCCAGTATTATTGTGTGAGGTACAATGTGTGTTTTGAGCTTTAGTAAATTTTTTTTATGAATGTGGGTGCCCTTGCATTTGGAGCATAGATGTTCAGAATTGAGAGTTCATTTTTCCTTTGATGAGTATGAAGTGTCCTTCTTTATCTTTTTTGATAACTTCTGGCTGAAAGTCGATTTTATTCAATATTTGAATGGCTAATCCAGCTTCTTTCTTGGGACCTTTTGCTTGGAATTTTTTTCCAGCCTTTTACTCTGAGGTAGTGTCTGTCTTTGTCACTGAGGTATGTTTCTTGTATGCAGCAAAATTCTGGGTCATGTTTATGTATCCAGTCTGTTAGTCTATGCCTTTTTATTGGGGAATTGAGTCCATTGATGTTAAGAGATATTAAGCAAAAATGATTGTTGCTTTCTGTTATTTTTGTTGTTAGAGGTGGAATTGTGTTTGTGTGGCTATCTTCTTTTGGGTTTATTGGAAGAAGATGACTTTCTTGCTTTTTCTAGGTTGTAGTTTCCCTCCTAGTGTTGGAGTATTCCATCTATTATCCTTTGTAGGGTTAGATTTGTGAAAAGATATTGTGTAAATTTGGTTTTGTCCTGGAATATCTTGGTTTCTCCATCTGTGGTAATTGAGAGTTTTGCTGGGTATAGTAGCCTGGGCTGGCATTTGTGTTCTCTTAGAGTCTGTATGACATCTGTCCAGTATCTTCTAGCTTTCATAGTCTCTGGTGAGAAGTCTGGTGTAATTCTGATAGGTCTGCCTTTATATGTTACTTGACCTTTTTTCCTTACGGCTTTTAATATTCTTTCTTTGTTTTGTGCATTTGGTGTTTTGACTATTATATGATGACTATTATATGATGATAAATTTCTTTTCTGATCTAGTCTATTTGGAGTTATGTAGCCTTCTTATGTATTTATGGGCATCTCTTTCTTTAGGTTAGGGAAATTTTCTTTTATAATTTTGTTGAAGATATTTATCGGCCCTTTAAGTTGGGGATCTTCACTTACTTCTATACCTATTATCCTTAGGTTTGGTCTTCACATTGTGTCCTGGATTTCCTGGATGTTTTGGGTTAGGAGCTTTTTTACATTTTGTATTTTCTTTGACAGTTGTGTCAATGTTTTCTATGATATCTTCTGTACCTGAGATTCTCTCTTCTATCTCTTATATTCTGTTGGCGATGCTTGCATGTATGACTCCTGATCTCTTTCCTAGATTTTCTATCTCCAGGGTTGTCTCCCTTTGTGATTTCTTTATTGTATCTATTTCTAATTTTAGATCTTGAATGGTTTTGTTGAATTCCTTCAACTGTTTGGTTGTGTTTTCCTGTAATTCTTTAAGGGATTTTTGTGTTTCCTCTTTAAGGGCTTCTACCTGTTTACCTGTGTTCTCCTGTATTTCTTTAAGGGAGTTATGTCCTTCTTAAAGTCTTCTATCATCATCATGAGATGTGATTTTAAATCAGAGTCTTGCTTTTCTGGTGTGTTGGGGGTATCTAAAGCTTGCTATGGTGGGAGAACTGGGTTCACAATTTTTTTAATTTAAAGAACTAGATAAACTGTCATTTAAAAGTAAAATACATTCAAAACAAGCCTGGTTTACATAGAGAGTTCCAGGATAGCCAAGTTTACAGAGAGAAACCTTGCCTCACGGGAGAAATAGTCTTCATGATTTGGAAGTCTTGGGAGTAGCCTCTACCTATGATTGACAGGAGTTGGTATCTATATATTTCAGCTTCCACTTCCCAAGGGACAGGCATAGTGTGCTCATCAGCTTCCGCCACACTGGCTGACGTCATTCTCTGAGATTATTTCCCTATAGTCTTAGTGTCTCCTGAGTTCATTTCTGGAATCACTTTGGAATCTCTCACTCAGCTGGGGAAAGGATCCCAAAAATAAGTATTTTCCTCCAACAGTGAGATATGGTAACCCCACCCACCCAAACACTTTGAAGAAAACAAAACCAGGCAGAGTTTTAAAGGTATGAATGGGATACAGGTCCCCTCTGCCACTTGCAGTTCTTTTCACCTCCAACTCCTATCTCACAGGGGAACGTGTGGCAGGAGGGTGCTGCTGGACCACTCTCTAGTCAACCCCCCAGTCTCCACCCTGATCCTGACTAGCCAGTTCCTGTTTCTCACTCTCCAGAAGCCCCTCCCCCCAACTATGTAGAAAGTGCAAACCACAGGAGAGTTCATTCATTCCCCCAGAGGACTACTCACCTTCCCAACCATGTCCCACACTTTGGGATTCCCCATCCCCTCTGGATTAGAGTTTCCAGAGAAGAACCCAGGATGTGCTGAGACTATAGGGATATAAGGCTGGGGGTAGAAGTCAGCCAGTGTGCCAGAAACCGATGAGCACACTGTGCCTGTCCCCAAGGCACTGGAAGCTGAGGTATGTGGTAGCAATGCCTGTCAATCATGGGTGTCGGCTGCTCCCAGAACTTCCATTTCCTGGCACTTTGACCACATGTACAGGTGGCAAAGGAGCCCCAGAGTAACAAAGATTCGCAGAACAAGAAACAGGGCACCAGCTGTTGGCAGTGAAGCCAGCCAACAATAAATGGGAAGAGTGGGTATGTGGGCAGGTTCTGGCAGTGTCTGCTGTACCCCTTCAGTTCCCTTCTCAGGGGATGTCCCCTCACAGATAAACACCCCCTTCAAACTGACGGCTGTCTTACTCATAGGGAAAGGGCCATTTTCTGTTGTGTGTGAGCATTTTCTAACTGAATCCCTGGCCCCAGCTCTGTGACAAATATTATGAGGGGCTGTGGTAGATATTCTCACTGTTATTAAAGTGATAACTATAAACATCAAGGCATGCCATCTGGCAGTGCTGATGGCCTGGCAGGCAGTCCAGCAAGTAGCCACACATCCTGCAAACTATGAAGTTGCAGCTGTTGCTAGACACAGCAGGTGAAAAAGCTGTAGAAGCAGGAGATACAGGTCCTTAAACTTGTTGCTGATGAAATACAAAGAAGGGGAGCACGCCTTTCTTTTACTGATATTTGCCAGGATTTGAACACTATAAAAAGAGTGAGAAAGGAACAGAATTAGAAACACACCTTTGCCACTCCTAAAATAAGTTGGAATAAAAAGCTTTCAAGAATGACAGGGAAAATGTGGGGTAGATGGCCGCGCACGCTGTAATTTAGCCTGGGTTGTAGCCACAGTGGGTGACCTGTCCCGTCCCACTGATAATCACCCAGTTTGCTTTCTTCTTTTGTTCATTTTTAGGATCTACAATTTTACTTCCAGGGTGCAGTCCTTTGTTAGATCCCTAACAAAGCTTGGACATTCATTATTTGAAAAAAAAAAAAAATCCAGCCCTAACCCTTGCTTTTCCTCACTTCAGCTTCTTCTCACTCTGAGGCAAGCCTCTGTGAAAGCATGCATCTATCTGTGGTTGTTAAGGAGGCCACCATAGCCGCTATGACAGGCAAGCCCTTCTGTCTTAGGAAAGAGAATTATGTCGGGGACCACTCCATCCCTAAACAGACTCACAGTTTAGTATCAATTTCAGCTTTATCTACTTGTTCTATATAACTGATCCCTTTATCACTTGACAATTGTTTCATCACATCAGCTAGCCAGCTGGGCAGCTGTTCCAACCTTGTGTCATGACTTAGCACCACCATCCATCCATGTAGCCACCCTGACCCAACACACTCTTCTCCCTTCTCTGCTCCCCATACCTTTCTCCCTCCCCTTCTCCCTCCTCCTCCTCCTCGTGCGCCCCCCCCCCACTGTAATTGAGTTTCTTGGAGATAAAATACTGGACTAAGGATTGAAGTAAAATCACTTTATTTACAAGGGGTTGAGCATTTAGTAGCATCTTTAGAACTTTAGAACGCGGGATGATGGTTTGTCTCCATGCTTGCCTAGAGACTTACCCAGAGACGACAGAAGGTGAGTTGCTTCTTTTTATTTGAGTGGAAATTATTTTCTCTAGAGAAATTTGCCAGTTTTTCCACATTTGGTTTTGAGCACGTTCAGGGGGAAGAATAAAACATGAACTCTCAAGAATGCTAGTGCAAAAACAAGAGCCTCCCAGGACCCCACAGGGATGACATTACCCCACAAAGGGGAGGCAGAGCCTGTAAAGAACCTATCCAGAGCTTAGGCATGCCCACCCCCCCACCAGTTGAGGGATGGGGCCACCCACTCATCTCCAAAATTTTAACCCAGAATTGCTCCTGTCTAAAGGAAATACAGGGATAAAGACTGGAACAGAGACTGAAAGGCCATCCAGAGACTGCCCCACCTGGGGATCCATCCCACATGCAGACCCCAAACCCAGACACTATTGTGAATGCCAAGAAGTGCTTGCTTACAGGAGCCTGATATAGTTGTCTTCTGAGAGGCTCTGCCAGATTCTGACCAATACAGATGTAGATGCTTGCAGCCAACCATCAGACTGAGCACAGGGATCCGAATGGAGGAATTAGGAGAAGGACTGAGGGAGCTGAAGGGGCCTTATCTGGCATCAGTGGGAGGGGAGGCCCTTGGTCCTGTGAAGGCTTGATGCCCCAGTGTAGAGGAATGCTAGGGCAGTAAGGTAGGAGTGGGTGGGTGGGTGGGGGAGCATCCTCATAGAATCGGGGTAAGTGGGTATGGGATAAGGGGCTTGCAGAAGGGAAACTGGGAATGGGGATCATTTGAAATGTAAATAAATAAAATATGTAATTAAAAAAGGAAAAATAATAATTAGAAACTATGGGATGGGGGAGGGGGAAGAACGCTAGTGCAATTGAACATAGGGCCATCATGTGGGGCTTTCCAAGAACTACCTTTTCTTGCTCTTTGTTCTGGAGATTTTCATGAGTGTCATGATGAGCTTAGTCACTTTCTGGAGGATTCTGAAGATTACATACACTGGCAATGGGTGATCCCAGGTGTTCTCTGACACATCTAAGTCAAACTCACTTGATTCTAACCTGTCTCTCTGTGTCTTCCTGTGGTTGTCCCTCTGTCTGTGTCCTGATAGCAACTTCTCATGAGGATACAGTCCTGATGGATTAGAACGTACCCTAAATTCCTCATTTTAACTTAATCTCCTATTTACAAGCCCTCTCCCCAGGTGAAGTTACATTGTGATGGCCTTGGGGACAGGAGGACAGCTTATCTGGGAGGCTCTTCCCCCTTTCCTGGGAGCATCAGGCTCTGCTTGAATGTGAGGGTGACCTTGAGTTTTTCCAGACATGACTGCCAACTAACTGGTTTCTTCATGAGTCTCTTCTAACCAAGTATGGCAAATTCCTAGGTCACGTGGTTATATAGGAGAGAAAGGGAGATCTGGAAAGGACAACATCCTAGAAGAAGCCACTAAGTTATGAGATTATATTTTAAATTAGAAAATTCCAATGAAGAGATAATGGTAGGGCTGTAACTCAGTTGGAAGAATGCTTACATGGCTTATACAAGACCCTGCGTTTAATCCAGAGTACCACATAAACTGGACATGGATACCTGTGACCATAGCACTCAGGAAGGAAGTGGAGACAGGAGGACCAGAAAGTCAAGATCACTCTGAGCTACACAGAGAATTTTAGGCAGCCTGACTACTTGACACCTGGGTTTTGTTTGTGTTTACGTTTTTTTTTTTTTTTGATGTGAGAAGGAAGAAAGGACAAGAAGACCATCCCTGTAGCAGAAGCCCCTTCCACCCAGTCCTGGGAGAGACAGCTGCCTGAGCACAGAACACCCTGGAGTGCATACCTCACCACAGAACCTCAATACACTCTCTACTCCCCTCCTCTCCCCTCATACTCTCTTCTGTTTCCTTCTCTTCTTTTCTGCCCTCCCACCCGCTCTCTAGGGTGTTTCTTCACTTACCTGCTTCCAGGGCTTGGCAGCTGCCCCTGAAACCCAGGGGCCCTTGAGTGCTTCCAGTATTGGTTCAAATAAGCAGTGTACGAAGCCCACATCTGGAAACGATCTCTAGTCTGTGTCCAGTCTTGAGAGGCGTGTATTCAGGAACAGCTACACTATGCTTAGTGGTCCAGACTCTAGGACCAGGGCAGGGCCTTGGATGCTGGCAGTGGGTTTGGAAGTTGTTGGGTAGAAGCCCAGTGAGCTATCATTGAGAAATGACATCCTACCATCTTTCTAACTTTGCCTCAACACGGTCAGAGCTCTGGCCTCACAGCAGACATCCAGCTTCTCTGAGGTCCTCACCTGGGTTTGCCCCATGAAAAAGGAAATAGCATCCCAGCCTGGCAGAGTATCTCCCAGTTTCTCGATTTGTAGCTAAGAGTTATGACATGGTCATGAGGGTAAGATATTTTCCCTCACAGAGTGTCCACTTGGAGCTTTTAATCATAGAAAGTTTTCCCCCACAAAGGTATGATCAAAGGCTGGCTCAGAGCAGCAGTGCCCGTGCAGAAAGGAAATGTCCTGTTCACAGTCCCTCGAGGTGGATAAGCTACCACAGTGGTTTATACATAAGGCAACAGAGGCATTTCTCAGAGACTCAGTAAAAATCTTAAGGCCTTACATCAGGTGGGTTGGCCCCTGCTGACAGTTTTGGGATGGAGCAAATCCCTTGAGCCAGGTTCCTCAGTGAAGGATGTATTGTTTATTTTCCCAACTCTGAAAAAAATGAAAATTTTCTTTAGTAGGTAATTATAGAATACAAATAAAAAGAGAGAAAATAATTTCTTAAGCCAGTATCAGAGACAATCATTGTCAACATTCCGTCTTTAGTCTTCTTTAACAAACAGACAGAAGGTTTGTATTTAATCCGGTCTCTAATTTATAATATTGGTCCCTAACTTCTCAGGCCTCAGGCCTTATGGAAATGCTTGAATCACGGGGTAAAGCTTCATACCTGGAATCAGGTCTTCTGAAAGATGCTGAAGGCTGCAGCCCAATCCTGTCTACTGTGTGCCACACAGCAAGATGTCTACACACCTGAAGCCAGGTTTACAGAACAGATGTGCTAGTGCCGCCTCCTGTATGGGATTTTGTGATGTTAGTGCAGAAACCGGAAGGACTAAAGCAGTTGCTGAATATTTCTCAAGTGTATCCATAAATACCTCTTAAAAAACAAAACAATGTCATTCTCCACCCAGCTTACCTCATAACCGTGTGCTCCACAGAGCATAACGGTTTCAGTGTGTAAGGACCTCAGAGGTCTGCACTGTGACACTGTTGTCCCATAGAGGGATTCGATCCATAGAGACTGCTTTTCGGCAGAGCTGGACATCAAACACAAAGCCTTGCAGGGTCCTGGGGGTGGGGGAAGCCTACCACTGAGCTGCATCCCAGTCTTATGGAGGCGTTTTTTTAGTTGTCATAATTAGGGGATGGGAGTGAGAGGGAGTGTGCGGCAAGCATGAACATGACATTTAGATATCATTGTGCAGTTCTCAGCATGGCCGCAAGTCTATGTTCAGATGGTCATATCTGCAGGTAAAGAGGAAAAAACACTCACATGATCCAATCCTAAAGCCTATCTCTATTTTACTTGTAAATACATGGTTTTAATACATGTTGGATTTTCTAACAATGTTTCTGAGATTGTTTATACATTTTGCAGTGAAATGTTGGCTGGGTCACTTGGACAAGATCACCAACAATAGCAATACTAGGGCAGTGTTTTGAGTCTCTGTGATGTGACTGGTACATAACCATATTGTAGCTTTCGTGTATCCGGTGACTACGTACTTGTAAACAGATCCGGTTAACCTTTTATTTCTGAATGTCATGTAAATAAAGCATTCCCATTTTTAGTGGAACAGTGGCCTCCTGCTACTGACTCTGAATTTATTTAAAAGTAGATTTAGCTATCTGGACTGACGGTGTCCTTAAGAGCTGAGGATGTAGTCAGTAGGTAGAGTGCTTACGTAGGTGTGTGAGGTCCCAGTTTAATCTCTGGTACCATATGATGTCAGACCTAAGATCAGAGACATTCACCATATGTTGATAAATTAGCACATACAGGTATGGTACTTCAGGGCAGCAATCCCAGCACTTCTGAGTGAGATAGGAGGATCAGGAAGTTCAAGGCTGTCTTCTGCTTCATGGTAAGTTTTAGGCTAACCTCGGCTACATGGAATCCTGACTCAAAACAACACAACAAACCTCATCTCCTGAAAACTGAAACAGTTACTTCTCAGCTTTGCCTGCCACCTTGGGCATCTGCTGACAGGAGACCTGGGAGAGCTGAAGGGGAATAGAGGACATCACTTCTGCTTGCTTCTGGCAGCCTCCCTGTGTGAACAGCACCCGTGGCCGCCTGGACATGGGCAGCTCTGAGTGACACCCCTTCCCTTCTGCACCTTCAGTCTGGTGAGTTGTGAGTCTCTGTAGTTACTATCTCTGGAAAATTCTTTCTCTGTTTGCTGAGTGCCCAGTTCCCTGTGTCAGTTCACCTGTGTGTGAAACACCCAAGCAGTTTGTTATCCTAAGTGGACATAGGTGGGTAAAAACGCTTCCAGACTTTAGTTTACATTTTTGATTTGTTTATATTAGAGTTAGGCTATTGTGTGTAGTTTTTTTTGAGTTACACACTTGTGTAAATATATTGCTTCTGAGTTTAATTTTTAAATATCTAAGGAAATGTTAAATATATTTATTAATATGGAATATAAATAAATAGTCTTTTTATATGGTTTATATTCCACTATTGCTTAGTGCTCTGCCTTTTGAGCACCTGTCTCCTGCTTACCCTATACTAGTTACATTTGTGTTTGCTGTCTGTCTCCACTGCTAGAATATATGTTTCTTTCTAGTATTTGAATATGAGTCAATAGATTTCAAGAGAGTAGTTATATGTGCAAATTTATCAATATATAGTGAATGTCTCTGATCTTAGGTCTGACATCATTCCCTCCTTTAAACTTTTCTGGCTAGTGTTAGTCATATGAAATATCCATCCTTGTGGGTAGAGATCAGACTCATAGCTGAGAACCAAATAACTAGACAGATGAAACAGCCACACCTAGTAGTCAATTAGATGAGCTGTTGTTAAATTCCAAACAAAAGTGGTAGGGGACCAGTTATGAACCGTGGAAGGGAACACCTACCCAAACCCAAAGGTTGACGTGGGAACCACTTGAACTGTGGTCCAGGAGCACATGGTGTATTGAGTGAATAACTCAATCCCAGTTGGAAAGCTGATGTTTGTGTTTCCTGAGGTAGGACGGACGTGTCCAGTACAATCCTTCATGCTTGGAGTCAGACTGAAAGCACACAGTACCTCCTCATTGAACTTCATCTCAACAGCATCATTAGAAAGGCTAGTCTGATATGTTAGTGAGTTTGTAAGGTTTTGTTGTTGTTTTGGTTTGGTTTGAGATAAAAGTCTGGCAATGTAGTATTTCCTGGCCTGGAACTCACTAAGTACACCAGGCTGCTCTTGAACTCATGGAGATCTGTTTTCCTGTGCTTCTGGATTAAAGGCATGTAAACCATGCCCAGAAAGCTTATAAGTTTCTTCAGAAGTTAGAAAAGCTATCTGTATATCTGTCTATGGGTAAATATTCAGATATTTAGGAATTATATATTCTTAATTGTTTAGGAAACGTTATTAAGCTTAGGTTAACCCAAATCAACCAAAGATGGAAGGGTATTTATTTTTGAACAGCAATACGATATTTGTAGGTAGAAGATAATTTGTACATTCAATATATACAGGTATTTTCTTTTTTAAATTAACTTGTTAAATTAATTTAGTATTAATTTTTGATGTTTTAATTCTCTAATTTTAAGTCTCAATTGTAGTAAATAGATCTATCTATCCAAATCTCATGCAGTATAAAAAATTTAGAAGATGTTTTCAATATAATATTCTTTTAATTTCTTTGTCTTGTCAATTATTCTAAAAGTGTTTTCTAATATGATCAATTACATAGTTTGAGATGACTTTTATAATTGATAGTACAAATAATTCTACCTGCTTACTATATAATTCCTCTTATGATCTTAACCTGTATGGATTGACAATAACATTACCCAAACCAGTGAGCGCGCTCTGTACGTGGAAGCCATGTCAGCCTCCCTTAAATCCCATTTCTCTTCGACAGCACTTAATACAACCTCTGTAGCAATATAACATTAGGTTCTCTGAAGAGCCCTTCTGACTGGAATAAATAATAATAATAAAATACAAGCTGTAATTTTTAGCTACTAGAGAGACAGTTTTCTCTAGAGTATAGCCTCAGGTAAGCAGGACCACACCCTAGGGGAAGACCACGCATGCAGGGGTGTTTGAGCCACAGAATGTAGTATTGAAGGGTAGAGACTGAGAGAATCTGAATGAAGTGGGGGAGGGTAGGGATTGATCAAAGCACACTGAACAAAACTCTCAGTGAACTAATAAAAGTTAAAAAAAAAAATTTTTTTTTCAGCCAAAGAGATGGCTCAAGGGTTAAGGCTTCCCAGTGTGCACCAAGGACCAGAGTACAGTTCCCAGCACCCACGTGGTGGTCCACAATCCAAGGGATCAGATACCCTTTTCTGACCTCAGTGGGTATCAGCCACAGACATGCTGCACAGACATACACGCAGACAAGACATAATATAACACATAATATAACAAGTAAATGGAAAACACTAAGATGATTACTTTGGTTTTACTATGATGAATTATATTAACAGACTTTCTATGTATCATTGTGTTGGCTATTCTTGCTTGTCAACTTGACTACATCTGGAATTACCTAAAGCTCATATAGCTGGGTACATGTGTGAGGGAATTTGTCTTAATTAAATAATTTGAAATGGGAAGTCCTACTTTTGGTCTGGATATTCTGAGGTGGGAAAATCCGTCTTTAATTTGGGCCATACCTCTGAGGCTGAGATGAAGGACAAGGAAGAAGGAAGCTTGCCCTCTTTTCCTGCTTGTTCTTACTGGCAAGTCAATTTTTTCCCTGGCATTGGGGCCCACTTCTTTGAGATTCCTGTATATGCTAAAGACCAGATGATACATCCAGCCTTGTGAACTGAACACCTACTGAATTCTTGGACCCTTCCATTAGTAAGATAGCCATCATTGCACTAGCTGGACCATAGGCTATAAGTCGCTCTAATCAATCCATTTTTATATAAGGAGATTTATTCTATACATTCTGTTCCTTTAGAGAACCCTGACCAACACAACCATCTTCACTCCTGGAGTGAAATTCATCTGCTTATGACACATTGTTCTTATAAAGTATGGCTATATTTTGTTTTCTAATAAAAATGTATTTTTATTCATATTTAAAAATAATTACTGTAAGTGTGGAAATTACCAAACACAACAGTAAATGAAAGCAAAATGTGTGGGGCTAGAAAATTTGAAAGCCAGCTTTGTGTTCAAGGTACGAGCTTGACCCTCAACTCTGACAGGTACACTGGGTGTGAGGGGCCTGAGTTGAGCCCAAATCTTCAAGCCAGGGAAACAATGGACTGTGTTTCTAGCTGAGACCTGATTGCAGAAGAATGGGAAAGAAGCATATTGCACAGAAATTCATAGCAAATTCTGTTGTCTCGTAGTCCTGCTGCCAGGTGAAGAAAGAAAGAAAAATCTCTGAAATTCTGTAACCAGAACCCAGATCCCACAAGATTTTATCTCAGGTAATTATTACTGGGCTCTGGGAAACATTCAGTAGCAGCTAAACTAAAATCTCCAGTTTAGTAGCCCTCATGTGAATCTCAGAAGCCACTGACCTCTGGAATACTATAACCTAACCCAGATATCTGCAGGTCCATACAGATGAAGAAGGTGCAGTATATACTTCTCTTAAAATGTAGAAAAGAACCACCCTGAGACAGCACAGCGTGAGTTGGAAGACTCAGAAGCAGCGGACAGACGTGGACTTTTTAAAGAATGCACATGTTCTACAGCTGATGTGTTTTTCAACAGGAAAGGGAAGCTAGCAAGTGTGACCACAGCCCAAGATTTTGAAATGAATCCAAACCAGTAGAAAGTGAAAAGTTATAGCAATTATATTTTTGAAAGATTAATAGACAGGTTTATTAGTAGGTAGAATTGATGTGAGTCTTTATGAACTGGAAGATGATCCGAACGTAGTTTAGATGAATAAGCTTTAAAAATATGAAGAAAGATTTAAAACATGGTGTAAAGAGTCAGAAATCCATTGGGTGTGCAACCAAAGTTCAGAAATAGAAAACAACTAGAGAATAAGTTGTATTAAAATTATTGCTATACATTTTTGTAGATTTGAAATATACAGATCCTAGTTCCATCGCGCTACATTTAAATAACAGGGGAGATCCCATGACTGTAGAAGCAACAGAGCTGACTGTAATGACCATGTTCAGTGCCTTGATGGATGCTGCCCCTCAGCCACTACACCTTCAGTCACCACTGTGAAAGCCAGGACATGCCGGAATGACTCTTCAGTGTGAGGAGTCACCACCAACCTAAAAAGCTACAATGGAAAAATATCTTTTATAAATCTTTGATGTTAGTATACAAAATAGTTTTCTTTTTTAATCTACTGTTTATTAATTCTTTTTGAGACCTTTATATTGCACAGGATGTTTTGAACATGCTCACCATCACTTTTCTCCATAAATCCTCCAGACACACAGATGCCCAGATTAGTGTCTGCTTATTGTAACTTTTATCGCCACCGAGAGTCTGATCTGTGCTCCCCGTATGCACATGGGTGTGCGGCCATTCACAGGAATATGGTTGACTTGCCAAGGCCCACACCTTTAAAGAAACCTCACGCTCTTCTCCCAGCAGCAGCTACTACCTAAAGTTTGTCAGCCGGTCAGCACTGATGCTGAAGTGTTGATCAGCTTGGTCTTGTGCACGACTTGCTCAGGGAACCATAGCTGTGATGTTAAGAACAGTCGGGTTTTCCCCTTTTCCCTTTCCTTGTTTTCCAGCATCAGATTCAGGTCACCAGACTTTAAGGTGAGTGCATCTATGTGCAAAGGCATCTTACCTGCCCCCAAATGTATTTCTTAAACATGAGAGCAAAGGAAGAGCAGAAGTCAAATATATTTCACACACACACACACACACACACACACACACACACACACAAAATCACGTACTGGGAAATACTAACCAGAGAAATCAAGAGCAACATTCCTATCACCAGACAAAGTAAACTAAGACCAAAAAGCATTACTAGAGCTAAAAATTCTGACATAATAAATAACAAAACAACCAATTTCCCCCAAATATATAACAGTTCTAAACTTGACAATATCTAGTATGTAACAGAAATGTCAAAAATACAATTACAATAACAACTGACCCCACAAGTTATGACCACTGATGAAATAGAGGTGTGGGTGTCATAGGGGCAAACAGCTACTTTCTAATTGAATTTAAAGCCTTCTCTGTATGCCTTATGTTAGCTGGGTCAAAACTGGTAACTGGCTACCACATAGGCTCGAATACTAAGAACCTAACCTTACTATTCAATAACAAAAGACATAATATTGAATTGTGCCCTAAATTCTTATTCTAATATATGTAGTGAATCTCTCAACTTTCATTAGAGAAGTTTCTTTTTCAAATAGCAATTTATACAAAGAGCTAGTCAACATGCAGAGAGAAGAAACTTAAAAAGACCCAGCTCTAGTTAGGATGTATATATCCCACCAAGGCCTGGGGACCATCATGGAGTAGGGTACAGAAAGAGTGTAAGAGCCAGAAGCAGTTGGCATCTCCAGCAACATAATAGTTTCTCAATAGAATAGGGTCATTGCAGCTATTAATCTCCAGTGGCTAGGCTTACATACACAAGATTTGCATAAGCACAAGCTAGCCCAAATCCCAGCATGGATGGGGACAGTCATGAAATCCCACCTCTATCTGAGAAGCTGCTACAAATTTATGGATACTGGGAAAGTGTCGTTTTTCTTTTCTTTCTCCTATCTATCTATCTATCTATCTATCTATCTATCTATCTACCTATCTATCTATCTATCCATCCACTTTACATCCAGATCACAGCCCCGCTTTCTCCTCTCTTTCTAGTCCTACCCTCACACCCTCTTCCCTCATTCCTCCCTCCCCTTCTCTAAGGGATACTCCTATGGGTACTGACCACCCTGGCACATCAAGTCACAGTAGGTCTAGGCACATCCTCTCCCACTGAGGCCAGACAAGGCAGCCCAGCTAGGGGAAAGGGGTCCAAAGGTAGGCAACAAAATTAGAGACAGCTTCTGC